>NC_133324.1:932376097-932738597 GCF_042186555.1 Aquarana catesbeiana | reverse complement strand
GGGATCTTCCCTTGGTAGGGGAAGACCATTGGCTGCCAGTGTGGGGGCTGTTTATGGGCACAGCTGGTACACAGGCATGCCAGGAATGTGTTTTTGGTCCAGGCTGGGTGGTGGCAGAAGTCAGGAAAGGGAAGGGGTTAACCACCCCATCTACTACTTTGAGTAATAATAATAACAACAACAAAGATAGAAATAATAATAATAATAATAACAACTATAACAATAATAGTAATAATAATAATAACAACAATGATAGAAATATTATTATTATTATTATTATTATTATTATTTCTATCGTTGTTGTTATTATTAACAACTATAATAATAATAATAACAACAGCAACTATAACAATAACAATAATAATAATAATAACAACTATAACAATAACAACAATAATTATAGATGTAGTGACATCAGGCCAGCTTGGTGGGCACCACACCCCATAAAGCAGTCAGTCTGGGCAGCGCATGCAGCGGACGGCTGGTGTTGAGCGACGGCCAGGCTGCTTGGCATTGCTGCTTTAAGGCCCAGTGAAGGGGTGTCAGTGGTCCGGAGGCAGGTAAGAGTCAGGGCTGGTGAGTGTCTGAGCTCCAGGCTGGGGAGGGATGGATTGCCACCTCTGGGCCCGGCCTCCTTCTCCTCCCTGGACCTTCATCAGCTCCAGTAACCCTTCATCAACCTCACCTGAGACTGCCCTTAAATGGACTTTCTTTATAGAATGACCCCCCCCCCCCCCCTTTGTTATATTTCATCCTTTCTGTACAGATCAGGATTCCTGTAGAATTTGCAAAGTGTTTTCAGGTGCGATTAGTTCACTTTTTTACTATTCAGGTGAAAACATTTTTTAATTCTGGCACCATCCATACGGGAATTGTGCGTGCAAATAGATTATAAAAAAAAAAAAAGGCAGTTTAGAAATTTTTTGTTTCTTCTGTTCCATCAGGACACTGGGGACTGGCCATAAGAAGGGAAGATTATTTAACCCTTGCCCTGCCAATCCATCAAAGCCTTTCTTTAGAAAATGACCCCCTTTTTTTCCATTGTATCTCTTCCCTGCTTTTAATAAAACAAATGTAACCAAAAAATGGCAGTTCACTTTCTAAACCTCTGCGTATCATAAACAAATGAGATTGTATTTATAAATAAAATACATGTTTTTTTTTTTTTTCCAATCTTTGTTGCATCTTTAGTTCACACTGCCATGACTTGGGATCCGACTTGCAACACCCCAAGTCGCATGACATGTGAAATCCCATATTAGTCAATGAGAGCGGTCTTAATTAGCACTACTGAAGTCGCTGTGACTTTAGAAACGTTTCCTGCACTACTTCAAGGCGACTTCTATCCGACTTGGGCCCATAGGGGGTTATTTACGTAAGGCAAATCCACTTTGCACTACAAGTGCACTTGAAAGTGCAGTCGCTGTAAATCTGAGGGGTAGATCTGAAATGAGGGGAAGCTCTGCTGCAAGCTAAAATGTTGTTTTTTTATTCCCCTTGCATGTCCCCCTCAGATCTACGTTGACTGCACTTCCAAGTGCACTTGCAGTGCACTTGTAGTGCAAAGTGGATTTGCCTTTAGTAAATAACCCCCATAGACTTTAATGGAAGTCGCCTCCGAGTCCGATCCTCATCTTTATTGATGTGATTTGGACCCGACATTACAGGAAGATTACCGGGGCACTCCCTGAGGCTGGGTTCACACTGATGCGGTGCGAGAACCACATTGATTCCACATTGATTCCACATTGACACCCCCAAAATCGGTTCGCAGAATGCAGTGCAAACTGTGGAATCAATTGGATGGAATTGGATCTTCATGGGTCTGAACACCCATATGAACCCAATTCCAGTGCAGGCAAAAAAAAAAAGGGTCTTGCACCATTTTGGTGTGAATGCGATGCGATTTTAGCCATACAAATTGTATGGCTGAATTCGCAAAGGATAGACAGCGTATGTGATGTGCACAGGAATGCTGTGCGAATCACTTGCGATGTCTGCAATCGCATCAGTGTGAACCCAGCCTGACAGTTGCCTCAAAGTGGCTTCAAAGTTGCATCAAAGTAGCATCAAGTTGTACTCAAGTCGCCAGCAAATCGCCAGGAAGTTGCCTGGCAAAGTCGCACCGTAAGTCGCACAGCATTCAGCTCGCGGCAGTGTGAACCGAGCCTAAGTCTATTGATCTCCTGCTGCCTCTTTACAGCCATTTCCCATCCACGTGCACTCCAGCAATGGCTGCATGGCATTTTCCATAACAGATTTTCTAAGGATGACAACCAGTGGACCATCCCTGCGTAATGTGTGCTGAAACGGGAACTTGTAGTCTCTATTAGATGCCCGTGACACAATTAGTGGACAGTTGTCACCTATGACAGGAGGGTTCTTCATGGCAGAATCACCTTGTAGTAGGCGGAGCCTGTTGTGTCCCTCCCACAGCTCTACCCTTTGCACAGGCTATGCACAGCGATGAAGTCACTGCTACGTTGAAAAGTTAATATCTGGGTTTGCAGAGGCATTTGGGACACACAAAGTGGATTTGTATCCTTTGTGGCTTCTGAGGAATATATTTAAATGAAAGCTTTTGAGCCTAAAGTTCAGCTTTAAATTTTCAAATCGCTTTTCAATCTTTCAATTTTTTTTTTTTAAATCAACAGTTTTCATTTAAAGAATACTTGGTGATCCTGCCATGAAGGTCCTTGTCCAGGCACTTCCTGCTGTGGGGGTGATAACTCTCTCCCAGTTGTGCTCCTGTGTGGTCAACCGGTTCTCCCGGCTGAGGTTGCACGCCGGCAACCACAACCACTTGCTAGAAGCGAAATCCCGAGCAACCCGATGCAGAAATGATTCGTTTTGATTGGCCGGGATTGAAATTGCCTCAATTGGACCTGGCTATAAAAAAAAAAAAAAATCCAACCGCGATCGACAAAATCGCTGCAGTTTTTTCTGGTTTTCACAGAGTTTTCGAATTTTCAATAACCTGCCAATTTATTGCCCAGTGTGATCGATCGAATTCAGGTGGACAATTAAACTTGTGGGTGGTGGATTGCCTGGTTTCAAAAGTATGTTCATTCCTGGTTGATTGAAAGCGGTAAAAAATCTGCAATAAGTCAGCTTACAAGTGCCCATGGTGACACACATTGCTCAAGCATGGTTTACTGTTGTCACTATCAACAGGGCCATCTTTAATATTGATTGGTCCTTTGGAAAACATTTTCCTGGGCCCACCCGAGTTCACTTATCAACTATTTGCAGGCAGGGCAGGCTCAAGGGGCAGCTGCTTTTGGGCCCCACAACAATGACTGGGCCTGGGGCAGCTGCCCTTTTTGCCCTGTGTTAATGATATGAATGTAGTCAGGAAGTAGCTGAAAGAGGTTGGAGGAGATCAGCAGCACTGAGATAGGATGCCTGCTCACATCAGGTGCATTGCCAATGTAAGCCAAGGCAAAAACCCTCGTGCAGTGCTGCGACTCAATCCGAAGCGCTGCGGGCAACAGAACTTAAAGCAGTGCTACTTTGTGACATTTCAAATCCCACACACAAAAAAAAAATATAGACAGTGCACTGAAATGATCATATCTGCACTGTTTTCCCCATTGCGTACCAGCAATCGTGCCTTCTATGCGATTGCTGCTGTGAATGGGGCCATTCATCCAAATGCTAAAAGTACAATGGATAATTCCTGCGACCCCCTCCCAAGTCGTTCGACTTCCAGTGCGACTTTGCATTGTGACTTGATGCAAATTCAGTGCAACTTCAACGTGATTTACATGTGACTTTGATTTTTTCAACTTAGGCTTTGGCAAACCATACCAATACAGAGTTTGATACATATTATTGAACTTAGAAAAGCCTCTGAAGTCGCAAAGTCACAAAGATAAGACAAAGAAATAACTTCTTTGCGACTTTTGTGATTTTTAACATTGCAGTCCATGGAACTCATGTCGCAAGGAAGATGCTGAAAAGTGGTATGGGAACTATTTTTTATTTCTTTGAGTCACTGTGATTCGAGTCATAGCAGTTAGCATTGAAATTAATGTGTATTGATTTGTCATGCCACTTTCTGTGTCGCACATTGCAGCAAGTAGTATGAGAAGTCACAGCAGTGTGAACCAGGGCTTAAAGTCCATCCAGAGCACCTAAATTTTCAGGAGCTGTAAATAATGTCCACCCTTTGGTTGTCACCTAATTGTTTTGCCCACAAAGATGTTATTATTTTATTTTGTACTTTTCGTCTTCTTTTTCTTCTGCTTTTTTTCTTTGTCTTCTTTTTCTTCTCCTTCTTTTTCTTCTTCTTCTCCTTCTTCATCTTCTTCTCCTTCATTTTCTTCTTCTTCTCCTTCTTCTTCTTTTTCTTCTCCTCCTTCTTCTTCTTTTTCATCTTCTTCTCCTCCTTCTTCTTCTTTTTCTTCTCCTCCTTCTTTTTCTTCTTCTTCTCCTTCTTCGTCTTCTTCATCTTCTTCATCTTCTTCAGCTCCTCCTGCTCTTTCTCCTCCTTCTTCCCCTTCTTCTTCATCTTCTCCTTCTTCTTCATCTTCTTCATCTTCTTCTTCTTCTCCTTCTTTTTCCTCTTCGTCTTCTTCTCCTCCTTCTTTTTCTTCTTCTACTTCTTTTTCTTCTCCTCTTTCTTCTTCTTTTTCGTCTTCTCCTCCTTCTTCTTCTTTTTCTTCTCCTTCTTCTTTTACTTCTTATTCTCCTTCTTCGTCTTCTTCGTCTTCTTCATCTTCTTCCTCTTCTTCTCCTTCTTTTTCTTCATCTTCTTCTTTGTCTTCTCCTACTTCGTCTTCTCCTACTTCTTCTTCTTCATTTTCTTCTTCTATGTCTTTTTCTTTATATTTTTCTTCTCCTTCTTCTTTGTCTGCTTCGTCTTCTTTTTCATATTATTATTCAGGAACTGGAAATATTATTGTCAGGATTTCTTTGTATCAAACACAGACAATTGTGCATGTGATACAATTTCACACCTGCAAGTTGAATGTTTGTTACATAATTACATAGTAAGGTTGAAAAAAAGAACATCCCTAAGATCCCTTCTTGAAGCCAGATTGCTGAGAAAAACCTTAAAGTTTGCCTTACACCTGGAGTCTACAAAGTTTTTCACATTGCAATATGCTTTCAGGCTTCGGTAACCGCCTCTCTGACAGCAGAAAGACTGCAAAAAATATTACTCCAAGTTTTCTTGCTCTTGTGTGTAAGCTTATTGTGGGCTGCAAATCCTGTCTCAGAACCTTGTCTACCCTATGATGTCATGACTACAGAGAATACAGACTGACTGAACGCGTCTCTGCCTCATCGTTCACCCCCCTCCCCCCCTTCCCTTCAGCTACAAGTCTGCAGAGCACCATCCTTTAAATTGACCAGTTACCCTCAGGATTCTACAAAGTGTGGGACTTTGTTGGGTTTTGAGAAAATAGAAATTGTTCTGAGCTTGGACAGATAAATGTGGATCCATCAACTTCAGAGCCATTCAAAACCTTCCAGGTTCAGGTAGAAAATGAAACGCGTTGCATTTAAACATGCTCAATAGCTGACCACCTGCGGAAGCCTATCTCAACAAGGGTTCCGTGGAACCTTGGGGTTCCTCCAGAGGTTTCTAGGGGTTCCTTGAAAAGAGAGCATTGTCAGGTTGATCTCCTGCCTACCCTACTGACCACCAATGTTAGAGGACAATATAACCTTCTTTTCTGGCCATTATTATTATTTGTTTCATTTATGATTATGAAGCAAATCCATTCTTTATTCTTTTATATCAAACTCTGTACAACTATCACACTGATGCACCATGAGCTGTAGGTCTAATCATTTTAGCGGGGGTTCCCCGAGACCTGAACACATTTTTAAGGGTTGCTCCATGGTGAAAAGATCAAGAAATAGTGTCTATGGTTTGGCAATCACTGACTGCCTTACTATATTTCCCAGACTTGTGATCTACTGACTAGCTCCCACACCAAGTCTTTTGAAATCCATGTTGGTGTTCACTGGTTCCAGCACCACCATCTCTTGGTTCCCAAGCTAGCCTAGCCCATTAAAGGAAAGTTTCACAGCACAGGTTGCAGTTACAAGAGGCTCAGTGCAGCCTTAACCATACACATTTGTGATGGAATTCTGACCCATGCAACCTACCTCTCATGCTCAAACAGATACCAGAAGGACCACCAGAAACTTGCGAAAACTATCTGCCTTGGATGTGATAAGACTTACATATAAGTAAATTATCCATAGGCCTTGATATTGGCCAAAATTCAGTTATGTTCGCTGCTGTGAAATACCTTATTTCTGCTGGAGAATTAGTATGACTGACTGCCGGGCAACTAGCATTGTCCAAAGGAGATCAGCAATGGCAGTATTTTTTATGCACAAGTAAGCCAACATTTTTTTTAGATAGAGTTGTAGTAAGCATTTTAGCCAGCAGGGGTCAGAATTTATGTCCCACAGCAAATAGTTATTCACAAATAATGCTCTATGAATTGGAAAATGTGGGCACCTGTGAACAAAACACCAGAAAAAAAAATCTAAATTTTCATCAATATTATTTATTTATTTATTTTTTTTGCTTCAAGATAATATTAGAAATTAATTAATTAAATGAAAATAATTAATTAAAGCAATTCATTTAAGTAAAACAACATTTAGAATGCGCTTTATTCTTTAACTTTTGCTTATTGTTTTTTTCTTTCTCCATGTTGCAATTTTTTTTTTTTCTTAAATCTGTAGGCCCCCCCCCCCCAATAGAATTTTTGAATGGCTATTCCACCCAGATGGCGCTGCACCTTCACACCTAGGGGGGAAATAAAAAAAATTGTGTAGGTCTTTTTTTTCTGCCCCTGATGCTATTTAAATTGACACACTTTTGCATAGAATTTTTGAATGGCTATTCCCCCGCCTGCACCCGAATGCGTCCGTCTCTAAATTTCACACAGGATTTTCTCCGGAGTGTGAAATATTTTATAGCGACCACATAATCTGTTATATCCAGAGGGTTAACACAAATCCTCCGTTAAAAATTAAGAAAATAACATTCGACAACAAAAAAAAAAGTATTATTTTTATTTTAAAGTAAAATCTATCCATTGCTATTTTTTTTTTTTAAATAACCGAGGTACCAGAAAGGGTATTCCATTTTCCACAGGCTCCATCCAAAAACAGTTCAAGGCTAAAAATACAAAACGTTGTGTAAATTGGACTCGGGTCGAAAATCCTACCACATAAAGGTGGTCTTTGTACTGCAGTGGAAATGTTGGACAAATATCTCTTTATTAATGGCACAAAAAACTACTTTAATTATATTTGCGTAGATCAGAAACTCAGTCACCTGAACTTTGAGAATTCACAACCGCAGGTCTGTTTGCCTCGGGACTCTGGAGTAATTTTTTTTTTTTCTGCATGCCATGGAGCTGTTTAGATTACGTAGGTATTTATTATATTAACGGGTATTTGTTTTTATAGGCTCATGCTCGGTGTAGAGCTGCGGCACAGAGAATGGAAGGGCAGAACCGCGCAACTTGCAGTCCGTTTCAGCCGTTCTCTTTTTTTTTTTTTCGGTTAAAACTAAGGAACTGTTAAAATGAACAAAAAAAAACAAAAAAAAAAACACAAACGTAACAATCCAAAAATAATATACCGAAATTCCAAAAAATGCTGTAGTAGAAATCTGCAGGCAGCTTTTGCTGACCTCTTTCTGAAAATGCGTGTTGCCTGGCTTTTCTGCTAAGCCTATCATCTGCCTAAGCAGCTTTCTCTTTGGTAACTGCGTTGTCGGACAAAAGAAGGAAGAAAGGAAGAGGGGTTTCTTGTCTGACCTCACAGCTAGACTTAGCACTTAGGAGGATGGGACAAAGTCTTACATGTTACCCTGGGGAACAGAACACATTAAGACAATTGGAAGTGAGGCCTCTTTTTTAAATGGCATTCTTGTTCCGAGTTTTTGATTCAGATAGTTTTGAAACCTGGTGGTTAGTCCTTCTTCCCATCTTCCCATGCGCTGTCTAATGCCGTGTAAACACAGCCGGACTTTTCGACCAAACTTGTCCGTCAGAACGAATCCGTCTGACAATTCGACCGCTTGTGGGCTTCATCGGACCTGCAGGGGACCTTTTCTGTCGAAAATGTGACGGACTTTAGATTTAGAACATGTTTCAAATCTTTCAGACGGACTCGAGTCCGGTCGAAAAATCCATTTGTCTGTATGCTGGTCCGACGGACGAAAATCGACGCTAGGGCAGCTATTGGCTACTGGCTATGAACTTCCTTATTCTAGTCCGGTCGTACGTCATCACGGTAGAATCCGTCGGACTTTGGTATGATTGTGTGTAGACAAGTCTGATTCGACGGAAGTCCGTCGAAAAGTCCGTCAAAAGTCAGTCGAAAAGTCAGTCGAAAAGTCAGACGTGATTCAGTCCGTCGAAGGTCCGGTCGTGTGTACACAGCATTAGACTAACTGAGGTTGGACAGGACTTTCCTCCATCTCTCCTCCCTCAATGGCTGTCCAACAACACAGCTATAAAGGAGACAGCTGCTTTGACAGAAGGCAATTTTCTCCTACCCTAACACTTGCCCTCATCAAGCTCTTGGAGAAAAAAGTAACATCTATCAAAGAAGCTTTCTCCTTGTTAGTTGCATTGTTGGACGGCCGAGGAAGGAAGAGGAGTTTCCCTGTTCAGCTTCACAGCACCTAGGAACTCTCAACCAGAGAACCATAGAACCTTAGGGTTCCTCCAGTGTTTGCTAGGGGGTTCCATTGGAAGCCATAGCTCAAGGAACCCCCTCTTGTGCTCTGGTCTTGTGCTCATGGGACTCTGGGCTAACCCAACAGCACCTTAGTTGAGAAACACTGGCTTACACCATAGAGCAAACCTAGGGTTCCTCCAGAGGTTGCTGGGGGTTCCTTGAGTTGTGGCAGATTGACTTCCCATTCAATGCTGCTTGCATAACTCTGGGCTCAATGCCAACTGGCAGAGCAATTGGCAGCATGACTCCAATGATCTTTTTTAGCTGTCTGTAAGGGTTTAGTTCTACCTGCTGGCCAACAATGTAACAGGCATTCTTCCTACTGACCCCCAATTCATTTTTTTTAGCAGGGGTTCCCCAAGACCTAAAAATTATCTTAAGGGTTCCACTGGGGTAAAAGTGTTAAGAAAAACTGCCATGGAGAGACAACCAGAGTTCCCTGGAACCCTGGTTTTCTGGAGGTTCAATTGGAAGCCATAGCTCAAGGAACCCTTTGAGTTCTTCCCTGGATCACAGAGTCTGCTCGTCCATTTCTGGCAAACTTGTTTTTGTGCTCACGGGACCCCTGGTTAACCCAACGGCACCTTAGTTGAGAAAAACTAGCTTATACCATAGAGGAACCTTAGGGTTCCTCCAGAGGTTGCTGGAGGTTCCTTGAGCTGTGTCAGAATGCTACTTGCATAACGTCTGGGTCCAATGCCAACTGGCAGAGCAGTGGCAAGATCTTTTTTCTCTGTCTGTAATGCCGCATACACACGAGCCGACTTTACGGCAGACTTTTCTCTGCGGACTTTACGCCGGACTTTATGATGGACTTTCCGAATGAACGGACTTGCCTACACACAATCCACCAAAGTCCGTCAAATTCGTACGTGATGACGTACAACCGGACTAAAACAAGGAAGTTCATAGCCAGTAGCCAATAGCTGCCCTAGCGTGGCTTTTTGTCCGTCGAACTAGCATACAGACGAGCGGAATTTTCGACCTAAGACCAAGACCTAAAAATTACCTCAAGGGTTCCACTGGGGTAAAAATGTTGTGAAAGACTGCCATGGAGAGATAACCAGAGTTCTGTGGAACCCTAAATTTCCTGCAGAGGTTGCTAGGGATTCCTTGAACTGTCTGTAAGGGTTTTGTTCTTCTTGCTGGCCAACAATGTAACAGGCATTCTTTCTACTGACCCCTAATTCATTATTTTTTAGCAGGGGTTCCCCGAGATCTAAAAATTAGCTCTGGGGTTCCACGGGGATAAAAATGTTGGGGAGGAGTACTATCTGGAGTGGTTGAAGGACCTAGCAGTGCGGTGCCAATAAGCAAAGCACCTAAAAGTGTTTGCATTGGGCCAAATTTCTAATACAATCTCCAAATTTCTGCACTGTAATTTTGTTGGGAAAGACTTCCATGGAGAGTCACAGAGAGACAATCAGAATTCTGTGCAACCCTAAGGTTCCTGCAGAGGTTGCTGGGGGTTCCTTGCACTGTCTGTAAGGGTTTCGTAGTTCCTGCTGGCCAACAATATAATGGGCATTCTTCCTACTGACCCCCAACTCAATATTTTTAGCATTGGTTCCCGAAGATCTAAAAATTAGCTCTGGGGTTCCACTGGGGTAAAAATGTTGGGAAAGAGTACAATCTGTAAGTGGTTGAAGGACCTAGCAGTGTGGTGCCAATAAGCATTGGCAAAGCACCTAAAAGTTTTTATATTGCGCCAAATTTTTAATCCAATCTCCAAATTGCTGCATTGGAATTTTTTTGGGGAAAGACTCCCACGGAGAGCCTTGGAGAGACAGCCAGAATTCTGTGCAACCCTAAGGTTCCTCCAGAGGTTGCTGGGGGTTCCTTGCACTGTCTGTAAGGGTCTCCTAGTTCCTGCTGACCAACAATATAATGGGCATTCTTCCTACTGACCCTCAACTCAATATTTTTAGCATTGGTTCCCAAAGATCTAAAAATTAGCTCTGGGGTTCCACTGGGGTAAAAATGTTGGGAAAGAGTGAAATCTGTAAGTGGTTGAAGGACCTAGCAGTGTGGTGCCAATAAGCATTGGCAAAGCACCTAAAAGTTTTTATATTGTGCCAAATTTTTAAACCAATCTCCAAATTGCTGCATTGGAATTTTTTTGGGGAAAGACTCCCACGGAGAGCCTTGGAGAGACAACCAAAATTCTGTGCAGCCCTAAGGTTCCTCCAGAGGTTGCTGGGGGTTCCTTGAGCTGTCTGTAGGGGTTTCATTCTTCCTGCTGGCCAACAATGTAATGGGCATTCTTCCTAATGACCCCCAATTCATTATTTTTAGCAGAGGTTCCCCAAAATCGAAAAAATTGCTCTGGGGTTCCACTGGGGTAAAAATGTAGGGAAAGAGTACAATCTAAAAGTACTTATATTGCACCAAATTTCGAATCCAATCTTCAGATTGCTGCATTGGAATTTTCAGACATCAACATTAGGAAATAGTGATAGGAAGAAAACACAGGAAAGACTTAGTATTTTACACTTTTGCATTTTCGCTGGGGGAGGGGGGGTTTAGGAGACCTTGCGCAAATCTGGTTGAACTTTAAGATGTTTTTACTCTGTCTCGGCGTGTTTGTGTGTTTAATGACACAGTGAATGCCATGTGCTGGGTCGGGCCATGTAGCCCAAGCCGCAGAGGAACAAATTCCATCATTTCACATCTCACAATGCCCTTTAAGTCTCGCCTTGCCCTAAGCGGAGCCTGTGCGAAGCTTCAGACAGCGGTGGAGTTCCCAGGACATTCAGCCTACTCTTCGTAGGGAAAACTTGTAATCACGCCGATTTGCTCCTCTGTGACCTTTCACACCCTGACTGTAGCTCCGTCTGTGACCCCCCCACCCCACCCCAAACAATGCACCTTTCACTATTCCGCCTGCCAGTCTGCAGAGCCAGACACTTCTCTTTCTCAGAGCCGAGTCCCTTACGCGGCCAAGCCTCCCCAGCCCTAACACCGACCTGCCTGTATCTGCCTGGGGCCAGTTGGCAGATCACACACGGGGCCATCGCTGGGTACTGGCGGCTCTGCCAACTCTCCGTTATTAGCAAGGATGTCATCCCTCTCCTAAAAATATTATGACACTAATGAAACACTTCTGCAGGAGTCATACTCAGGCTGCCGAAATCCTATTCCATTTCAGTCTTATTCTATAATTAAATATGTCAATATTCTGCGACGTACGGTGAGCAGCGCACGCAGGAAGACTGCTCTGTAGATTTTTTGCTTTAGGCTCCATTCACACTCGTGCGACTTGTCATGCGACTTTGGACACAATAACGTTGCATTACAAGTTGCAGCCCATTGGTTTCAATGGAAGCCGTTCAAGCCCAATGCGACTTAAAGTCGCCGCGACTTTAAAAAGGTTTCCTGCGCTGCTTTAATGCGATTTGAGTGCCATAGACTGCAGTGTAAATTCTCAAAAGTTGCATCTCAAAACGTCACCCAAAAGGGGCAGTTCTGCTTGTTTGCATCCTCACCCCCACTACTATATTTGTCAATTTTTTTGGGGGGACGAGGGGGAGCGGGTACCTGGTTTTGACAGGTACCCACTCCCACTTCCGGGTCAGATCGCTGCGGCACTCTATGAGACTGTTCGGCCCCTCCTCCTACCCCTCGCAGCCTTTAGGGACACACACAGGTGCCAGAAGATTGCAGGTCTATGCACAAAGTGAGGCTCGCGCATGCGCAGCAGGAAACGGCTATAAAGTTGGAAGGCTTCACTGCCAGTTTCCCTTACCTTAAATGCCTTCGCCTGGCCTTGAAGCTGATTGAAGAATCTCCTCGGGTGGGGACATCACCGGTTCCCTGGACAGTTAAGTGTCCTTATATTAAAAGTCAGCCGCTACAGTATTTGTAGCTGCCGACTTTTCATTTTTTGGGGGGGAGCCTGGAGCGCCTCTTTAATGTTTCTCAATGCGACAGTTGTGGAACTGCAACAAAGTTGCTTCAAAGTTGCATCAAAGTCGCAATGCAACTTTGGAGTCCCAAAAGTGTGAATGGAGGCTTATGGATTTTATTGAAAGTGGAACTTTTGGAGTAGGCGGGGAAGGCTGTCTAGTAGTCCTCAGCCCTGGTTCATACCAGTGCGGCTTTAAAATTGCGCAAATCCGTGCGATTTGCACCTCCCATTTCATTGCGACTTGTGACTTAGTTTAACAGAAGTTTATACAAGTTACAATGGAACTGGAAAAAAAGTAGTGCAGGAACCTTCTTGAAAGCCGCTGTGACATGAGTCGCAGCAATTTGAATGGTTCCATTGCTGGCAATGGGGTGCGACTTTGGAACTGTCAAATCGCTTGAAAAATTGCACCGGTGTGAACGAGGGCTCAATGTCCATAAAGACATGGATGAGCAAGTTTGGAGTGAAGGAGCTTGACTGGCCTGCACAGAGTCCTGACCTCAACCCAATAGAACACCTTTGGGATGAATTAGAGTGGAGACTGTAAGCCAGGCCTTCTTATCAACATCAGTGCCTGACCTCACAAATGCGCTTCTGGGAAGAATGGTCAAACATTCCCATAGACACACTCCTAAACCTTGTGGGCAGCCTTCCCAGAAGAGATGAAGCTGTTATAGCTGCAAAGGATGGGCCAACTCAATATTGAACCCTACGGACTAAGACTGGGATGTCATTAAAGTTCATGTGCATGTAAAGGAGGATGTCCCAATACTTTTGGTTGTATAGTGTGTATAAAACTCATGTTTCAGTAAATTCTCACAGTGCCTCCTTGGTAGCATTAGAAGCCGAGTGTTTGATTCTATTCTCCAGCCCAGAGTTGTCTTCTAAAGCTTCAAACTCATCTTCTGAACAATTACAAGATCTATTAGTTTTTACTTTATTCTCTTTTTTTTTTGCCTTTCCTGGTTCCTGTTTTCCTTCCTTATCAACATACTAATGATATTGTTAAAGAAAACCTTTCCATTTTCATGACATGCCTAATGTTAGACCCAGAGATGTCATCACTGGGTCTCTGTGCTTCTCTCTGCAATGCAGGCAGATCATGGATGGTGGTAGGGGCTAGCAGGGTTCTGTACATAGCTTCCTAATGCATGCAGTGAGCTGGCTCTTGGGAGTGATTATGCAAATATGAAAATGCCCTGATCACGCCCTGCTGACCCCATCCCCTGCACTAATGACTCCATCCTTTGCCCTACTGACATCTGTCCTATACTCTGCTGACCCCATCCTTGCCCTGCTGACCTCGTCCTATGCCTCACTGAACCCATTCTCTGCCCCATTGACCACATGCTCTGCCCTACTGACCATGTCCTCTGCCCTACTGACCAATCCTGTGCCCTGCTGACCCCATCCCCTGCCCCACTGACCCCATTCTCTGCCCTACTGACCCCTGTCCTGTGCCCCACTGACCCCATCCTCTGCCCTATTGACCACATGCTCTGCTCTACTGACCCCTGTCCTGTGCCCCACTGACCCCCCTCCTTTGCCCTACTGACATCTGTCCAATACCCTGCTGACCCCATCCTCTGACCTGCAGACCTTGTCCTATGCCTCGCTGACCCCATCCTCTGCCTCATTGACCACATGGCATGCCCTACTGACCCTGTCTTCTGCCCTGCTGACCAGGCCTGTGCCCTGCTGACCCCATCCCCTGCCCCACTGACCCCATTCTCAGCCCTACTGACCCCTGTCCTGTACCCTGCTGACCCCATCCTCTGCCCTACTGATTCCAATCTTTGCCCCGCTGACCCCATCCTCTGCCCGATTGACCACATGCTCTGCCCCACTGACTCCTTCCTGTGCCCTGCTGACCCCATCCCCTGCCCCACTGACCCCATGCTCTGCCCTGCTGACCCCATCCCCTGCCCCACTGACCCCATGCTCTGCCCTGCTGACCCCGTCCCCTGCCCCACTGACCCCATGCTCTGCCCTACTGACTCATATCCTCTGCCCTGCTGACCCCATCCCCTACCCCACTAACCCTATGCTCTGCCCTACTTACTCTTGTCCTATACCCTGCTGACCCCGTCCTATATCCCGCTGACCTCATCCTCTGCCCCATTGACCACATGGCATGCCCTACTGACCCTGTCCTCTGCCCTGCTGACCAATCCTGTGCCTTGCTGACCCCAACCCTTGCCCCACTGACCCCATTCTCTGCCCTACTGACCCCTGTCCTATATCCACTGACCCCATTCTCTGCCCCATTGACCACATGGCATGCCCTACTGACCCTGTCCTCTGCCCCACTGACCCCATCCTGTGCCCTGCTGACCCCATCCCCTGCCCCACTGACCCCATGCTCTGCCCTACTGACTCATATCCTCTGCCCTGCTGACCCCACCCCACTAACCCTATGCTCTGCCCTACTTACTCTTGTCCTATACCCTGCTGATCCCGTCCTATATCCCGCTGACCTCATCCTCTGCCCCATTGACCACATGGCATGCCCTACTGACCCTGTCCTCTGCCCTGCTGACCAATCCTGTGCCCTGCTGACCCCAACCCTTGCCCCACTGACCCCATTCTCTGCCCTACTGACCCCTGTCCTATATTCCGCTGACCCCATCCTCTGCCCCATTGACCACATATGTTGCACTTGAATGAATCATGTCTCAGAGTCTAATGAGGAAGCCCCTGCTGTTCACTTTGAATGGCTGCAGCATCCTCATCAGACCCTGAGACAAGAACGGTATACTGCGGCTGGGGTGGGACAAATTTAGATGTGGGGGGGTGCCCAATTTTAGTCTTGCTAGGGCAGCACAAAACCAATATACACCACTGCGTTGATGGGTGGATGTCAGCATCCACTAACACCAACCTACCTGAGTTACAAGTGATGTGAGGAGGCTTCGCCTGGAAGCAGTCAAAACCTTTAACCCAAAGATGAAATCATCCTCATGTCTTGCATGTTGCTAAAACCATCACTTGGTGACCCCAGGGCAAGTCTACCATCAGATAGGTCTACAGCTCCCTCTAAAGGCCACCCCAGAACTATCGCGCCCTTGTTCATAGACCTCTGCAGTGAGGGACACAGAAGCTTTGGACGCCAACCCTTCCTTCAGAACGAACTGGAGACACCTAGGAGTGTTTTTTTGTCCTTTAAAAAGGCCGCTGTCCCTGGGGGGAGGTATGGGAGCTCTATGGAAATCATTGAACGTTCAGCATAAAATCATATTTGCGCTTGTTAATCTTATTTACATCTGAGAGTGTTGGCTTGTACAGAGCCGGGGGGCCGGTGGGGGGGGGGGGGGGGCCTCACAAATTATACACAGTGCAGCGGCCAGGGATACAATAAGTCCTTGTGCTGCGCTCCTCGCTGTCGTGATGTTTAATGCAGATTCCCAGCAAGAAGTGGCGGCTTGTGTGTTCTACGGAGCAGGAGAGGTGAGGGCGGAGGTGACTGTGTGTGAGGGGAACACAGCTCACCCCCTGTCCTTCCCCTGGCCCTTTGTCCCCGTTCTGGCCCCTAGATCCCCCCCCTCGTCCCTCACTCCTCCATATTTGTCCCACTGGTGTGTCGATACAAGTGTTTATTCATCGGGTATGTTGTTGCTGAAGAGCTGACTCAATGAACATTCGCTATTTTTCATCTGGACTTGCATCATGCTTTTTTTTTTTTTGGTTTCCCTATCAAGTAAACATCCACAACATTTTTGCAAAATTCGGATGTTCCCATTCTTCAAAGAGGATTCAGGACTTGTGTTCAGTTTTTAAATGTTGCGTTATGTTTTGGCATACCTCCTTAGACCCAATCTGTCCGGGCAGTATGGTCCCCTGCTGACTTGGTACCATCCACAGGCAGCTTTACTCTTCAATATGATGCAGAAGTTGAATGCGAACCAAGATATGCGTGTGAGCCGCTCAGGCTGTATGAGAATAAAGTCCTATGCCCACCGATGTGAGCAGAGCTGGGACAAGGTCATCTAGAACCCAGGGCGAACATGCCAAACTGCGCCCCCCCCCAGATCTTTGATCATTATGTGTCAGCAAACCCCCCCCCCCCTTACAAAAACATTTAGCACTAATCTGCATGCTTACCCCCGTAAGCATAAATCCCCCTGCCAGTACAAATCCACCCCCTGCTGAAATCCCCCATCTCAGCACAAATCTTTGCCACCCCCCAACCCCTAAATCCCCCCAGCTTGAATGCCCTCTCCCTAACTCCCTAAATTCACCCCCTCCTAACACAAATCCTCTCCCTCTAAAATTTCCCCTCCCAGTACACATATTCTCCCCCCCCATTTCAAATCTTCCCCCATTGCCCCTTCCAACACAAATTCCCTCCCCCCAAATCTTCTTGTGGCACCCCCACTTCACATGATATCACAGTGCCCAGGGCGCCACCTTTCCCTCCTGCCCACCCCTTGTCCCGGGCCTGGCTGTGAGTGCTGGCCAGGAAGGGAGCTGGTCTATGCACCAGGCCATGGTAGACAGTGATAGGTGTCCCGGGAGCCACACGGTCAAGTTAAGTCGGGCAGGGAAGCCGTCAGCAGGAATCGGCCAAGATTCGAACTGTGTATGGGCAGGCTGAATGTAGCAAGTTAATCGATTAATTGACTTTGATACAACCAGTATGCCGGGTTATACCTGCGATTATTGCTAGAAATAATCACTGTCTTCTCCTGGCAGTTGGGCGGGGGGAGGGCGGGAGAAGCCTCCCCCTCCAGGAGAAGACAATGGCCCAGCAGGAGGGATTCCTGCATCAACACTGTCTGTGTTGATGGGAGAATCCAGCGAATTTCTTTCCTGCAACCTGTGGCTGCAGGAAAGAAATTTTCTCCGTGTATGGCCGGCCTTAAAGTGGTTCTAAAGGTTTTTTTACCTTAATGCATAATATATACCTGAGCCCAATCTCATTTCAGCAGTGTGCATGAGAGAGGTGTGTCTCTCTCCCTCCTCATAGGCTCAGAGACAGCAGCAGGAGCCATTGGTTCCCACAGCTGCCAATCACAGCCAGTAAGGAGGGAGCAGTGGGGTAGAGCCGAGCTGCGCTTTCTGTGTCACTGGACACACAGAGCGTGTCTCGGGAGGGAGCCCCCAAAAGTGCCTCCGCAGCAAGCGATTTGGGGGGAGCAGCTAGGATTGCCGGCAGGGGACCCAAGAAAAGGAGGATTGGGGCTGCTCTGTGTAAAACAATTGCACAGAGCAGTATAACATGTTTATTATTTAAAACAAAATATATGGGTTTACAATCACTTTACATGGGCGAGGGGAGAGGAAAATATCAAAATCATATTAGTAAACAAGTTGTAGTTGCCCAAAACTGCCACTAGATGTCAGAATACTATAAAAAAAATGATAACCTTATGCAGGGCAATCTTAATAGCATCATGGGCCCCTGGGCAAAGTAATGCACTGGGACCCCTACCAGCCTGCCCAAATTTATGCACCTACTCTCAAAACCTAAAGTATAAATAGTTGATAGAATTAGTACTTTTAATAAAATTCAATGTTAATCAATAAGGGCACAGTACAGGAGGAAACCTGAAGGGCGTAGTACGGAAGGGGGGGGGGGGGGGTCAAGAGGGTACCAGGAGGGCACAATACTGTTATCAGGAGGGCACAATACTGTTATCAGGAGGGCACAGTACAGGTTCAGGGATGCTTCCCAGGACACGGCCATCCTGGGACAGTTTAGTAAAAAGCATGACTGTCCTGGCAAATCCGGGACAGCCGGCAGGTATGATGCAATGCAAGCTTATCATGGGACTTCCAAGCACCTGGGGCCCCTGGACAGTGCCCATGCATTAAGACAGCACCCGATCTTATGCAGTTTAATACAAAACAGAAATATACATGAGAGTGGGGCAGAACACGTTGCCCATATCCCGATGAATGTGCGATGACTTCATGAATAGTGCCGATTTGTGACTTGGAAGTCATCTTTAAAGAATTTCTTGGCTAAAAGGTTGCATAAGTATTAGAACACTATAGGAAATAATAGGTAATAAGATGCAACCATATACAACATATAAAAATGTTACATAGACTTGAGAGTTTTCAGGAACGATTAGCAGCTTTTGGCAGTCAAGTGCTCAGGGGCTACCTGAGTGCAGACCAAGTGCATGCTGGGTAATGGGATCAGTGCTAACTTTCCTCCAAACCGTTTTTTTCCCCCCTTGTCTCTCTGGGTTTTCCATTGATTTCTTCTCCTTCTTCTTCTTTGGCAGGGCTCAAATTTCCAGTCTTCTCGGAGAGAGAAATATGGAAACGTCTTCAAGACTCACTTGCTGGGCCGCCCCCTGATTAGGGTGACGGGGGCTGAAAGTGTCCGGAAGATTCTGATGGGGGAGCACCACCTGGTCAGCGCTGAGTGGCCCCGCAGCACCCGGATGTTGCTGGGGCCCAACAGTCTCGCCAACTCCATAGGAGACATCCACCGACACAAGAGGAAGGTGAGAGGCAAAAATGTTCTTCCGTTACCAGGGAGGATATACATGTTAATATTGAAATGAGTCCACCAAACTCACACAAGGTTTGTTTCTTGGATCGCCTAACTCTCCTCTCCTTAAACACTCTGCACTGCTGGAGGACTCTGCTCCTTCCTCTATCTAACTCTCCTCTCCTGAAATACTCTGCACTGCTGGAGGACTCTTCTCCTTCCTCTATCTAACTCTCCTCTCCTGAAACACTCTGCACTGTTGGAGGACTCTGCTCCTTCTTCTAACTCTCCTCTCCTGAAATACTCTGCACTGCTGGAGGACTCTTCTCCTTCCTCTAACTCTCCTCTCCTGAAACACTCTGCACTGCTGGAGGACTCTTCTCCTTCCTCTACCTCTCCTCTCCTGAAACACTCTGCACTGCTGGAGGACTCTGCTCCTTCTTCTACCTCTCCTCTCCTGAAACACTCAGCACTGCTGGAGGACTCTTCACCTTCCTCTATAACTCTCTTCTCCTGACATGCTCGGCACTGCTTTATTGTACTGTTGTTGTACATCAGAGGAGATGCTTAGTCCTCTCGCCTTGCTGTGCTGGGATTCTGGATTCAATTTCCACCTGATCACCATTTTCAATAAATGTATTTTGGAAAGTGTAATGGGAGACTATGGCAAAACTGCTTAAAAGCCGGGTTTTCCCTTTAAGACGAGGGTTTTACATGACAATACAGGAGATGAGGAATTTCTGCCGTTGTCTTTTCTTGGCCGGGAACTGGGTGTCCCAGAATGTGCTGATTGCAAGATAGGGGCACGGTGTTCCTGGAGTGATAGATCTATGTGGCATTGTTCTCACCCCGGCATCTGCTGTCTGTGTGGGTCTGTACTTTGCCCTGGATACATTAGATACATTGGATACATTGTATTGGACACCTAGAATACATTAGATACATTGGATGCATTAGATACATTGGATACATTGTATTGGACACCTAGGATACATTGGATACATTATGTTGAATAGTTACATTGTAAAAAAATAGATTATGCCTGGGAAAGAAAAATATATATTATTTCTGAACTCACCCTACTTGCCTAAAGTGTTTCTCCAACCAAAAACAACAATTCTAACGTGCGTTACATAATACCTCTAATAAATGGCCATGTCTTACCTCCGTTCATATCCACATACCTGTTGACTCTGTCAGCCTCCAGTTGTGCTTCATATTTCTGATGGAGGGACAAAAACGCTTTCTAGTTGGCATTGAAATCCCCTCTGCTATTGTTGGTCCTGCACTGTGCCCAAATGAATACAATGCCCCGTGGCTCCTCGCCTCCGCTTACTCTATCGTTCCTGGACTAAGCCGGGGAATACTGTTCCAGTAGGACAGTTATCAGCAGAACCAAAAAGTACATTTTACTTCATCACAGGTCACCTTCCTTTATGTGATTGTAAGCTTAGGTGTGGGCTAGATCACATGACCGCTGTCTGTCTTCATCATTGTGGATGTTTCACAGCTTAGAGCAGCTTTTCACAAACGTTTAATTCTAGAGGAACCCTTAAAATAAGTTTCAGGCTTGGGGAACCCCTGCTAAAACCAATTAATTGGTGGTCAGTGGGTAGAATGCCCCTTACATTGATGGTCAATGGGAAGAATGCTCCTTACATTGGTGATCAGTGGAAAGAATGTCCCTTACATTGGTGATCAGTGGGAAGAATGTCCCTTACATTGGTGGCCAGTGGAATAGAATGCTCCTTACATTGGTGGTCAGTGGATAGAATGCTCCTTACATTGGTGGTCAGTGGGAAGAATGCCCCTTTCAATGGTGATCAGTGGGATGAATGCTCCCTACATTGGTGATCAGTGGGAAGAATGTCCATTACATTGGTGGTCAGTGAGAAGAATGCTCCTTACATTGGTGATCAGTGGGAAGAATGTTCCTTACATTGGTGATCAGTGGGAAGAATGCTCCTTACATTGGTGATCAGTGAGAAGAATGTCCCTTACATTGGTGATCAGTGGGAAGAATGTTCCTTACATTGGTGATCAGTGAGAAGAATGCTCCTTACATTGGTGATCAGTGGGAAGAATGTTCCTTACATTGGTGATCAGTGGGAAGAACGCTCCTTACATTGATGATCAGTGAGAAGAATGTTCCTTACATTGGTGATCAGTGGGAAGAATGTTCCTTACATTGGTGATCAGTGGGAAGAATGTTCCTTACATTGGTGATCAGTGAGAAGAATGTTCCTTACATTGGTGATCAGTGGGAAGAATGTTCCTTACATTGGTGATCAGTGGGAAGAATGTCCCTTACATTGGTGATCAGTGGGAAGAATGTTCCTTACATTGGTGATCAGTGGGAAGAATGTTCCTTACATTGGTGATCAGTGAGAAGAATGCTCCTTACATTGGTGATCAGTGGGAAGAATGTTCCTTACATTGGTGATCAGTGGGAAGAATGTTCCTTACATTGGTGATCAGTGGGAAGAATGTTCCTTACATTGGTGATCAGTGAGGAGAATGCCCCTAACATTGGTGATCAGTGGGAAGAATGTCCCTTACATTGGTGATCAGTGGGAAGAATGCTCCTTACATTGGTGATCAGTGGGAAGAATGCCCCTTACATTGGTGATCAGTGGGAAGAATGCTCCTTACATTGGTGATCAGTGGGAAGAATGCCCCTTACATTGGTGATCAGTGGGAAGAATGCCCCTTACATTGGTGGTCAGTGGGAAGAATGCTCCTTACATTGGTGGTCAGTGGGAAGAATGTCCCTTACATTGGGGATCAGTGGGAAGAATGTTCCTTACATTGGTGATCAGTGAGAAGAATGCTCCTTACATTGGTGATCAGTGAGAAGAATGCCCCTTACATTGGTGATCAGTGGGAAGAATGTCCCTTACATTGGTGATCAGTGAGAAGAATGCTCCTTACATTGGTGATCAGTGGGAAGAATGCTCCTTACATTGGTGATCAGTGGGAAGAATGCTCCTTACATTGGTGATCAGTGAGAAGAATGCTTCTTACATTGGTGATCAGTGAGAAGAATACTCCTTACATTAGTGGTCAATGGGGAGAATGCTCCTTACAGTTGGAGTTAGTGGACAGAAGGCTCCTTATATTGGTGGTCCGCCTGATCAGTGGTGTTAACTACTACATGTCCCATCTTCCACTGCAGCAAAGGGATTATCCAGAGCCCCCACCCCCTATTAATCCAGCCGCACTTCCTCCAGCCCAGGTCTGTACCTGTGTAAGGACCTGAGGCTGTGGAAAAATGTTGAAAGGACTGTGTATTGCACCTGCAACGCACTGATTACGGGTGCAATGCTCAGGGGGCTTCATTGTAAAGATTAGTAAATGTGCATTGATCATGAATGCTTCATTTATTATTATTATTTATTAACTTTTTCACAAAAGGTAGAGTACCCCTTTAACACTGAGAAGTGTACCGTTGTCCTTCAATAATGTTACCAGGCTTTGCAGCACCTTGTGTAGGGTGATTGCTTTTCTTATCTTATCCTTTGTACTTTGGTCCTGGTATATCCTCAACGACCCTGACCTTGCAGGCTGAGTCACCAGAAAGAATAGCTGTCTTCACCATGAAACAATGAGGTCAATATCAAAGTCTCCCGAGGTTTCTATGACTTCAACATAATGCCTTGTTTTGTTTTGTGCCTTAGGTGTTTCATCCTTAAGGCCTCATGTACATGGCTGCTGGTAAACGGACGTTCAGAGGCAGTTGGATGCTTTTTTCAGCTGCCCCGGAACTCATCCAATGATATCTTATTTGTACATGTACACAGGTTCCTTTAATATCATTTATAGACTTTACTTTGAAGGCAAAAAAATGAGTTCAGACGCCGAAGTTTCTGACATTTCAGACGCTCAACGCCGCAAAGTGATAACCGCGTTTAGCTGCGTTTCGTTTTCAAACGCTTCTAAATGCAAACGCGGCTAAACACGGCATGTAAATGCGGCAAAACGGACGTTTTAAACGTGGGTTATTATCTGTCAAGTTAAATCGTTCAGGAGAGGTTGTAAAAACGTCCCGTGTACATTAAGCCTTAGGGCTGGTTCAGATGCTGTCTGGTGGATTTTTAATATGCATCAAAAGGTGTTTTCCATGTGTTTCAATGGCCCTCGTTCACACCAGTACAGTGTATTCCAGTGCAGTCAACAAAAGTCGAACATGTTGGATTTTTCAGCATGGAACGCATCTAAAATGCAGCAAAACACATGGAAAACACACCAGAAATGCACCAGAATGCACATGTCCTGAATTGAGATGAAGAAAAAAAAGAAGGTAAAAAACGTACCGGGGTGCATCAAAAACACACCGGAATGCACCGGGCTGAAGTCCGCTGACATCACAGAGCCGGTCCAGGCTCAGGCAAGACAATGAAATTGGGACCCGCCCACATGCCCGGACCAGCACCCGGCTCAGCCTATCAGTGAGCTCACTGAAAGCTTGAGTTGGCAGCTCCCACCCCCGCAGAGCAGAGAGCCGGTGACTGACAGTCATCGGCTCTCTGCTTGGGGAGCTGTGAGAAGCCAGCGATCGGCAGTGTTAGATCGCTCGCTCGGTTCTCAGTGTTAGAGGCACTGGGGGACAGATACAGCGTCCACCTACTGTAGGTAAGTATGATTCTTAAAAAAAACAAAAAACATACATCTTATTTAAGGGGGTGGTTGGTGGACAATTAAAATGTGCGGTTGAGCCCAAACTGCAAGTCTAAAGAGTCCCTTAGAGCCCTTTCACACTGATGTGCTTGAAAACACCGTATGCATTTTGCAAAACTGCATATCACATTTTTGATGCATTTTCAATACGTTTTTGTTGCGTTTTCTGGATTTCTGACTTGTGAAACCTGGACATGTGACTCAAGAAATGCACCAAAAATGGGCTGTAGGTGCATTTTGTTATGAATTTCCTATAGAAATCAATGGGAGGTGGTTTTGAAAAGCACACCAAAGATGCAGCATGCAGGATTTTTCAAAACACAGTGAAAAGTTACTGTGCTGCAAACAGAAGGTTTTTTTTTTTACCTTCGTGTATAGAATGCATGAAGGTAAAAAACTTCAGCCCTTAGAACCACTTTAACTGGTGCTGGCATAAGGCAACCCATTCATTTTAAATAAATTTCAATGCAGGGCAACATAACTCCAGAACTTAAAGGGGTGTATGTATAGTACAATTTACTACATTTTATCCTGTGAAAGTGCATTCATATTTCATCATCAAATAAAAAAAATCAATAAATAAAAATAAAAAAAGAAATTGTAAAAAATAAAAACTACTGACATCGTCCACTGCCATTTGTTCTGTCCGAATGGAGCAACAACAAATGTTTTTTGGCTTTTTTCTTGTGTTGTACATATGGTTTTTTTAATGACCTAAAATGGAAAATAATATATCTGGCCACTAGATGACGCTAAGTATCATAAGAAATGACTTCCACCTAGTGGCTGAACATAGTATTTTCCATTTTAAGTCAATGAAAAATGTTTGTCCAGGACAGGAAATAGCCTAATAAACCTTTGTTTTTTTTGCCCTTTCACTAGACAAAATGCATTGGTCTTTCTCTGCACTTGATCAATGGCAATTGCAGTTTTTTTTTAATGTGCCCTGTTTACCCCACAGTGCTGCCTTGAGGTGCGTTGCATTTTTCTGCAATGCATCGGAGCTCACCATAAGTCACCATTGGTTTCTTAATCGCAGCTCTGCTGAGGTATAAAGAAGTTAAAGCAATGCCACTTTGACATGCCTTGTGATGTAATAATGCAAGGCACCGCCCTACTGCTGGCAAACAATAGTTGGGACTATTTTGGCATGTGGCAAGTGTGAACGGGCCCTTACTCTTCTTGAAATCATGGGAAGTATTTTCACATATGTACGAATTTTTGCTGCAATACATACTGCTTATTATATGTGAACATACATGGGGGTCAATTCATTGGGGTTACCACTTTATATTAGTCATTATTTAACTAATGAATTGACCCCCCATGGTCCTTTTGGGATTTTAGGGGATAGTAAAATTTGAACACCCTGTTGAGCATCATAAGCACTGGATGCCAGTGGCAGCTGATGCGCCATTTTTTTTTTGTGGAAAAAACAAACCCCCCCTACCAGGTCCGCACAGACCCCATCCAGGTTGCGGCGTCCCATCAGAATACGGTGAGATTCTGGCCCATGTCTTGAATGAAGTTGGCCATCTGCTTCCGGTACGAGAGCTGCTTGTCTGGATCCACGCCGGCGTGGCAGGATGGGATGCGTTCTAGCTGCTCCCGGGTGAAGTACCAGCGGCCCGAAGGCTCCATGTCTGGGTGGGAGAGGACGATCACGTCGGGTCGCTTATTCTGATGGAACACCGGCTTTTTCTCCCAGCCAATTCGGTCTCAAGACCCGCCCCCCCGTCCTGATTGGGAGGAGAAGCCGGAAGACAATAGCGAATATTGATTGGGTGGGCTTGGGGCACCCCGAGTTCAACATTTTTGAAGCCAATTAAAGCCTCATGTGCTAAAAAAAAATAAAAAAATAAAACTCATAGAAATCTATGCATCCGGTGCCCCGCATGGAGATTAGCTGTGGCTGTTGGATGCGTTTATTTATACGTAGATGTCAACCGCTCTTGAAGATTTTCAGCAGTCCTTTAAGTAGACTTTATTGCCGGGAGGTGGAGTTCCAGGTCACGTGGCCACTGTGATTGCCTGTCACAGTGGTCACATGATCTGGAGCCCATCCCACTTGATCCCCATCTCTCTCCTTGTGCAGGGTGACTGGTCTTGCCTCCGCCCCCCCCCTGTTGTTTTTTTGTGGTAGGTGGAGCCTTCTGGGCCCCTCCCACAGCTCTGTTCTCTGCACAAGCTATGTACAGCACAGTGATGACAGCACTGCTACTTTTACAAGGCAATATCTGGGTTTGCAAAGGCATTTGCTGCTAAAAAAGTGTATTTATATCCTTTGTGGCTATGGAGGGGGGGGGGTATATTTGAATTAAAAGTTGTTGCACCCGGAGTTTAGCTTTAAGACGCTATTATTTGTGCTCACAGGAGTGCGTGCGTCGTCATGGCGTGACAGACGTCTACGGCTCGTTTTTGGCACATAGAAGGGGGTACCGGGGGAACTTGGCAGCTCTGCGAATGCGACGCATGCTGCAGAAGGAGGAATTTGCCGGGGCAGTGAAAGGGTTAATTGGCTTGTCGCAGCGCACCGCGGCAATTTCGCGTCCCAGTCCTTGCTGGTGGCAGTAAAACAATAGCTGCCCCTCTTAGGAGATCTCTTACCGCTTCTTATGTGTGTGTATGCTACTTGTGGCACGTGCGGTGTGAACTGCAGTAACCCAGGAGCTCACCCCCCCCCCTCCTTACCAGTCCGGACTGCTCACTTAAAGCGGCAATCCTCCTGTAGTCTAGCTTCACCGTCAGCCTCTATTTATAGCTGCCGCAAGAGAACCGGTCAATGAGCTTACCGCACCCAAATCATTTTTATTTGATAGCTACAAGCACTTCCCGAAAAATGGACCCATCCTCGGAAAGTCACCAATTCCGCTAGTGCCTACAAATTCCTCCTCTGATACAAAAACGCCACTTGCCTCCATCTATAGCTGGCTATCATGGTAAGAAGCATTGGAAGGCTAACAGTAGTTATAAACAAGGACAAGGATAAATTCTTCCTCTGCCATACTTGCTGAGCAGCCACCATGGGCTCGTTCACCCCAGTCCACGCATGTTATGCGTCGCAAAAGTCGTGGCCTCTTTACGCAACGCGCAACAAAGTGCATGTCCGGTGGGAGCAGGGCCCCATTCACACCTGAGCAACATAAAGGCATGATCATAGGATTTCTATTATATTCAAAGGAGCCTGAACGTTGGGTCACTTGAAGCTAGTCACTCGAAAAAGTTCATATGCTGCATTTTGGCCAAAAAAAACACAATTTTTTTTACATGTTTTCTTGCCTAGTACCTACCTTTACATTGGCTAAAAATAATGTTAAAAAATTCCCCAACCACTCGAAAAACCCTACAAACCCCCTATAGGCTCACATAATGGTAGCACAACTGGTATGATATACACCATATTGTCAAAAGTATTGGGACGCCTGCCTTTACATGCACGTGAACCTTAATGGCATCCCAGTCTTAGTCCGTAGGGTTCAATATTGAGTTGGCCCACCCTTTGCAGCTATAACAGCTTCAACTCTTCTGGGAAGGCTGTCCACAAGGTTTAGGAGTGTGTCTATGGGAATGTTTGACCATTCTTCCAGAAACGCATTTGTGAGGTCAGGCACTGATGTTGGAGGAGAAGGCCTGGCTCGCAGTCTCCGCTCTAATTCATCCCAAAGGTGTTCTATCAGGTTGAGGTCAGTATTCTGTGCAGGCCAGTCAAGCTCCTCCACTCCAAACTCGCCCATCCATGTCTTTCTGGACATTAACCCCCCGTTCACACCGATGCAGTTTTATAAGCGATTTGACAGTTCCAAATTGCATGACAAGTCGTACCCCATTGCCAGCAATGAAACCATTCAAATTGCTGCGACTCATGTCACAGCGGCTTTCAAGAAGGTTCCTGCACTACTTTTTTTCCAATTTCATTGTGACTTGCATAGACTTCTGTTAAACTAAGTCGCAAGCCGCAATGAAATGGGAGGTGCAAATCGCACCAATCTGCGTGATTTTAAAGCCGCACTGGTGTGAACCAGGGCTAAGGACTACTAGACAGCCTTCCCAAAAGTTCCACTTTCAATAAAATCCACAAGCCTCCATTCACACTTGTGGGACTCCAAAGTCGTGCAATTTCCATTTCACAGTTCCACCACCCCAAACTCCATCATCCATGTCTTTATGGATCTTGCTTTGTACATTGGTGCGCAGTCATGTTGGAACAGGAAGGGGCCATCCCCAAACTGTTTCCACAAAGTTGGGAACACGAAATTGTCCAAAATGTCTTAATATACTGTTGCCTTAAGAGTTCCTTTTACTGGAACTAAGGGGCCAAGCCCAACCCCTAAAAAACAACCCCACACCATAATCTCCCCTCCACCAAATGGTTTGGGCCAGTTGATGGGCTGCAATGCGTAGGTCTTTTTAACTCTCTGGCTCTCCCTTTCCGGGTTGCATTAATTTATGTCTTTTATGGAGTTCAGCTTTCAACAGCAATTCCAGGCAAGCCTTGGGAACCACCAATCACCTTCAAACATTGTGAGATGGTACTGTATGAATCAGATTGGAGGAGTTGAGAAACTTATTAGAGCTGCTTTTTTGTATTATTATTATTTTTATTGTTATTATTTTTATGTAAGACTTTTTTTCATGGCCATGAAGGGTGTTCCAGAATCCCCAGTAGGTGCTTTCCAGGATCACCAGATTACAGACCTAGAAGATACTAATAAAGTAGGTTCCATCTTCTATGCATCTCAAGGCTTCATTTTCAGTGTTGACTGGAGAGTACATTTGACAAGATGCCCAGCACATCCTGACCTGTGAGAACTAAACCATCAGTGGTTGGTATGGCAATCCTCGCCTTAAGGAGATTATACAGAAGAAGGTTGACAAGCAGAGCAGAACCATAAAAATGCTAAAATGTCTGGCTCAGGCTAATTAGGCAAACCTGAAAATAGACCTTTGTCATAGAACTGGTTTGTCTGTGCCGCGTGTTACACAGTCAGATTAAGCCTCCCCGTCTCCTCTGCTCTGCAGCACGTGAGTTGGGATATGTCAGAGGTTCCTTGGGTAGCAGCAACAGGAGGTCACACCCAAATGCTGGAGGGAGATCAAGATAAGCTTACCTGGGAGAGATCCGTGCATTGAAAAGTGTGCTTTCTAAAACAACCTGCCACATCACCCCTCAAAAAAAATCTATTCTTTTTTAGTTTATAATTGATCAGATTATTGTAGTAAGGCAATATTCAAATCATGTATGATGATCATGTCCAGTTGTTGGCCATGTTGGAGGTGTAAATGTCTATGTATGGAGTATAATAGAATTGTATGATGATCATCCGGTGGTGGGTCATCTTGGAAGTGTAGTGTTCTATGTATGGAGTATAATAAAATTGTATGATGATAATGTCCAGTGGTGGGTTAGGTTGGAGGTGTAGTGTTCTATGTATAGAGTGCGATATACTGTAATTGTATGCTGATCATGTCCAGTGGTTGGCCATGTTGGGGGTGTAGTGTTCTATGCATGGAGTGGAATAGAATCGTATTTTGATCATGTCCAGTGGTGGGTCGTGTTGGAGATGTAGTACTCTATGTATAGAGTGTAATAGAATTGTATGATGATCATGTCCAGTGGTCGTCCATGTTGGAGGTGTAGTGTGCTATGTATAGAGTGTAATAGAATTGTATTATGATGGTGTCCAGTGGTCGGCCATGTTGGAGGAGTAGTGTTCTATGTATGGAGTGTAATAGAATTGTATGATGATCATGTCCAGTAGTGGGTCATATTTGAGGTGTAGTCTTCTATGTATGGAGCGTAATAGAATTGTATGATGACCACATCCAGTGGTTGGTCATGTTGAAAGTGTAGTGTGCTATGTATAGAGTGTAATAGAATTGTATTATGATGGTGTCCGGTGGTTGGTCATGTTGGAGGAGTAGTGCTCTATGCATAGAGTGTAATAGAATTGTATGATGATCATGTCCAGTAGTGGGTCATATTTGAGGTGTAGTGTTCTATGTATGGAGCGTAATAGAATTGTATGATGACCAAATCCAGTGGTTGGTCATGTTGGAGGTGTAGTGTTCTATGGATAGAGTGTAATAGAATTGTATGATGATCGTATACAGTGGTTGGCCATGTTGGGGTTGTAGTGTTCTATATATAGAATATAATGGAACTGTATGATGATCAGATCATGTCCAGTGGTGGGTCATGATGGGGGGTGTAGTGTTGTATAGAGTGTAATAGAATATATCATGATCATGTCCAATGATCAGCCACGTTGGAGGACTAGTGTTCTATGTATAGAGTGTAATAGAATTGTATGATGACCATATCCAGTGGTTGGTCATGTTGGAGGTGTAGTGTTCTATGTATAGAGTGTAATAGAATTGTATGATGTTCATGTCCAGTGGTCGTCCATGTTGGAGGTGTAGTGTGCTATGTATAAAGTGTAATAGAATTGTATGATGTTCATGTCCAGTGGTCGTCCATGTTGGAGGTGTAGTGTGCTATGTATAGAGTGTAATAGAATCGTATTATGATGGTGTCCGGTGGTTGGTCATGTTGGAGGTATAGTGTGCTATGTATAGAGTGTAATAGAATTGTATGATGTTCATGTCCAGTGGTCGGCCATGTTGGGGGAGTAGTGTTCTATGTATGGAGTGCAATAGAATTGTATGATGATCATGTCCAGTGGTCGGCCTTGTTGGGGGTGTAGTGTTTTATATATAGAATATAATGGAATTGTTCAGTCGGTGATCGTGTCCAGTTGTTGAACATGCTGGATATGAAGTGTTCTATGTACAACAGAACTGTTTAATATCACATTGAGTCTTCAACTTGTGCTAATGTGATAATGCAGCCTCCTAATCCTTGTGCAAAGAGCAATGATAACGCAATCTGCAGTAGTGGAGCTAAACCAATCAAATTTCAGTTTGCTGCAGTCTCTGCCGAGATCATTTCTGATTGGCTGCACTAATTGCTCTTTGCACCCGCGCCGAGTGAACCTGAAAGCGTCCACATCAAGTATAGGTTCACATACACAAGAGCGGCGTCTGGGAAAATTGTTTTCAGATGTTGGCAGTTCTCTGCTATTATTACATAATTCTCATATTAGGGTCTGGCTCCCGAAAAGGAGAATTTTGTCTATCAGAAAAGAAAAATCGCTGTTTGGTCCGTTTGGTTTAGTTTTCAGCTGTTTAAAGTTTACAGCAATTTAGTAGACTTTAAGATTCCTGTATTATTCTAAACCTTTCTTATGTTACTGAACTGCCGCTTTCATCTTCATGGATTTAGAACGTTTAGAGGAAATCACAAGAACTGTTTGTTTCTAAAATCTCTGTTTCAGACAAAAATGTATGGAAATATTTGAATATTTAAAATTTGCTCCTCGGCATTTTATGGCTCTCTCCAAAGACATGCTGGTACGTTCATTGGCTGTCCAAATTGGCCCTTGTACTGTATGTGTATGATGTGAGTTAGGGACCTTAGGTTGTAAGATCCTTGAACGCAGGGACTGATATGAATGTACATGTACATATAATAATATGTACATTTTTGGCACTGTATAAATACCTGTAATAAATAAAAAAATAAAAGTAATATGAAACGGGAAGACTCATCTTGGTGCCAAAGTAGCTTTCCCTGCTGGATGAGCCTTGTTTTAGGGAAGATACCATAAGCATTGTTTTAGGACCCCTTCACACCATGATTCGCACAGGAACGTGCTTGTGCGATTCACATGCCATCTGGGTGCGTTGTGATTTCCGCCCATTCATTTGAATGGGCTGAAATTGCGGCAGACTGCACCAAAAGTAGAGCATGCACTACTTTGAAAAAACGAAACGCAACTGGATCACAGGGTACTACTGTATCATATGATCCAGTGCAGGCAAACACATTGTGTTTGCAGCCTTCCTTTGGGGTGTCATTAAGTTAACAGTAAACCGCAGATTGCAATTGCATTGCTTTGAATGAGGTGCGGGAAATGCACAAGGAAGGAGGGTTTCCCGCAGTGCGTTCTGGTGTGAACTGGCCCTAGGTATGGTAACAGATACATTGTTTTAAGGAAGTTAAAGTATTTGTAAAGGCTGAAAGTTTTTTACCTTCATGCAATGCATGAAGGTAAAAAACCTTCTGTGTGCTGCTCTCCCCACATTCCCACCAATACTTACCTGAGCCCCCTCTCGATCCAGCGATGTGCACGGGGGGCCTCGACCGCCCTAGGTCTCTCTCTCCTCATTGGCTGAGACAGCAGCAATCACACCCAGTGAGCCAATGAGGAGAGAGCTGGGGGCAGGGCCCAGCCATGGCTCCATGTGTCTTATGGATGCATAGAGTGGGACTCGGGAGCATGCATGCACCAGTGCCCCCATAACAAGTGGATTGCTGTTGGGGGCACTGGTCAAGGGGGAGGAGCCAGGAGCACCGGTGAGGGACCTGAGAAGAGGAGGATCTGGGCTCCTCTGTGCAAAACCATTACACAGAGCAGATAAGTATAACATGTTTGTTATTAAAAAAAAATGAACCCTTAATATCACTTTAACAGATACATTGTTTCTTTTAGGGAAAATAATAGATATATACTGCATTTCCTTTTAGGCTCGGTTCACATTGCCGCTTGCAACTTAATGCGACTTTCATGCAACTTTGATGTTTTGCAACTTTAGCAAATCATACCAATACAGAGTGTGACACATATTATTGACCTAACAAAACCCTTTAAAGTCGCAGCCAAGGTTGCAAAGATAAGACAAAAAAAGGCTTCCTTGCGACTTTTGTGATTTTAACATTGCAGTCACTCATGTCACAAGGAAGACGCAGCAAAGTAGTGCAGGAACTATTTTTTTTTTGTCGCTTTAATTAAGACGGCACCCATTGAAATGAATGTGTTTTGACTTGTCGCATGTCACAGCAAGTTGCTCTGGAAGTTGCAGCAGTGTGAACCAGGGCTTAGGGAAGGTAACACATACATTGGTAAGAGATACATTGGGTTAGGGAAGGTAGGAGATACATTGGGTTAGGAAAGGTAACAAATACATTGGGTTAAGGAAGGTAAGAGATACATTGGGTTAGGGAAGGCAACAGATACATTGGGTTAGGGAAGGTAGGAGATACATTGGGTTAGAGAAGGTAGGAAATACATTGGGTTAGGGAAGGTAAGAGATACATTGGGTTAGGGAAGGTAGGAGATACATTGGGTTAAGGAAGGTAGGAGATACCTTGGGTTAGAGAAGGTAGGAGATACACTGGGTTAGAAAAGGTAAGAGATAAATTGGGTTTGGGAAGGCAACAGATACATTGGGTTAGGGAAGGTAGGAGATACATTGGGTTAGAGAAGGTAGGAGATACATTGGGTTAGAGAAGGTAGGAGATACATTGGGTTAGAGAAGGTAGGAGATACATTGGGTTAGGGAAGGTAGGAGATACATTGGGTTAGAGAAGGTAGGAGATACATTGGGTTAGAGAAGGTAGGAGATACATTGGGTTAGAGAAGGTAGGAGATACATTGGGTTAGAGAAGGTAGGAGATACATTGGGTTAGGGAAGGTAGGAGATACACTGGGGTAGGGAAGGTAAGAAATACATTGGATTAGGAAAGGTAACAGATACATTGGGTTAGGGAAGGCAACAGATAGAAAATAGCTCCTGCACTACTTTTCATGCAGCTGGCCCTGCCAAGTTACATTTATCCCATGACTTTGCAGGCACCATGAAAAGAGGAACCCCTAACAACCTTTGGAGGAACCCTAAAGCTCCACAGAACCCTCATTAAGAATTGCTGCTCTAATACTTATGCATAATATGATTATCACACTTATCCACAATAACAGTCAAAAAGCCTAGAGCAAAAATATCTACCCAATGCTTGCAAACCAGCCAATGTTATAATGATACAGCTCACCTATATGCATACAACCTCATATGTCCAGGAGGGGGCGAACTACTGCTTTAACCGCTTAAGGACCAGCTGCCGTCATTATCTGCAGCAGGTTGGTTCTCCTGGGCGAATCCCCTTTAAGAGTGATAGGCGTGACGCCGGAGCTGATGTGCTCCACCCGCGACCGCTCCACAGAGAGATGTGGTCATCGTCAAGATGTTGATTGCATGGTGACTTTTTAGGAATATAGGCAAAATGACGTTCAGGTTTGGCTGGCCAATCAACGGTTTGTTCTTTGGCAGTCTCCTACTGCCAACTAAAAAAATCCTTAGACAGAGGCCACATGACCTGTGCCCTGGCACTGGCCACTTGACTGACCATGGAAAGAATGCAGAGTTTGCCAAATAATTGATTTTATTTTTTACCGGCATTTTTATATCACCACAATATATGCAAAGCTTTACATATACAGTACATTATTATTATTGTACAACCACATCAGTCCCTGCCCTTCAAGGATCTTACAATCTAAGGTCCCTACCTCACAATTATACATACTAGGGCCAATTAACCTACCAGCATGTCTTTGGAGAGTGGTAGGAAACCCACGCAAGCAGCGAGAACATGCAAACTCTATGCAGAAGGTGTCCTGGTTGGGTTTTGAACCGAGAATCCCAGTGCTGCAAGGAAGAATTTATAGCAGATGGTAGGAACGTTCTTTGACTTTTCCCAATTTAATGGTGGAAAAGTTAAACTTTTCAGTATCGATCTCTTTCCTTGAACCTAGAATAGTTGCATGTGTTCTCTGCAACAGGAATAACAAGTTAATTAATTCTTAGCAATAGAAACTTGATCCAACAAACACAAGGTCAGCAAAAGGGCTTTATTAATGTGGCACCAAATTGTGCCAAAATACCACTTTTTAAGTACGCCACTAGTGTAACAATCATGTTTTAGAGAAAGCGTTGGTTATCGAATTCCAAGTGGACATGACAGTTCACTTCGTACTCAAAGCTTGTATCGAATCCAGCCACAAATAATCTCGTAGCAACGTCTCAAAAAAAAAAAAAAAAAATTGGCAGCACACATTCGACATTCGAAGTGCGAACGCTTGACACTGTACTTCACAAAACAGACACTAGAGGGTGCACTGCTTATATTTTACATGGATCCCAGATCTGGTTTGACACTTTTCAATTGCTCGAGTTTCTTTTTCCAGCTGTATGTTTTTAAAGTGTTGATTTTAAATGGCTGCGCTGTTCCTGAGTGACTTGTGCTTTGTCTAGCAAGGTGTTACTATAAAAATAATACATGTGGTAAAAAAAAATAAAAAAAAATAAAAAAAAATAAATAAGGGCAGACCTGACTTTTAACCCATTTTTTCATGATTATTATTATTTTTATTATTATACAGGATATATATAGTGGCAACAGTTTGCACAGCGCTTTGCAAAATAAAAGGGGACAGTACAGTTACAATACAATGCAATTTAAGACAAGAGGGAAAAAACTGACCATAGATGAGTCGGTTTTTGGGTTGAATGGAAAAAAACGGATCTGTTTCAAGTTCAAGGTGGATAGAGGAGTTCTAATGGTGGGGTAGTCTCTCTGCTGTACACAGATCAGTGCTGCAGGGCGGTTGTACAGAAGTCAATGGGTTAATCGGCTTCTGTTCCACCCCGGTGCCCATACATGGACTGAAATAAAGCCGGTTCCTGCTGAACCAGATGAATTTCACTCCATCTATGGGCAGCTTAGGGAGGGACCTGCACCCAAGAGCTTACAATCTAAAACAGGGGTCTCCAAACTTTTTAAACAAAGGGCCAGTTTACTGCCCTTTAGACATTAAGGGGGCTGGACTGTGGCCATTGGAAGTAGAAATTGTCCTGGCGTTAGTGGGAGTAAACAATGCCTCTTTAGTACTAGGGGGAGGGATAACAACCCATCGTTGGTGTCAGTGGGAGGAATAGTGCCCCATGGTCGGTGTCAGTTGGACGAATAATGCCCTGTTGGTGTCAGGGGGAGGAATCGTGCCCCATTGTTGGTGTCAGTGGGAGGAATAGTGCCCCATTGTCGGTGTCAGTTGGACGAATAATGCCCTGTTGGTGTCAGGGGGAGGAATCGTGCCTTGTCGTTGGTGTCAGTTGGAGGAATAGTGCCTTGTCGTTGGTGTCAGTGGGAGCAATAGTGCCCCATTGTTGGTGTCAGTGGGAGGAATAGTGCCCCATTGTTGGTGTCAGTGGGAGGAATATGCCTAATCATTGGTGTCAGTGGGAGGAATAGTGCCCCATTGTTGGTGTCTACTGTTGGTAATACTGACACATAATCACACACATAGGTTAGACTTGATGGACTTGTGTCTTTTTTCAACCTCACCTACTATGTAACTATGTAACTATGTGTCAGTGGAAGGAATAGTGCCCCATCATTGGTGTCAGTGGGAGGAATAGTGCCTCATCGCTGGTGTCAGTGGGAGGAATAGTGCACCATCATTGGTGTCAGTTGGAGGAATAGTGCCTCATCGTTGGTGTCAGTTGGAGGAATAGTGTCCCATCATTGGTGTCAGTGGGAGGAATAGTGCACCATCATTGGTGTCAGTTGGAGGAATAGTGCCTCATCGTTGGTGTCAGTTGGAGGAATAGTGTCCCATCATTGGTGTCAGTGGGAGGAATAGTGCACCATCATTGGTGTCAGTTGGAGGAATAGTGCCTCATCATTGGTGTCAGTTGGAGGAATAGTGCCTTGTTATTGGTATCAGTGGGGGGAATAGTGCCCTGTTGCTGGTGTCAGTGGGAGAAAAAGTGCTCCATCGATGGTGTCAGTTTGAGGAATAGTGCCCCATCATTGGCATCAATGGAAGAAATAGTGTCCCATTGTTGATGTCAGTAGCAGGAATTATGTCCCATTGTTGGTGTCAGCGGGAATAAAAGTGCCCAAAGGGCCAGGTAAAGGCATCCAAAGGGCCCCAGTTTGGAGACCACTGATCTAAAAGGTAAACCTCCTTAATCACTTTCCAAAATCACTCTACAGTAATTCTTTTTGGCCTTTTTGCCACGAGCCGCGGTGTCATGCAGCATCCTTTTCCTAAAACCATAGCGCGTTCAGTTCAGCAACTGTCAAATGTACTCAGCAACAGTTAAGACAGGTTGTGCTATGACAGAGAAGCAAAAGCATGGAAATATCCTAATGGCTTACATACTAAAGAGAAAAGGGGATTGTTTGAATAAAAAAATAATAGAAATTGAGATTACAAAACCTTTAATATTGACATGTGTAAAAAAAAAAAGTGAAACACAAGCAAATCTATTGTTGGCCCACAGGTTGAAAAAACCACCAAAGACACTTAAGAACTCAGAAACTACATGAATGCTGCAAACAATGCTCACAATTAGGAGCATTACAAGAGTCTGTTCATGGCCATCCTTACTCCAAAGTATAATAAGTGCCCATCTTCACCTATTAGGGCCCATTTACTTCCATATGAATCATCAATGTATGTTATGTGGCCCGTTAATGTGTGTTGCATTAAGGCATCCCACTGAAATGAATTGGCTGCCAACGTACCCCAAATGGACATATGCAAGCACAATATTCCCAACGCACACATTCCCGAAATGTCTGTAACTATAAATGGATGCGTCTTCCAAAGAACACCAAGCATCTCCAAAGCACGCCTGATGAAGGGGTCCTGCAAGGCTCCTTAGGGTTCTTCTGTCATTATGATGTGATCTCTGAATAAAGCTTTGGATCTGCTTTGGAGATCCTTGGTGTGCTGGTGACATACTTTCTCCAAATAGACATGCAATACACCACCACTTCACTACTGTGCATTGTCCTGCATTGCGACTCGTGTGTTGGGGTGCCATTCATCATAAGGGGCAACGCAACAAAGTAAAGCGTGTTACATAAATTACCACAACAGGTTAGTGTTAACGGGCCCTAAGTTGAGTACTTCCTAGATGATGCCAATACTTGTTATAGGTAATAGAAAACATTTTAGCTAAAGATACGCTCCACCAAAGGAAGACAGTTGACCATAGTAAGATTCATTAGGAACAGTTTTATTAACTTGCCATACAAATGAAAGCTTGCATTTTTCTGTCTCTTGAGTTAGCCAATGGATGTCAGGACTTTAACACCAAATATTCTGCAAACAAAACCCAGCTAACAAGATGTATGGTGAACGTGTCTCCTAAGCCAGGAAAGTCTTACATGTATAGACGCCTGCTGACTACGGGGGAAATTTTCACATTTGCACATTGCTTGTGTTTCTTGTTCAGACTGACAAATCTCCTCCCTCATTTTGGGTTTCTGCTCTCCGATCCCTCATGTTTCAAGGAGCTGAACTTTATTTTGGCTCACCAAGGAGTACGCTTACATTACATTACACACAAGGCCCGCACTTGCCAAACAGCACTGTAGGCCGGCTAGGCCAGAACCTGGCTTGGCTCGTCTTTCTGCAGTAGGCGTAGCTTCCCCTTGCTGTTGATTTTATAGTGTCTTCTTCTGCCATGAATAAGTCTGAATGAATCCTGAGCTTGATTAATATATTGTGTTCTTGTCTGCCTCTCATAGGTGTTCTCGAAAATATTCAGCCATGAAGCGTTGGAGACCTACCTCCCGAAAATACAGCTGGTCATCCAAGACACATTACGGGTGTGGAGCAGCAGTCCCGATCCTATCAATGTCTACTGTGAGGCTCAGAAGCTTACCTTCCGCATGGCCATCAGGGTTCTGCTGGGTTTCAGGCTCTCTGATGAGGAACTGAATCTCTTGTTCCGCGTGTTTCAACAGTTTGTCGAAAATGTATTCTCGCTGCCAGTGGATATCCCTTTCAGTGGTTATAGAAGGGTAGGTATCCATAAATCTTATGCTGTCTTTGAAAGTAGGCAATTCATTTTTAAGAATTAAGAGAAAGGTTCTGTGTAAAAGATCAATTCACCCAAAAATGTATATTTCAGTTTTTGGTAGATTCTGGAGATTTAAAACATCTAGGATTTCCCAGCTCTGTACACTTGCTCCCCAAAAATGAGAAAAAGTTCCATGGATGCCAGTACCGCCACTCGGGCCCAGGTCCCAGGAAAATGTGGTGGACTTATTGTTATTTACTTCATGTGGGCAGTGCATGTCAGGGCACAGTCTGTCCCCTTTCCCTTGGGGACTATGTGCCCGTCACACACTGCACACAAGTATGATAGGCCACTGGTGCATGGGGTGATTGGGCACACCCAGCGCACCCAGTGCGCAGGCCTATGAGAGTAGGAGCCTGTGCATGTCCCACACTCCTACAGAAGCCCTTCCCTTGTCTCTTCCTGTAAATCAAGATCAGCTGGGATTGGTTTTCCCAGCCGGTTGTTACTGTTCACCTGCACTGAGAAGGCCCCCAGATGTCATGAATTTTTATGCAATGGTCTTTCTGTAATATAGTCCTGTTGTAGTTGGCCCTTTGATCCTTGTATTAAGGTGTGCTAAGGCTGGACAGCTCAAGGATAAACTTTATACTGCACATGTGTAAATCAGGTGTTCCCTCTCACATTAATTGTCCCTTTCTTGAAAGAGGCCACAAGAGCACAAAGGGATATGAACTTTTAACATCTTTCCAATCCAACCTCCTGAACTTGCAAGTTGGCCTCCTGACCGGGTGGACTGGATGCAATTGATCTTTCTGGCCCTATACTAGGGCCAGAGGTGTAACTAGAATCTTCAGGGCCCTGCAACCTTGAAGGCTCTCCTGGCTATGGGGGTCCATTGGTCCTTGGGGCCTTTTCCATCAGTCGCAGGGCTCTTTCCTCTGGTTCCGGGGGCCCCCAGAAGAGTGCAAAATCTGGTGCAGTTGAGCATGGTAGCCAATCAACTTTTAAACATAAGCTTGTTCAATTAATCTTTGACAAAAAAAAACAAAAAAACGGAAGGAAGCTGATTGCTTTCTTTGCAGAGCTGCACCAGATTTTGCACTCTCTACTTTTCTTAAATCAAGCCCTTAAAGTCGCATGACAAATTAAAACACAATTATTTCAATGGGTGTCATCTTAATTAATGTGACTCAAGTCTCAGCGGAAAAAAAAAAAAGGTTCCTGCACTATGTTTCTACGACTTTAGTACGATTTGAGTGCCATAGACTGCAATGTTAGATCACAAAAGTCACAATCAAGTCGTTGCATGAAAATGGCAAGGAAGTTGCACGGAAATCTCAAGCACATTGCACGACTTTGGGGTTGCAGCAGTGTGGACCGAGCCTTACAACGGTCCCACAGCAGGGCCCTTTCACATGTTCTGCATCGAGCCCCCTTCCTGCCTATTGGGGGGTGGTGGCGGAAAGCCAGGGCATAGTCCCAAGTGCGACCTTTGCAACCCTGGTAGTTCCCCCACTGACTAGTGCCTTAATGTGTTACCATGCACATAAAAAAAAATGCAACTACGGTTGTCTCCGAGTGACATCAAAAGTGATTCATCCTGTAATGATTTACGGCGTCCTGATGTGTCAGTTTTGCTTATAAATATTTTAGGATAATGAGGTTTATAGGCTAAGCCGCTCATATAAAAAAGGCATGAACGAGAACAGGAGCAAGTCATGAGAGAGACCACATTCCAGGCAGATGACTAATGGATGAAACCAATAAATTTTTTAGTTCAGGATTAAGTCAAATGCTGCTTAAGTCATGGAACGTAGAAACCTTTTTTTGTTCTCTGATCACCTCTGAAATACCTGCTGCTTTAATAGATTTTAGGGCAGTGCGAGACGTGAAGAACCTCGTAAAAAGAACTTCTTGGCGTTCACTCAGACAAGTGTCATACCGACCATTTTTTATTTTTTTTTGGGGAGGAGGGCATGTTGTTAAAGGCTTACTATTTTCAAAATATCCAAAGATAATTTTATAGTTATCTGTTCTCCCCGCCATTGTGGAGTTTTAGGTTTTCCTGCCCTCTTTGGAGTGTTCCTGCTCCTCTGTTTCATGTTATTTTATATGATGTTTGTTTGTCATCATATAAAATAAACTAAAAGGCATTGGGAAGTCTGTCCATATAAATAATTTGGAGGATATGATATTCTAAAGGAGTTATCAGGATTCCTCTTGGTACCATATACATTATAATGGCGATATGCTATTCTGTGATAGGGTATTAGCATCTTGTTAAAGTGTAGCGGTAATAGCAGTAGTAGTTGTAATGGGGTAGCCATAAGCCATTGGACTGAGCTGCTTAGGGCTATCCCATGCAGTTCTAATGTGTATGTTTGACCACTAGAAGTACTAATGAGCCAGCTGGTTTTTAAGAGACCCTATGACCAATTCAGAGGCATAACTAGAACCTTCAGGGCCCCGGTGCAAGGAAACCATGAAGGGCCCCCCTGACCACCAGGGCCCTTTCCATCGGTCCCAGGTCCTTTCCAATGGTCCTGGGGGCCCTTCCCTTCAAGCCTGGGGCCCTTCCACCCAAGCCCTTTGAAACCAAGAAGGGCCCCCCTGACCACCAGGGCCCTTTCCATCAGTCCCAGGTCCTTTCCATCGGTGCTGGGGGCCCTTCCCTTCGAGCCTGGGGCACTTCCACCCAAGCCCTGGGCCCTTCCTAATGATCCCAGCTCCCTTTTTTAAGCTGCGACTTGTCATGCATCTTGAAAATGGCAAACAAGTAGCACGACTTTGGGTTGCAGCAGTGCAAACCGAGCCTTACTGTCCCAAAGCGGGTCCCTTTCACATGTTCTACAGTGGGCTTCCTTCCTGCTATCTTGGGGCCCCCCACAGTGGCAGAGCGCATGTCACAAGTGCGACCTTTGCGACCCTGGTAGTACCGCCACTGGGCCAACTTAAAAAATTGCAGCTAAATACACAGAAAAAAATAACTTTCATATGCTAACATGCAGAAAATCTTACAATACATGAATCATGTCTCTGAACGGTGCGATTCCAGCATATCAGAAGTATTATGTTTATTCAAATCTTAATTAGTGAATCAGCAGATCTTCTGATTTGATCCAAAGGGCTCATTATTGTTTTTCAGAGATTTTCAAACCTGCCCAATTATAGCCCCCTCCTTGCACATTTTAACCCAGCCTGGCTTGAAGAATTCCCTCCTTGTCTTGCAAGTTATAGGCCTCCTTTCCAACCTTCACCTTCCTTCAGTCATTATGTGAATCCTACAAGGAGTGGTGGCAGATCCCGGGATGGGCAAATGTCTCCTACCCTTTGTCAGGAACACATCACCCATCTAAGGTGAGCCTTAGTATGATTAAGGACATGATGTAACTGAAAAAGAAGCATTTTCAACCACTCCTCGGTAGACCAAACATTGACAAGACATGGCCATAGATATTTATCTCCCTCTTCTAGCTGCTACAGATAATCAGTTGATGGTGTAGTACATATAGGTCTGTAGGCGTACCCTCTGACCACAGTAGAATGCATTTACTATATTCTGTTTACCATCTAAAAAATTGCATCTTCTATTGGCTTTTGAACTTAGAAAAGTGGAAAATCTGTAGAGTGACATTCTGTTTATTTGCTTCATCCAGGGTATGCAAGCACGTGAGACGCTGCTGAGAGGTTTGGAGAAGGCAATCCAGGAGAAGCTGCAGAACACTCAGGGGAAGGACTACACGGATGCCCTAGATGTCCTTATCGAGAGTGGCAAGGAGCACGGCAATGAGCTGACCATGCAGGAGCTGATGGTAATTATCCTTCTGTGAAATGCCAACCCTACAAAAGATTTTAGAGCCTTAATACCGACTTTGTGACAACGCATTTAAATGAACATGTGGCAGGCAAAGCACAGGTTTATGTTAAGCCAGCTGTTTTTTGGTTGGCTATTGTCCATATTGGTGGCAGATTTCCCAACCAGTGTCCCCTACATTCAAAGTTATTTTAGCATGTGATTTTCTCTGTTGCTCGCTGTTCCATTGTTGGTTTATTTCATGAATATATGAATTGGGGTATGTGCCCACTGGTGGCCATCTGTATTGCAGGAAATGTGATTAGCCCCTCTGCTAAATGGCTGCAGAGATAAACTCATTGTTGTTTGTCATGCTGAAGGAGTTCAGCCATCTCAGTGCAAGTCTATGAGTTGAGTTTGATAAAACACTAAAAAGGCCCTATACCAAACGATTTTCCATCCACACAAATGGCATGGATGGAGGAATTCCCACCTGCCATGCTATTGCTGATAGTCTCAACTGTCAGAATACTCAAATAGTGCCTACAGCTAATAGTCTGCAGGCGCTGTTATGCTGACAAGCCGGCAGACACTGTAGTCTCTGGTAACTTGGTCGTAGTCTCTGGTAGCTTGGCCATAGTCTCTGGTAGCTTGGTCGTAGTCTCTGGTAGCTTGGTCGTAGTCTCTGGTAGCTTGGTCGTAGTCTCTGGTAGCTTGGCCGTAGTCTCTGGTAGCTTGGCAGTAGTCTCTGGTAGCTTGGTGGCAGTCTCTGCTAGCTTGGTGGAACTCCCTGGTTGCTTGGAGGCAGTCTCTGGTAGCTAGACAACAGTCTCTGATCGCTTGGCAGAAGCCTCTGGTAGCTTGACAGCAATCTCTAGTAGCTTGGCAGAAGTCTATGGTAGCTTGACAGAAGTATTTGGATGATTGGCAGCCATCACTGTTAGCTTGGCGACAGTCTTTGGTAGCTTGTGGAAGTCTCTGGTAGCTTGGCAGAACTCTCTGGTTGCTTGGCAGCAGACTTTCATAGCTTGACAGCAGGCTCTGGTAGCTTGGCAGAAGTCTCTGGTCACTTGGTAGCAGTCTCTGGTTATTTGGTGACAGTCTCTGGTCAGCATACAAAAATAGGAATAAACGTAATAAGGGCAGAGATAGTCAACAGAAAGCACCACATCCTATATTTAAATAAGTATAAAGAGGCAAATTTACCAGGGGATGGGGTTTAAAGCATATACCCCAGGGACTTTTAAGGTGCTTTTTAAATATACAGTATACTGGAAAGTCGATGAATCTGTACAATCATTTTATAAAAAATCAATCGTTTTTATTAGAAAAAGCATTGTTTAAAACCCTGTGTCTGCAGCAGATGAGACTTGCATAAAAAATCTATACACAAATAGATCCACACATAAACCCATTACAGGTACATAGAGATAAAGCTACTTAATTAGTTCCATGACAATCTGCCAAAAATACAAAAATAGCACTGGCATATGTGAGGGATGAGAGTGTCTCAGTCCCAGAATATACACATACAGAGAGAGAAATGCCCAAGGGACTTTCAGAGACACAAGCCAAAAAGTATAAAATGTACAAAATGTATTAAGCATTTAAACGTATATGATAGATACTGCTAAAATTGTTCTGGTAAACACAAACACATATACATAGATATCCATAATTACATAGATCAAATCACAGTTGACAATCCAGAGGGTAGATGCTTATGTAACAAATTTCTCAAATTCTCAACGCGTTTCACGAGTGCTCGCTTCCTCGGGAGAGATATATATATAAACGTCTGAAATTAGAGACAAGGTTGTTAGGAAAAAAACAAAGGGGGGGGGGGACACGAAATAAAGGGGGAATTCACAATAGTCCTCTTAAATTCCAAAAAAGTCATATGGATTCTTGGTCTCTGGTCGGCAATCTCCTCTGTTTGGTAACCGCAGTTAGCTACTAGAAGACTAAACACATCAGTGGACTTGAGGGCTCATGACCACTGAAAATTCTGGTCTGTTGGTGGCTTAAAGTGAACTTGGGATTTGCCCACGCCGTATAGTATATCCTGGTTCCCAACAGTTTATCCATACCTTCCTTTTACTCCCCACTGCTCCATTTATACACTGGAAGCAATATCCTGTTTAAGTTACAAGTTATGGGAGTTGTAGCTCACACAGGGCTATAGACTCCCTGTAAGACAGTGACGATTGACTCAGCTCTGTGACATGGAGGAGGCCATGTTACTCTATGGCAGCCATTCTCAACCAGGGTTCCTCCAGAGGTTGCTAGGGGTTCCTTGAGCTGTGGCTGATGAACCACCTTTTTGATGGTGCCTACAGAGTTCAAGGTTCAGGATCACTTTGCAAAGTCAGCAGCATGACACAAAATTATTATTTTTTTGTTGTTTTTTTAATCTTCCTTGAATGTTTTTGGGTATTCTTTGCAAAGTGGAGCTTTACCTCATTTACTAAGTCCTGGGAGCAAATGTGCTTGCAGAGTGCAACTGCATTTTGCAAAGTGCACAGTCGATTTGACTTTAGTAAGTCAACCCCATAGAGCAGATTTTCTCAACCTTCTATCTCTAGAGGAACCCCAAAAATAATTTTTCAAGTCTCAAGGAACCCTTACTAAAACCAATTCATTAGGGGTCAATAGAACAATGCCCATTATACTGGTGGTCAATAGGAAGAATGTTCCCCTTAAAATGGTGCTCAGAATGCCACCCTTAAAGACAGCTACAAAAATATTTTTTCCTTGCACACAATTGGATGATGGAAGTCAGCAGAACTTCTGCTCATTTACTAAGCTCTGGAGCGCCTGCTCTTGCAGAGTGCAACTGCACTTTGCAAAGGTTTGTTCTGCTATATGGAGGTGTTCAAGCAAACCTGTTGCTCTACACTGAATGAGAAAAGCACCTACTAAATTCTTGACTCTGGTGATAAAATGTCTTTCTCTGTTGCACTTTCCAAGAGGATGGAAAAGTTGGTTGGCTGCTATGGGCTGCTATGGGCCACACAGGCAGCATACAATTCTGGCACTATGAAAAATGAGACCTATAGTTCAGAACGGCTAAATCATTGGCGGCATGAATACTACATTTTTTTAGCCCATAGATTATTGATGTCAACCTCGTCTTTCTCTCCCTCGCTGGGCATGGGAAGAGGCTGGCAGGGTACGTATCTTGCATGTACTTGCCTAGCAGCGAGCGGTTTGTCTAATCAAGAGATTAGCTCGTTCACAGTGCTGGATGCAGGTCTGATTACATCATATGGTAGTAATGGCAGCTAAATTAGTGACATGTTGGGGAAGCTTGCCCAGTGCACTTGGCACCATCCCAGGCAGCTCTCCATGCCAAGTACCCAGGCTGCCTGTACAGTCCTAGCTCCTGATCAGCCGGGGAATGTTCTTGTGATGTGCAACGTGATGGCCTTTGTTGGCACACTGCATAGCTGGAACCTTTTTTTTTTTTTCTGGTTCCAAGTTCCAGGGCTGTCGTTTTCATAAGACCGTTAGATGTGAACCAATATATGGCATGTTAAAAATAAATAATTTATCATATCAACATTTAAAAGTAACTAACTAGAGCACAAAACCATCACTGCAATAAATAAATGACAATGTTGTCCTTCTTAAACACAGAATTCTAGACCACACTACCAAATGGCCTTCCCTTATTGCACCAGCGTACTGATATAAAATTTAAATGCTCAAAAGTCAACTACACAGCAGTCATAGGTACATTATATTGTCAAAAGTATTGTGACGCCTGCCTTTACACACACATAAACTTTAATGGCATCCCAGTCTTAGTCCGTAGGATTCAATATTGGGTTGGCCCACCCTTTGCAGCTATAACAGCTTCAACTCTTCTGGGAAGGCCGTCCACAAGGTTTAGGAGTGTGTCTATGGAAATGTTTGACCATTCTTCCAGAAGCACATTTGTGAGGTCCGGCACTGATGTGGATGAGAAGACCTGGCTCGCTGTCCACGCTCTAATTCTTCCAAAATGTGTTCTATCACGTTGAGGTCAGACCTCTGTGCAGGCCAGTCAAGTTCCTCCACCCCAAACTCGCTCTTCCATGTCTTTATGGACCTTGCTTTGTGAACTGGTCCAAATGATTTGGTGGAGGGGGATTATGATGTGGGGTTGTTTTTCAGGGGTTGGGCTTGGCCCCTTAGTTCCAGTGAAAGAAACTCTTAAGGCGTCAGCAGGCCAAGACATTTTGGACAATTTCATGCTCCCAACTTTGTGGGAACAGTTTGGGGATGGCCCCTTCCTGTTCCAACATGACTGCACACCAGTGCACAAAGCAAGGTCCATAAAGACATGGATGAGTGAGTTGGGGTGGAGGAACTTGACTGGCCTCCACAGAGTCCTAAACCCCAACCCGATAGAACACCTTTGGGATGAATTAGAGCGGAGACTGCGAGCCAGGCCTTCATGTCCAACATCAATGCCTGACCTCACAAATGCTCTTCTGGAATCTGGGAAGAATTAGAGCAGGCCTTCTCATCCAACATCAGTGCCTGATCAAAGCTTAAAGTGGAGTTCCGCCGAAAAATAAAAAATAAAAGTCAGCAGCTACAAATACTGCAGCTGCTGACTTTTAAAATAAGGAAACGTACCTGTCCTGGGCGCCCGAAGCCGACCTGTCCCTCGGCTCCCGGGTGGAGGTGCTGACATCTTCAGTAAGGGAATCAGGAAGTGAAGTCGCAAGCCTGGTTCCCTACTGTGCATGCGCGAGTCGCGCTGCGCGTCCTGACTGGTCCCTGCTGTCTTCTGGGACCTGTGTGTCTACCAGAAGACAGCAAGGGGGGGCGAAGGAGGGGTCGGACATGGTGTAGATCGCCACAGATTCTGCGGAGATCTATCACTGGAAGTGGGAGAAAATACCTGTATTAGACAGGTATCTGCTCCCCCTCCCCTTGAAAGGTGTCAAATGTGACACCGGAGGCGGGGGAGGAACCAGATAAACAGAAGTTCCATTTTTGGGTGGAACTCTGCTTTAATTGAAAAAGCTGACGTTAGAAGCTGATTGGCTACCATGCGCAACTGTACCAGATTCCGAGTGCTCCAGTTATAGTAAACCCCCCACCCCCTTTAAGTGATGTAGCGAGAATCAAGTAGGCGATGGCAGAAGAAGCCAACAATGCCATCTCCCTTATTTCTGTATTGACAGTTTATCATTTATTATGCAATATTGCATGTGCTATAATCACATTGAAACTTGCAATTCCTCTTTAAAAAAACTGACTGTTGTTTTTTTTTCTTCTCCTGCCCAGGATGGGACTCTGGAGCTGATCTTCGCTGCCCACGCCACCACCGCCAGTGCAAGCACATCGCTTATCATGCAGCTGCTGAAGCATCCAGCTGTTTTGGAGAAGCTGAGGGAAGAGCTGCGCAGCAATGGGATCCTGCACAACGGCTGTGTCTGCGAGGGGGCGCTACGTGTGGACACCATTACCACCCTACCTTACCTGGACTGCGTCATCAAAGAGCTGTTGCGGCTTTACAGCCCAGTCTCTGGAGGCTACCGGACCGTGCTGCAGACCTTTGAGCTGGACGTGAGTATTCATAGTTAACCATCTGGGCTTGGATTAAACAAGGTCTTTTAATTATTAAAAGAGTCAGGGAGACTGGTGGTTTTATTCATTGAGGAAAGAATCTGCACAGGGTTGCTCCACTGTGAGGAAAATAGGATGGTCACACACCAGGATCGGAAATCCAAGTAGAAATCTTTATTGTAAAATCCACCAAACACAGTCACAGGAGCTGGGAACAAATGTTAACGTGTTTCACGCTAAACTGCGCTTAATCAGTTGTGGTTATGATTAAGCGCAGTATAGTGTAAAAATCGTTAGCAAGATTTCTACTTGGATTTTCGATCCCGGTGTGCGGCTATCCCATTTGCCTTAAGGTGTTTCTTGGTTTCCGAGCTGGGCCTGCACCCAGTTTTGGGTCTGCCTATTGGGCACTGGATAGTGCATGTAAATATTGAACTTTCCAGGCCTGCTCTTAGCTCACAGAACAGTAATGACTTTATGACTTCACTGCACCACCATTATACAGTATATTAAGAAAAATGATAGTGTGTGGGCAAGAGACGTGCACTTTGGAATAAGACAAAAAAAAAAGTAAGGTAAAAACATCCTCAGGAATTTAGAACCTCATGAATCGCAATAATCGAAAAAAAAAACTTATAAAGTGTGGTCCAATTTTCTCTAATGGGGAAAAATTCCCATGATCAATAATCCTCATCTAAGATCTTTTAGTCGTTCTTTCTTTCCCAACATAGAAATGGCTTGTAAGGGAGGTCCAAGAGAGCCCCCTTGCTAGTAAGCTTGAGTGCCTTCCTCAGGGCCGACAACATCCAGACCCCCGATTCAGAGAAACCCACCCACCCAATCAATTATTTTATCTGAGGATAAGTGTTAGTATAATAATATCAGGAGTGCATAGAGCAGGGGTCTCCAAATTTTCTACACAAACAGCCAGTTTACTGTCCTTCAAAATTTAGGGGGAGGTGCACTGTGGCCAATGGGAGAAAATGTCCTGGAATCAGTGGGAGTAAACAATGCTCCATGATTGGTATTAGAGGGAGGAATAGTGCCAATTGGTGTCAATGGGAGGAATAGTGCCCCATCATTGGTGTCAATGGGAAGAATAATGTCCCATTATTGGTGTCAGTGGGAGGAACAGTGGCCTATTATTGGTGTCAATGGGAGGATTAGTGCCCCATCATGGAGTTAGTGGGAGAATTGGTGCCCCATAATTGGTGTCAATGGGAGGATTAGTTCCCCATCTTTGGCATCAATGGGAGGAATAGTATGCCATCATTGGTGTTGGTGGGAGGAATAGTGCCCCATTGTTGTTGTCAGTGGCAGAAACTATATCAGCAACAGTGAGGGAAATAATGCCCCTTCTCTCGTTGATTTTATTTCTTGATAAAAGCAAGCAAAGGGCCCCAGTTGGCAGACCACTGGTATTGAGGCTATACATTTTTTGTAACTGGCTTTTGTACATTGGCTCATCTGCTTTTCACAATTGTGATGAGCAAACAGTAAAGAGAAGATAGTATATGCCCTGATAAAATAGGGCATATCCACAATTGGCTGACCAATGCGTTACTCACTAGAGACCCTATTGTGTACCTGCATTCCTCCTCCTACTTCTCCATGCACCTGTAGAATTACCTATTTGCAAGCAGCCAAACAAGGATTTAGAGAAGCCTTTCTCAACATTTTTTTTTTACCCCAGAGGAAGCTTAAAATAATTTTCAGATCTGAGGGAACCCTTGCTAAAGCCAATTCATTGGAAGTCAGTGCGAATAATGCCCCCTAGATTGGTGGCCAATGGGAAAAATCTCCCTTTTACAGCGGTGATCAGAATCTCATCCTTACAGAGAGTTAAAAGGATCATTGGTGTCATGTAGCTGGCTCTGTCAATAGGTATTGGCACCGGAGCTATAAGGTCAACATCCACTGGGAGATACATGAGCCACTGCTGAAGGAACTCATAGGAACTTCTGGAGGAACCCTAAGATTCTGTGGAACCCTGGTTGAGAATGGCTGACGTAGAGTCAAAAACAGCTATATGGATACATTGCCAAACCTATGCCATTGTTCCACCTTGGCTTGTGCTTTAGACTACTGGTGATGATCACAACAGTTGTGAAGCCCATCCTAAACTCTTTACTTACTGTAAAGACATCTAAGTACTTCCTACTCACACCCTTCACTAATTGCACGCTTCATCTTATATGTTGTAGAATAGGCACTATATAGGTACAGTATATACACAAACCAAACCGATAATGCAAAAACCAACCAAATGGTTTTCTGTGTATTTACCTAGAGCAGCTTTGTTAAAAAATACATGTTAAAGTACCATAGAGCTTTGAATTGTAGTGAGTGAACTTTTACTAACAGAAATATTATCTCTTACCTCTCTAGGGATGCCAGATCCCCAAAGGATGGAGTGTCTTATACAGCATCAGGGACACTCATGACACATCTCCGGTATTCAAGGATGCTGATGTCTTTGACCCAGACCGCTTTGGGCAAGACCGTACAGAAGACAAAGATGGCAGGTTTCATTATTTGCCGTTTGGTGGTGGAGTACGGAACTGTTTGGGTAAACAGTTGGCCAAGCTTTTCTTGAAGACCTTGGCCATTGAGCTGGCCAGCATGAGCAGGTTTGAGCTGGCCACCAGAACTTTCCCAAAAGTCCTACCGGTGCCGGTGGTCCACCCAGCTGATGAACTCAAGGTCAGGTTTTATGGACTAGATTCCAACCAAAATGAAATTGTGACAGAAACAGAAGCCATGCTTGGTGCAACTGTGTAGCCATCAAGGCCTTCAATATCCTTTCCCTGAAAAAAAAAAAAAAAGAAAACAAACTGGGAAACAAGCACACAGTCAAAATCAAAGCTAGATGGTAACAAGAAAGAAAAATATATCCACGAACAATACTAACTTATGTATACCGAGCCACCAAACCGTGACTATATCTCTGTGGAATGTTTAACTTAAATATATTAACATATATACATTAAGTGACAAAAAAAGCTGATCCAGGTCCTATCTTCATGAATCCTGCTGCAGAAGAGGACACTTGGAGATCACTGGCTGGGCAAGGACTTCACTTAAGGATTTTTGGAGCGCTGGTGGATCTCCTTGTCGAGGGATTCTTGGGTGGTCTCCCAATGTTTACAAGACCTACCCCTGTTGTTGCTTTCTTGTCTGTACTCCAGAAGTTGTTTCAGTGTTACTCATATCAGTGATACCAGGGTTTCCTTCTCTTGTTTATATACCTGCCTTATTTTGTTTTCTTCGAGATAAAAAAAAAAAAGACAAAAAAAAAAAAAGCTTTTCAAGAAAAGCTTGCAATAACGGGTCATTATATTGAGTGTTCTTTAGCATGCTAGCAGTCACAGGATTTACAATATGATCATAGAAGTAAGTTGACATCTAGATTGGCTGACCCAACTAAAGCACTGGAAACAGAAAGTGTGTTTTTTCCAGCCAAACAATAGATTGAGGTGAAACTAAAGGTGGACACCACTTATAGATACTCCTATCTTATTCACATACCTTCATGAGCAAAATGGTTGGGCTGGTCCTTGGCCAATCTATTCTCAGCTAGAGATCAAAGCAATCTATGACAGTGGCAGTGCCTTCAGGACCAGTGGACAGGCAAAATGCATCATTGCAAAGGTCTTTGCCTACAGAGTTGATGTAATTGTCTGTACTGGAATTTTATGGTTGTTTGTTTTCTTGCCATGGTGAGCCCACCTGAATCTAGCGTATGACAATACATACATTTCAGTTTCATTTTTTAAATCCTTTTGTGTATGACTGTGTTTAATATTAGAGGCCAGTGCCTTAATTTAGCAAGGTCTGCTCTTCTTTCCTAATAGGCAGACCCTTACATTCCCTCAAATCCGTCCACGAGTCGTGAGCCAGCACTTGGTCTGCTTTCCTTAACTTCCTTGTGCATTCCATCCGGGTTACCCATACTATTTCATTAACCATTTTCCTGATGGTCAGTGGCCTTTAAAAATACTGGTTAGAGTACAAGGCCATCAGATGTATTTTTTTTTCTGTCACATTGTTTTATATGAGCTACATAATTTTCTCTGATAACGTTGGCCATAGTCCAGTAGACATTTGGTGGACCAGATTTGAGTGAGATATCTTTAAGTCTAAAGTTGTACGATCATGTCAGTACTTGTGATAGAAAACTGTTCATATTGCTGTTCAAAAGTGGTGCTAAAATGACCAACCAGACCCAAAAATGTTTCTACAGAAAATTGCTAACATTCTTTCGAGAAGGTCTGGAAATCCAGTTGGCTAGTCAACCAGTGTTGACCTATCAAGAAAGACCCACATAGATTCCACACACGGTCCATACCATACTGCAAAAGATGTGTGCAATTTAATACTTTATGTTATTCTGCCCCCTGATAAATGTAACCCTTTTCTCTTTGGCGTCATTGTCCCATGCGACAATACTAAAGCTGAAATGAGACATCTCAAATTCTGTAAATCAATTTTTGCCAGTCCCAATATTGTGGGCTTAGTTCCCATTCTTTGCATGGGTCATCAATGATCTAGTCTTGCTTATTGATTGTAGGAATTGTAGGAATTATTAATGTATACATCGTAAAATCTTTGCTACAACGTACGTATAGATCTTCACATTTTGATATTGTTACACTCAAACATAAAACAATACTTCCGCATTATTCCTATCAGACAAGCACTTGATTTGTTTATGGCAAAGGAGTTTATATATTATTTAATTTGACTTTTTTTTTTTTCGATTTAATTTTTTTTTCATTTTGTCTGTGGTTTATTGTTTTTCAATTCATTTTTTTTTTCATTTTGTCTGAAATGTATTTTTTCATTTTTTTTGTCTGGTATTTCTTTTGCTCTCTTTTCCTGGTCTTATGCTTAAAATACACCATCAACTCTTGTAGGATTACGCCTGAATTTATTTTTATGTGGATATGTTGTTATCTAATACTACAGTAAGCTAGATTATAAAAAGAAAAATAAAGTTAGATTTTAGGTGGAATATGTAAGTCACTGGAGTGCAACTTTTTACACTACCCTGTGTATTATTTATATACTATTTATTCACTATATTAAAAAAAAAAAGTAAATAAATCAAAATACAGGTTGGGTGAAACTTAACTTTGTGCTAACTGTCATGTTTTAAAGAGGCGCAGTTAGCAGTTTTGACTCATAAGCTGATTACCAGGGAATTTAAACTTTTTTCTTTATATTTCAATGCTCAAAATCTCACCTCTAAATGTTTACCTTAAAAAAAAGAAAAAAAAAGAAAAAAAAAAAGAAAATCTGCTCATTCAGTGAGTTTATTCATCGCGAGAGGTGGGCGAATTATAAATAAGGACCAAACTCTATAAAAAGCTCAGAGGCCTTTTATATATATATATATATCTACTAAGATATACATCTACATAAATCTGTTGAGATACACCTATCTATATAGTTTTATAAGATCTATATTTATCATAAAATAGGTGCCTAAGAATGCTGAATGCTCTTTTTTTTTTCACCACTTTAATGCCTCAGTTAAGCTGCCACAGTCAGCTGTTTGCCGGATGCTGGCAAATAGCGTTAAATCCCAAATTTAGCTTTCCAACATTTCTTCAAAAATAATGCAAAAAACTAAATCACTTGCCATGTAATGATTCCTGCAGCAAAAGCATCACGGTCCTGCAATAGATTTGCAGATTAAGCACTTTGAATGTCAAATTTTTTGTTTTCATTCGTGCAGTCCACGGACTAATTCTCGATAATATTTTATACATGACCTTAGCTGGCTTATTTTTTTTTTCTTCGACTTTATAAAATATTACAAGGGTATTTTTGTTATAATTCAAATAGATATTTAGTATGACGTTTGCCCCTTTCTCGTTGTTAAATAATTATTTAGTAAAGCGTGGGTTTCCCGATATTTGTAAACAATGTCCAGATATTAATATGTTTATATTAGCAGACATTTTTAATATTAAGAGAAGCACTTGCTATTATTATTATTATTATTATTATTGTTTTTTTTTTTTGTTGTATGAGCTGTTGCCCAATTATTTTTTTTTTTCAGTGTCATGTGGTTTCTGATGTATGTATATAATATTATGTGTCATATATTAAAATTAATGTTGTGTATTTTGTGATCCTTAAAATAATCAGTACAACAATTTTATAGAATTCAATAATAAAAACAAAGAGAGGAAGGTGTGGTTTGTATTTCTTTTTTGTACCTCATGGCTTTCCTAATTATTGAGTGCCTTTACACACACATGAACTTTAACCACTTGAGCCCCGGACCATTATGCTGCCTAAGGACCAGAGGTCTTTTTCCAATTTGGCACTGCGTCGCTTTAACTGCTAATTGCGCGGTCATGCAATGCTGTACCCAAACGAAATTTGCGTCCTTTTCTTCCCACAAATAGAGCTTTCTTTTGATGGTATTTGATCACCTCTGCGGTTTTTATTTTTTGCGCTATAAACGGAAAAAGACCGAAAATTTTGAAAAAAAAAATGATATTTTCTACTTTTTGTTATAAAAAAAATCCAATAAACTAAATTTTAGTCATACATTTAGGCCAAAATATATTCGGCCGCATGTCTTTGGTAAAAAAAATGTCAATAAGCGTATATTTATTGGTTTGCGCAAAAGTTATAGCGTCTACAAACTAGGGTACATTTTCTGTAATTTACACAGCTTTAAGTTTATGACTGCCTATGTCATTTCTTGAGGTGCTAAAATGGCAGGGCAGTACAAAACCCCCCCAAATGACCCCATTTTGGAAAGTAGACACCCCAAGGAAATTGCTGAGAGGCATGTTGAGCCCATTGAATATTTATTTTTTTTGTCCCAAGTGATTGAATAATGACAAAAAAAAAAAAAAAAAATATTTACAAAAAGTTGTCACTAAATGATATATTGCTCACACAGGCCATGGGCCTATGTGGAATTGCACCCCAAAATACATTCAGCTGCTTCTCCTGAGTATGGGGATACCACATGTGTGGGACTTTTTGGGAGCCTAGCCGCGTACGGGGCCCCGAAAACCAATCACCGCCTTCAGGATTTCTAAGGGTGTAAATTTTTGATTTCACTCTTCACTGCCTATCACAGTTTCGGAGGCCATGGAATGCCCAGGTGGCACAAAACCCCCCAAAATGACCTCATTTTGGAAAGTAGACACCCCAAGCTATTTGCTGAGAGGCATATTGAGTCCATGGAATATTTTATATTTTGACACAAGTTGCGGGAAAGTGACACTTTTTTTTTTTTTTTTTTTTGCATAAAGTTGTCACTAAATGATATATTGCTCACACAGGCCATGGGCATATGTGGAATTGCACCCCAAAATACATTTAGCTGCTTCTCCTGAGTATGGGGATACCATATGTGTGGGACTTTTTGGGAGCCTAGCCGCGTACGGGGCCCCGAAAACCAAGCACCGCCTTCAGGATGAAAATTTTTGATTTCACTCTTCACTACCTATCACAGTTTCGGAGGCCATGGAATGCCCAGGTGGCAAAAAACCCCCCCAAATGACCCCATTTTGGAAAGTAGACACCCCAAGCTATTTGCTGAGAGGCATGGTGAGTATTTTGCAGCTCTCATTTGTTTTTGAAAATGAAGAAAGACAAGAAAAAACATTTTTTTTTTCTTTTTTCAATTTTCAAAACTTTGTGACAAAAAGTGAGGTCTGCAAAATACTCACTATACCTCTCAGCAAATAGCTTGGGGTGTCTACTTTCCAAAATGGGGTCATTTGGGGGGGTTTTGTGCCACCTGGGCTTTCCATGGCCTCCGAAACTGTGATAGGCAGTGAAGAGTGAAATCAAAAATTCACGCCCTTAGAAAGCCTGAAGGCGGTGCTTGGTTTTCGGGGTCCCGTACGCGGCTAGGCTCCCAAAAAGTCTCACACATGTGGTATCCCCGTACTCAGGAGAAGCAGCAGAATGTATTTTGGGGTGTAATTTCACATATTCCCATGGCATGTTTGAGCAATATATCATTTAGTGACAACTTTGTGCAAAAAAAAAAAAAAAAATTTGTCTCTTTCCCGCAACTTGTGTCGCAATATAAAATATTCCATGGACTCGACATGCCTCTCAGCAAATAGCTTGGGGTGTCTACTTTCCAAAATGGGGTCATTTGGGGGGGTTTTGAACTGTCCTGGCATTTTATGCACAACATTTAGAAGCTTATGTCACACATCACCCACTCTTCTAACCACTTGAAGACAAAGCCCTTTCTGACACTTATTGTTTACATGAAAAAGTTATTTTTTTTTGCAAAAAAATTACTTTGAACCCCCAAACATTATATATTTTTTAAAGCAAATGCCCTACAGATTAAAATGGTGGGTGTTTCATTTTTTTTTTTCACACAGTATTTGCGCAGCGATTTTTCAAACGCATTTTTTGGGGAAAAAACACACTTTTTTAAATTTTAATGCACTAAAACACACTATATTGCCCAAATGTTTGATGATATAAAAAAAATGATCTTAGGCCGAGTACATGGATACCAAACATGACATGCTTTAAAATTGCGCACAAACGTGCAGTGGCAACAAAATAAATACATTTTTAAAAGCCTTTAAAAGCCTTTACAGGTTACCACTTTAGATTTACAGAGGAGGTCTACTGCAAAAATTACTGCCCTCGATCTGGCATTCGCGGTGATACCTCACATGCATGGTGCAATTGCTGTTTACGTTTGACGACAGACCGCCGCTTGCGTTCGCCTTAGCGCGAGAGCAGGGGGCGACAGGGGTGCTTTTTTTTTTTTTTTTTTTTCTTTATTATTTTTTTGCTTTTTTTATCTTATTTTTAAACTGTTCCTTTCATTTTTTTTTTTTTTTAATCATTTTTATTGTTATCTCGGGGAATGTAAATATCCCCTATGATAGGAATAGGTAGTGACAGGTACTCTTTTTTGAAAAAATTGGGGTCTATTAGACCCTAGATCTCTCCTCTGCCCTCAAAGCATCTGATGACACCAAGAGCGGTGTGATAAAATGCTTCCCCAATTTCCCAATGGCGCTATTTACATCCGGCGAAAGTCATGAAATACTCGTAGCTTCCGGTTTCTTAGGCCATAGAGATGTTTGGAGCCACTCTGGTCTCTGATCAGCTCTATGGTCAGCTGGCTGAATCACCGGCTGCATTCTCAGGTTCCCTGTTGAGACAGGAGTGCCAGAGAAAAACACGGAAGACGGTGGGGGGGGGGGCATTCCCTCCCACGGCTTGTAAAAGCAGTCTAGAGGCTAATTAGCTGCTAGGATTGCTTTTACATGAAAGCCGACCGCTGGCTGAAAAGAATGATACCAAGATGATACCTAAACCTGCAGGCATCATTCTGGTATAACCACTCAAAGTCGTGAATGGCGTACCTGAAGACAAAAAAATGGTTAACAATAAAGCACAGTAAACGGTAAAGTATAAAAAATTGCATACCTGAAAAGCAAACATGATAAAACATAATAACAATAAAACATTGCAGAATAGAATACAGTAAAAAAGAGCAGAACAATAGAGAGAGAACAGAGAGAGAGAGAACAATAAAACGACAACTATTTTTTTTTATTTTATATATTTTTTTTTTTTTTACACTTTTTTTGTAACTAACTTTTATAACGGTAACCGGTTCCAGGTTCGGGTCTCTCAAAATGTGATGGCATCTTGGGAGACCCTGTGAAAGTGTGCCTAGTCTGTGCAATGCTGTACCCTACGCTAATACTCAACTAATGAATGGTAGCGTTCAAAACATTCACCAATGCAAAGACCAGGATTGTCAGGACAGGAGGGACAATAATAGCGGGTGTCACGCCTATATCCGCGCTTGCTGCAGACACGACATCTTTTTTGGGGGGGTTCGTTGGGTAGGGGTACTCGGGAGGACATAAAAATGCCTCTCATGCAGCCGACTGCATTTGGTTGGGGATGTGAATGGGGGAAGTACGGGTGCTGCAGAAGCGGTGGGTTCCCAATTAGGATTGGCGAATGCAGCAGGAAGGGCACTATGGGCACGACGGGCCTGTGTTTGTCTTTTTGGTGGCAGCGGGACACTACTTGTGCTTGCCACCTCACCAGCTTGAACTGCACTTATGGGACTCGCCACGTCACCAAGTGTTACTGCAGTGCTGGTTTGACTACGACCGGGGTGTACTAGGCCGCTGGCGCTTGCCAGTTCACCAAAACGCTACAAAAAAAACTGTTAGCGATCGCAGGGATCAGGCCTGACTCTGCGAACGCTGCAGTTATGCGTTTAGAGTTTTGTAAGTGACAGTGATCGATCGATACTGCACTTGGGTGGGCTGGGCCGGGCCGGGCGGAGGGGCAAAACGCAGGTGCTAGCAGGTATCTGGGCTGATCCCGCTAACACTGCGTTTTTGGGAACCCTAAACTGCTGGGGACGCTAGTATAGATCTGATCGGATCAGATATTGATCCGTTCAGATACTATACCACTAAGGGAGGTGTACGGTGCGTGCTTGGGTGTTAGCGGTACTGGCGCTAACCTGACGCTGCCTGGGGCTGGTGCTTGCCAGTTCACCAAAATGCTACCAAAAAAACTGTTAGCGATCGCAGGGATCAGGCCTGACTCTGCGAACGCTGCAGTTATACGTTTAGTGTTTTGTAAGTGACAGTGATCGATCGATACTGCACTTGGGTGGGCTGGGCGGAGGCGCAAAACGCAGGTGCTAGCGGGTATCTGGGCTGATCCCACTAACACTGCGTTTTTGGGAACCCTAAACTGCTGGGGACGCTAGTATAGATCTGATCGGATCAGATATTGATCCGATCAGATACTATACCACTAAGGGAGGCGTATGCTGCGTGCGTGGGTGTTAGCGGTACTGGCGCTAATCTGACGCTGCCTGGGGCGACGCATATCACCGCCGGGCGATCAGGGGGCTAAACCTTTATTCGGTAATAAACGGCGGGTGCCCTGACACTATAAAAAATAAACAAACTAACCAGCGTCAACCGTAACGGTTATACGGTGATCAGTGGTGAAAGGGTTAACTAGGGGGCAATCAAGGGGTTAAAACATTTATCAGATAGTATATGGGGGTCCCTGACGCTATAAAACGCTGACGGTGAACCTCAATATTTACCTCACTAACTAGCGTCACCAGCGACACTAATACAGCGATCAGAAAAATGATCGCTTAGCGACACTGGTGACGGGGGGTGATCAAGGGGTTAAAACTTTATTAGGGGGGGTTAGGGGGGTACCCTAGACCTACAGGGGGGTAACAGAAACTGTGCTAACACTGTAACTGTCACAAACTGACACCTAGCAGTAATCAGAAAAAAAAAAAAAAACTGCTGGTGTCAGTTTGTGACAGGGGGGGGTGATTGGGGGGGGTCGGGGGGCGATCGGGCGGGGGGGATCGGGGTGTTTTGTATGCCTGGCATGTTCTACTGTGTGTGTGTGTGTGTTGTGCACTCACATACCTGTCTTCTCTCCTCGGGCCGGAAATTACCGAGCCGAGGAGAGATGACATCACTTCCTTTGCTGCTATTTAGCATACAGCAGCAAAGGAGTATTCCCATTGGCCGGCGGCGATCGCGAGGGGGGGGGCCACGAACGGATGGCCTCCCCCTCCACTCCGATCGCCGGGGAACAAAACGGGACCGCCTCGGGCACCGGGGGGAAGTGATGTCATCTCTCCTCGGCTCGGTAATTTCCGGTCCGATCGGACCCCCCACCCGCGGGAGGCAAATCACGTACATGTACGTGATTTTGCCTGCCCGTGCCGCCTTGCCGACGTACATCGGCGTGAGGCGGTCCTTAAGTGGTTAATGGCATCCCAGTCTTAGTCCTGTAGGGTTCAATATTGAGTTGGCCCACCCTTTGCAGCTATAACAGCTTCAACTCTTCTGGGAAGGCTGTCCACAAGGTTTAGGAGAGTGTCTATGGGAATGTTTCACCATTCTTCCATGGACGAGAAGGCCTGGCTCGCATTTTCTGTTTTAATTCATCCCAAAGGTGTTCTGTCAGATTGAGGTCAGGACTCGACGTATATATATAACTCGTATAACTCTTTTATATATATATATATATATATATATATATATATATATATATATATCGTATATACTTGAGTATAAGTCGTTCCGAGTATAAGTCGAGGCCCTAATTTACCACAAAAAAATGGGAAAAACTTAGTGGCCCGAGTATAAGACGAGGGTGAGAAATGCACAGCTACTGTAAGTGGAAAAGAGGGTCAACAATGCCCATTTGCAGCCTCACTGTGCCCATTTGCAGCCATAGGTCCCCCGAACTTCAAACTCGGTAGTTAAGGGTTCCTAGATGCCCTCTAGCTGCAGCCAAAATTTGGGGTCTCTGAACCCAAAGGGTCCCGAAATATTGCTGCAGATGGACACAGTTGACCAAATTTGGAGCCCCGTATCTTGGAGCCACTTAGTGTTAGGAACCCCAAAATTGGTGTGCAAACCCAGGGGAACTAGCACCATAAAATATCCAAAGCTGTGGTTTCTAGCATCAAGTGTCCCCGAGATACAGGGCCCCAAAAATCGGTTCAGAAAATGTCAAGCACTTTTTTGTAGCAGAGAATGACATTTTCTGAACCGGGTTTGGGGCCCCGTATCTTGGGGCCACTTAGTCCTAGGAACCCCAGCTTTAGATATGTTATGGTACCAGTTCCACTGGGTTTGCACACCAAATTTGGGGTTTCTAGCACCAAGTGGCCCTGAGACACGGGGCCCCAAATTCGGTTCAGAAAATGTCAAGCACTTTTCTGCAGCAGAGAATGACATTTTCTGAACCGGGTTTGGGGCCCCGTATCTTGGGGCCACTTAGTCAGGTGCCACAAAGTGGCCCTGAGATACGGGGCCCCAAAGTCGGTTCGGAAAATGAAATTTTTTGCTGCAAAAAAGTGCTTGACTCAAGTATAAGTCGAGGGGGGCACTTTCAGCACAAAAAAATGTGCTGAAAAACTCGACTTATACTCGAGTATATACGGTATATATATATATATATATATATATATATGAAGTGATTTTTCACATCTGGCGTAACAACACGTAGAAGTCGTGTGTATGTTGGTGTACACAATTTTTTTTTGTGGAAAAAAAATATCAATAATTGCAATAAATATGAATTTTATGATATATTTTGTGTTGCTGTTTTTGGATGGCACCAGCAAAGTCTCATATAATTTTTATTTTTGGTTTTCACGCTAACAGATGAGGTGCCATTACTTGCCCATCAACGTACCCATACATTATATCATTATAGTAATCATTATAGTAATGCCATTGTTGATTTGGTGTATGGAAAATGCATCAATATTTACACTACAAAATGATGTAATCCCCCCGTCATACTCTTCCCCAGTATAAATCTATTTATCAGTGAATAAGGTAAATTACCGCGCTGTGATAATATAACTAAAAAACAAAAAGGCTGCTGCTAAAGTGAGATACACACAACAAATAATAAACAAATAAGGAGCAGCGCAGATCCCCCCAAATTAAATTGAATACAGTGAGTAATCAAAACTTGATAAATAATTAATTGATAAAACACTCATATATCAAAATGATCCAAAAGAAACTGAAAAGTCCGTCTTCTTAATCATCAGTGAGGAAAAACAGCATGTATCAAAAAATGGTGACACAAAGTTCATAACGTGCATAGAGACAAGCAGGAATGATGGCCCACGGTAAATACTTCAACCTTCACCACACCACTAGTGCTAAGAGAAATGCTCCCTTACCAGATGGCAAGCAAGAAAAGCTTGCGGCCTAAACCCGACCAGGGCCTTTATCCAGTATGGGGACACAAGAGATCTCCAGAGGAACCCGTCTGGGGGGTCAAAAATGGATTCGCCAAACTTGTCAGCCCAGGACCGTGACCCGGTAGGATACCATGATATTCAGACGTACCCAGAATATAAAGGAATCACCATAGCGTAACATTGTAAAAACATCATTTATTAGAAAACGAAAAGCCACTTACAATAGACGTGGAAATTAAAAGCAGTTCAGCCGGCCGGCTTGTACGGACACCCGTCCCTTCGAACACAGCACGCGAGACGTCAGCACGTCAGCTCCTCCCTATAAAAATAGGAGTAAATTGCACTCACAAAAGCTGATCTATCAGTCTTCCTTCCACCTCCTGGATGCTGACCATGACCAGGACAGGATGAAAATAGAGAAACTTATTATGAATGGCGGCTTTTTTACTCATCACTCTAATTATATCACCTTCTACGGGTGCAACTTACTTATAGGTCTTGCTCATCCCCTGTGAATGGACAATGAAAGGAGAAGCGGCAGACTGATGAGCTTATCTCTTTAAGAAAAAAAAAAAAAAGACGTTTAGGAGGCACTGGGAATTCAATGCTTATTTCAGTGGTACAAGTGTGAGGAAACCATTTAAACAAGGCCACTGACTCTGATGAAGCATACATACCTCCCTCAATGGGTACTCAGAAGCAACTGAAAGTATAAACATACAAATGGTGCCAAACCTTGAAATGAAAGAGTCCAAAGTGCCTTTAACTGTTTGTAATGTCATCTTATAGCATCACCCAATGCGTTTCGGAGGCAACACATTTCCTTCTTCATTAGGGCTTAAAACAATGGAATAAGAAGTTGAATGGACTCTTCTAAAGCTAGATGAATACAAATTTGAACAAAAATCCTTAGGAAATTGTTGTTCCTCCCACTTGTGTGAAGTAAAAAACTGGAAGCGATGAGGATTTGGTCTCTTCCGGTTTTCACTTTCATTTAAACAAGGCTTTGGAAAGCATCTGAATAAACTGACCTCACTTTGGAGGCCAGAGGAAAGGTCTGGGATCTCTCCATAAATAGGACCTATCACGACCCATGCTTTTACAAGGGATGTTGCTCATCTCTTGTGATAGCAATAAAGTTGATCCAAAAAAAATAAAAATAAAGGTACAGTGTTAAAAGAATGTTCGAATAAAATAAATAGTAATAAAATAATCTTTTTTAAGCTCCTCTGTCCCTCCGTGCTCAAACGCACGCATTGGTCCAGATCACATGTAAACGGTGATCGAAACACACGTGTGAGTTATCAACATGAACGTCAGAGTGAGAGCAATAATTCCAGGGGCAGACCTCCTGTGTAACTTTAAACTGGTAATCTTTAAAGCATTTAAAGCATTACCTATGGAGATTTTTAGGTACCGTAGTCTGGAGCCATTCCATGCAACAGCACTGAAAGCTCAAAATTAGCCTGGGCAAGAAGGGGGTAACATTTTGTGAATAAGTCATTTTTCTCCTTCATGGATGTGCGCTAATTAGGCTGCACGCATGGGCACTGATGAGGTGGCATTGATGAGCACTGATGAGAAGCCACTAATATGCAGCACTGATGGGCACTGATGAGATGGCAAAGAAGAGCACTGCTGAGGAGCCACTAATATGCAGCACTGATGGGGAATGATAAGCAGCACTGATATGCATCACTGATGAGCACTGATAGGCAGCACTAATGGGCACTGATAGGTGGCACTTAGGCACAGATATGTGCCACTGATGGGCACTGATTGGCAGGACTGATGGGCACTGATGAGGTGGCACTGGTGGGCACTGATGAGAGGGCAAAGAAAGGCACTGATGAGGAGCCACTAATATGCATCACTGATGAGCACTGATAGGTGACACTGATGGGCACTGATAAGTGGCACAGATGGGCACTGATAGGTGGCACTTATGTGCATGAATAGGTGGCATGGATGGGCACTGATTGGCAGGACTGATGGGCACTGATGGGCACTGATTGGCAGCACTAATGAGAGGGCAAAGAAGGGCACTGATGAGGAGCCATTAATATGCATCACTGATGAGCACTGATAGGTGACACTGATGGGCACTGATAAGTGGCACTGATAGGTGGCACTTATGGGCATGAATAGAAGGCACCGATTGGTGGCACTAATAGGCACTGATAGGTGGCACTTATTAGCATTGATAGGCGGCACTGATGGGCAGCACTGATTGGCAGCACTGATGGGCGGCACTGATTGGCATCACTGATGGGCACAGGAAGGCAGCACTGACTGGCATCACTGATGGACACTGATTGGCATCACTAATGGGCACTGACTGGCATCACTGATGGGCACTGATTGGCATCACTAATGGGCACTGACTGGCATCACTGATGGGCACTGATTGGCATCACTAATGGGCACTGACTGGCATCACTGATGGACACTGATTGGCATCACTAATGGGCACTGACTGGCATCACTGATGGGCATCACTAATGGGCACTGACTGGCATCACTGCTGGGCACTGTTTGGGCTGCACTGATGATCAGTACCCTGATTATCAGTGCAGATCTGCCCTGTGAGGAAATGCTGCTGATTGGCTCTCCTCCCCTCACACGCTGTCAGTGTGAGAAGTGGAATGTCGATAACCGGCAATTCTTCGTTTACATGTGATCAGATTTTTATTGGGATCGGTGATGCGCCGTGTCCCAGGGACAGAGCGCAACACCGATTGCCGCGATTGCGTGCCCCTGCGGGAGAGCAAGCACGGCGAGAGTGGGACGACGTCATATGAACAAGAGAGAGCCACCTTGCGGCCGTCATTTCACTCTACGGCGGGCGGGAGGTGGTTAATGATGGGTGCTTTGATTGGCATTCAGAGTGCTTTAAAATAGCGTGTCCACTGCCACATTTTGAAGCAAATGTAAACGAGCCCTTAGGGTGAAGGTCCACTTTAATTACAGAACCGGATTCATTTGCGAAGCACAATTCTCCCCCAATACAGTGCAACAGAAAATGTCAAAGAAAAATCGGCTCAAAAGCATACAAAATCAGGTAACATTTTTGGATGGCAGAGGTCAGAATTCCCCTTTAATAACCCTGCGTCAGAAAATTCTGGAGCCGGTCCCGCACTGCTCCGTGCTGCCTTCTTCCGTATAGAGCAGGCTGAACCATGCCCAAAGCTCCCGGTCTATCCCTGTGCAAACACACCGCTGTGTGCCCTCTTCTAGCTCGCATTTTAATTACTATAACAGCAATTTTCCAAAAAAGATGTCTGACCGCCTCCCCGGCACAAAGTGCCCGTTGTTCGCGCTGGCGGAGGGGGCCGATGAGCTGAAGCTGTCTGGTACCTGACCGCAGGCCTGAGATTCGGCTTCCCATTTTTCACGCTAGAACGATATGGAAAAGGAGCCGCATCTGGGCGGGTTCCAGGAGCAACAGAACCACAGCAGGTGCTCTCCTTCCCCTGCTATTCTTGGACTTTCTCTCACCTCTATGATTTTCAATTTAAAATAATAAATGACATTTTTTTTTTCCTGTCGAAACCCAATCTTTAGTATCGTGGTTGTGTGTGTGTGTGTGTGTGTGTGTGGGCGGGTGGATGGGGTCTTTTTCTTATACCAAAACCCTCAGAAATAAAGTACATTTTTAATTTTTTTTAACCCAACTCAGCCCCGGAAGATTTTACTCCCTTCCTGACCAGAGCACTTTTTGCGATTCGGCACTGCGTCGCTTTAACTGACAATTGCGCGGTCGTGCAAACAAAATTGATGTCCTTTTTTCCATCCTTTTGGTGGTATTTGAATACCTCTGCGATTTTAATTTTTTGCGCTATAAACAAAAAAAGAGCGACAATTTTGAAAAAAAAAAGCAATATTTTTTATTTTTTGCTATAATAAATACCCCCCCAAAAATATATAAAAAAACTATTTTATGTATTCTTCTACATATTTTTGGTAAAAAAAATCGCAATAAGCGTATATTGATTGGTTTGCGCCAAAGTTATCGCATCTACAAAACAGTGAAAAGATTTTTGGCCTTTTTATTATTATTATTTTTTATTAGTAATGGCGGCGATCTGCGATTTTTATTGTGACTGCGACATTATGGCGGACACATCGGACACTTTTGACACTATTTTGGGACCATTGTCATTTATACAGCGATCAGTGCTATAAAAATGCACTGATTACTGTGTAAATGACACTGGCAGGGAAGGGGGTTAAACACTAGGGGGCGATCAAGGGGTTAAGTGTGTCCTAGGGAGTGATTCTAACTGTGGGGGGGGTGGGCTTTAACTCACATGACAGTGATCACTGCTCCCGATGACAGGGAGCAGTAGACATGTGCGCCATCAATAAATTTGTTTCGTTTTGTTTCGTTTTAGCCGTTAATTCAATTTGGATTCGAAATACAAATTTTCGTTAGGTTTGTTAACTTTTCGAAACAATTACGAACGTTCGTTATGATGAATTTATCATTATGAGGGGCCCCCACCATCCCTGTGCTGTGCTCATTATGAGGGGCTCCCACCATCCCTGTGCTGTGTTCATTATGAGGGGCTCCCACCATCCCTGTGCTCATTATGAGGGGCTCCCACCATCCCTGTGCTCATTATGAGGGGCTCCCACCATCCCTATGCTGTGCTCATTATGAGGGGCTCCCACCATCCCTGTGCTGTGCTGATTATGAGGGGCTCCCACCATCCCTATGCTGTGCTCATTATGAGGGGCTCCCACCATCCCTGTGCTGTGTTCATTATGAGGGGCTCCCACCATCCCTGTGCTGTGCTCATTATGAGGGGCTCCCACCATCCCTGTGCTGTGCTCATTATGAGGGGCTCCCACCATCCCTGTGCTGTGCTCATTATGAGGGGCTCCCACCATCCCTGTGCTGTGCTGACTTCCTGGGTTTTTAACTTCATCATAACGAATAATCGCAATTAACGAACATTCTTACTATGTCCGATTCTGAATCTCCCATCAACTACCAGTACCAGTCTCCCACTCCCATATTAAAAAAGGTCATTTTCGCAACCCTCACTCAGCAGCAGAAGAAAACCTCTTGATTGGTCAACGAAACACCAGTCACGTTTCCGTTGCAACGGAATTTGGAATCTGAAATTCGTAAACGAAATTTCGTATTCCGTACAAAATTCGGAAGCATAGCAATTCGTATTTCGGATCCTCCCGAATGTACGAATTTACGGAAATTCGTACCAGTCTTCGATTCGTACGAAACTAATCGCACATGTCTAGGGAGCGGTGGATCTCTGTCATGTCACAAGGCAGAATGGGGAAATGCCCTGTTTACATAGGCACTTCCCCGTTCTGCGGCTCTTGGACACGATCGCTGGGAGACCGGTGGACATCGAGTCCGCGGGACCCGTACAGTCACGCTGTACGTGGCGGGCGTGTGCGCGCCCGCTAGCCCCGCCAATTAAAGGGGACGTACAGGTACACCCATTTGCCCACCGCTGCCATTGTGCCGACGTATATCGGCGTGTGGCGGTCAGCAAGCGGTTAACCTGAAGAGAATTTAAAGAGTAACTCCACTTGTGAGACAAAAAAATAGCATAACGAAAAAAATAATAATATAACATATACAATTGCGACTCATGTGATACTGTAATTGAATTATATTAAAAACGACCTTTCCTTTTCAATCTGCAGCATTTTCTGTGAAATGCAATGCAATATGGCTACCTGGAGGTCTTCTATACACACACAGCTGGTGCACAAAATGCAGGGCTGCTGTTAGAAACCACAGGGCCCCATACAGCCAACCTGACACATCCCCATCCCCAAAATAAACACAGTTTACTATGCTTCAGTTATGAATGAACACTGTGAGTGATCAGTACCGATCACTCATTGTGTTCATTTAGGAAAGGATGGGGCTGGTAAATATGACATATTTACCGAACCCTGCCCCCACTCTCCATTCTGAAGGATGTTATTGTGTGCTTTCAGCTTCCAGCGGGAAGGAGAGGAGGGATGCGGGGAGCACTGTGCGGGCAGGAAGAAGAGGAGGGAGCACTGTGCAGGCAGGAAGGAGAGGAGGGAGCACTGTGCGGGCAGGAAGAAGAGGAGGGAGCACTGCGTGGGCAGGAAGGAGAGGAGGGAGCACTGTGCGGGCAGGAAGGAGAGGAGGGAGCACTGTGTGGGCAGGAAGGAGAGGAGGGAGCACTGCGTGGGCAGGAAGGAGAGGAGGGAGCACTGTGCGGGCAGGAAGGAGAGGAGGGAGCACTGTGTGGGCAGGAAGGAGAGGAGGGAGCACTGTGCGGGCAGGAAGAAGAGGAGGGAGCACTGCGTGGGCAGGAAGGAGAGGAAGGAGCACTGTGCGGGCAGGAAGGAGAGGAGGGAGCACTGCGTGGGCAGGAAGGAGAGGAGGGAGCACTGTGTGGGCAGGAAGGAGAGGAGGGAGCACTGTGTGGGCAGGAAGGAGAGGAGGGAGCACTGCGTGGGCAGGAAGGAGAGGAGGGAGCACTGCGTGGGCAGGAAGGAGAGGAGGGAGCACTGCGTGGGCAGGAAGGAGAGGAGGGAGCACTGCGTGGGCAGGAAGGAGAGGAGGGAGCACTGCGTGGGCAGGAAGGAGAGGAGGGAGCACTGCGTGGGCAGGAAGGAGAGGAGGGAGCACTGCGTGGGCAGGAAGGAGAGGAGGGAGCACTGCGTGGGCAGGAAGGAGAGGAGGGAGCACTGCGTGGGCAGGAAGGAGAGGAGGGAGCACTGCGTGGGCAGGAAGGAGAGGAGGGAGCACTGCGTGGGCAGGAAGGAGAGGAGGGAGCACTGCGCGGGCAGGAAGGAGAGGAGGGAGCACTGTGCGGGCAGGAAGGAGAGGAGGGAGCACTGTGCGGGCAGGAAGGAGAGGAGGGAGCACTGTGCGGGCAGGAAGGAGAGGAGGGAGCACTGTGCGGGCAGGAAGGAGAGGAGGGAGCACTGCGTGGGCAGGAAGGAGAGGAGGGAGCACTGCGTGGGCAGGAAGGAGAGGAGGGAGCACTGTGCGGGCAGGAAGGAGAGGAGGGAGCACTGCGTGGGCAGGAAGGAGAGGAGGGAGCACTATGCGGGCAGGAAGGAGAGGAGGGAGCACTGTGTGGGCAGGGGGTCACACGGGGGGGGGCCTGGGCAGCAGGGGGATACATATGGTGCACAGGGAGGGTGATCGGTGCGGCATGGGGAAGGGGCAATTACTGAAACCAATCCCTTGTACAGTGCCTTGAAAAAGTATTCACTCCCCTTGAAATTTTCCATATTTTCATGTTACAACCAAAAACGTAAATGTATTTTATTGGGATTTTATGTGCTAGACCACCTCAAAGGGGGTTATTTACGAAAGGCAAATCCACTTTGCACTGCAAGTGCACTTGGAAGTTCAGTCGCTGTAAATCTGAGGGGTAGATCTGAAATGAGGGGAGGCTCTGTGGATTTTATCATCCAATCATGTGCAAGCTAAAATGCTGTTTTTTATTTTCCTTGCATGTCCCCCTCGGATCTACAGCGACTTTACTTCCAAGTGCACTTGCAGTGCAAAGTGGATTTTCCTTTAGTAAATAACCCCCAAAGTTTCACATAATTGTGAAGTGGAAGGAAAATGATAAATGGTTTTCAACATTTTGTTACAAATAAATATGTGAAAAGTGTGGGGTACATTTGTATTCAGCCCCCCTGAGTCAATATTTTGTAGAACCTCCTTTCTCTGCAATTACAGCTGCAAGTCTTTTTGGGGATGTCTCTACCAGTTTCTAGAGAGTGACATTTTTGCCCATTCTTCTTTGAAAAATAGCTCAAGCTCTGCCGGATTGGATGGAGAGCGTCTGTGAACAGCAATTTTCACGTCTTGCCACAGATTTTCAATTGGATTTAGGTCTGGACTTTGACTGAACCATTCTAACACATGAATATCTTTGATCTAAACCATTCCATTGTAGCTCTGGCTGTATGTTTCGGGTCGTTGTCCTGCTGGAAGGTGAACCTTCACCCCAGTCTCAAGTCTTTTGCAGACTCTAAAAGGTTTTCTTCTAAGGTTGCTCTCTATTTGGCTCCATCCATCTTCCCATCAACTCTGACCAGCTTCCCTGTCCCCGCTGAAGTATCCCCACAACATGATGCTGCCACCACTATGTTTCACGGTGGGGATGGTGTGTTCAGGGTGATGTGCAGTGTTAGTTTTCCTCCACACATAGTGTTTTTGCTTTTAGGCCAAAAAGTTCAATTTTGATCTCATTTGGCCCAAGCACCTTCTTCCTCATGTTTGTTGTGTCCTCCACATGGCTTCTCGCAAACTGCAAATGGGACTTCTTGTGGCTTTATTTCAACAATGGCTTTCTTCTTGCCACTCTTCCATAAAGCTCAGATTTGTGGAGAGCACGACTAATAGTTGTCCTGTGTACAGATTCTCCCACCTGAGCTGTGGATCTCTGCAGCTCCTCCAGAGTTACCATGGACCTCTTGGCTGGTTCTCTTATTAATGCTCTCCTTGCCCGGCCTGTCAGTTTAGGTGGACGGCCATGTCTTGGTAGGTTTGCAGTTGTGCCATACTCTTTCCATTTTCGGATGATGGATTGAACAGTGCTCCGTGAGATGTTCAAAGCTTGGGAGATTTTTTTATATCCTAACCCTGCTTTAAACTTCTCCACAACTTTATCCCTGACCTGTCTGGTGTGTTCCTTGGCCTTCGTGATGCTGTTTGTTCACTAAGGTTCTCTAATAAACCTCTGAGGGCTTCACAGAACAGCTGTATTTATACTGAGATTAAATTACACACAGGTGGACTCTATTTACCAATTAGGTGACTTCTGAAAGCAATTGAGTCCACCAGATTTTAGTTAGGGGTATCGGAGTAAAGGGGGCTGAATACAAATGTACCCCACACTTTTGACATATTTATTTGTAAAAAAATTTGAAAACCATTTATCATTTTCCTTCCACTTCACAATTATGAGCCACTTTGTGTTGGTCTATCACATAAAATCCCAATTAAAATAGATTTAAGTTTTTGGTTGTAACATGACAAAATATGGAAAATTTCAAGGGGTATGGATACTTTTTCAAGGCACTGTAGATCAGAACAAAATGAGGGACAAATGAGGAGGAAATAGAAACAGAGGGACTTTTTTCCAAATCAGGGACAGTCCCTCAAAATCAGGGACAGCTGGGAGTGGACAGGAGAGCAGGGAGCCATACAGGGGATCGGTTGCAGTGATCGCCCCCCCTGGCACTGATCACCCTCCCTGCCCACATCTGACTCACCCTGCTGCCTGGGCCCCCCTGCTGGCCTAGGCCCTGCACAGGAGGACGGGTGGTACCCCCTTATCCATGGCCCTGACAGAACGCTCCTTGAAAAAGTAATTTCCTGCTTGTGTGATTGGCTTACTGACTTTCCCAGAAGTCTGTACTAAGACACAAATCTGATTTTTGGAATCCCCTGCAACAAAAATTTCATTTTTTTGTGAGATGCTCCTGAAGGAAAAGCTTGTCTAAAGGGATTCAGACCCTGCCAATTTCCTCATTAGAGTCCTACAGGTGCAGCAGCTGACTCATAACTATAAAATCACTCCCATACAGATTCAATCTACACATGGACACAGACAAACAAACAGCTATTCTTTCAGAATGACAAAAGGTAGGAATCTGGAACAAAGTTTTTTTTTTAATTCTTGCAGTGTACATAGATCACCCAAAGGGGAATTTTTTTCTGAACAAAAGTGGAGTTTCTCTTTAATTCTGAACTCCAGTCTGTCTACACAATGAGATCTTAGTAGGTGACACAATATTTAAAGTGGACCTTTTGGTAACTTTACAAGCAGTGCCAGGTCATCCGGTGTCCAGGATGAAGATGCCAAATTGCGCCCTCAGTCAAAAAAATAGAACACAAAAATTTGAATAAAATAGGTTTGATTAAGTCAAAACAGAATTCACTCACAACAGATGCCCCCGCACCTCCAACTGGTCCTGTTTGGTGGTCAGTTGGATGGCATAAGTGGTCAATAAGATGAAAAGATGTGGGTGTCAATGGGAGGAGGAATGTAGGGGGAGCTTTGAGTTGTGTTAGGGGCTATAGATCAGGGCAAGGAGGACTGGAAGGCTCTGGATGGGGTTGGGTGTAGTTGTGAAAGGATAGGGGTTCTGAAGGGGGTAGGTGACTCTGTAGAAGACTTTGTGGCCCTGAGTTCTGGAGAGGGTTCTGGAGAGGGCAGGGGGCAACTCTGCGGGGCAGGATCACTGGAGGGGTCTGTCCAGGGGGCTGCAGTCTATTGGGGGGGGCACACTTGGTGTCTGGAGGGCACTGCAAAGGCTGTGGAGTGTGGGGCGCACTGTGTTATACTGTTGGAAGTTAGGAGCACTATAAAGACCGAGGGCTTTGCAGCAGGCTTGGGGGCACAGTGGGAGATTGGAGACACCGTAGACCACTTTTGGAGTTTGAAGGCACCCTGGGGGAGCTGGAGGCTCTGCAGCAGATGGGGGGCGCTGTGAACGGTTGGCAGGCACTGCAGACCACTGTGGGAGGTGGGGAAGACATTATAGGAGGTTGGGGGCTATAATGGGAGCAATGGAGAACTGTGCTCTCAGTGAGGGAACAAAGTGGGGGCTGAATCCTGGAGAGGATTCGAGAAAGGGTTCTGGAGAGGTCAGGGGTCAACTCTGTGGGGCAGGATTGCTAGAGGGGTGCTGGGGTCTCTCCAGGGGGCTGCAGTCTTTGGGGGGGGCACAGTTATGGTCTGGAGGGCACTGCAAAGGCTGGGGAGGTTGGGGAGGGGGGCACTGTGGTATACTGTTGGAAGTTGGGAGCACTATAAAGACTGCAGGCTTTGCAGCAGGCTTGGGGGCACGCTGGGAGATTGGAGATGCCGTAGAACACTGTTGGTAGTTGAGGGCACCCTGGGGGATCTGGAGGCTCTGCAGCAGATGGGGGGGGGGGCACTGTGGAGCGTTGGGGGGCACCACACACACCACCTTGGAATGTGGGGGAGACATTATAGGAGTTTAAGGGAGGGTCACTATGGGAGCTTGGGGGCATTATGGGAGATTATGTAGCTGGCTTGAGGCTCTCAGTGAGGGGGCAAAGTGGGATTTGCAGTGAATATTCTACCCTCTTCCCCCACTTACTTCAGACCTGCCTTTAGTTGGGTGCCCATTGGGAAGGGAAACTTCTTCCTCTCATTAGTCATGTGATGAGTGATGTCCTGTCATGTCACATGACTGGTGAGAAAGTACAGGATTTCACACTCAAGTGGGTGCCCATACTGGGGGCAGGCCTAAAGGTCTGTCAGCCAGGCAATGAGCAATTTCAGTCAGGGAGGTCAATAATAACATGCAGTACATATTTTTCAACTACAGATTTGTTTTATGGGATATACTAGGAAAATGATTACGGGGTGCCGGATTGTTTTCCCCATTATAGTATAGCAACAGGACTGAACATTGCAACCCACATTGCTGCGTGGATATAATGTGATCAAACCTTTAATGAGAACCCTATAAGTGTGCACAGCCTATTGCATTATTATTTTACAATTTTTTTAGGATCCCCTATAGGGGACTTTGGTGAAAGGAATCTAAACAGGGGAATCTGCACCGCTTAGGGTGTGCCCAGGCACACCTGGCACACCCTCTGTGTACCATGCAGAGTAGGTGCAAGAGTGGGTTGCAACCTTGCTCTGGTTCTGCCAATCCCACCCTACCAGCTGTACCATTGAACAGACAAATTTTTCTGCCCCAGCTGCTAGGGGTCAGAAAAAAAAAAAAAAAAAAAACACCTAGTCACCCCCATGCCAAACACTTTAAAGAGAAGTATGGCCAAAGCCTGGGTCACATGGGTGCACTTACTTTTGCTCATTCTGTGACCCGGAATCATCCAACAGTGAGCTAAAGTCTGCTGTTGGCTGATGTCACCGAGCCGCTTTAGACTCTGGAAAGATCTCGACAATATTGTTGGGATCCGTCCAGATGACTGATAATAATATCTGGAACAATGTAACTACGTAAAAATTGCCATACGTACACTTCAGGGATAATAATAATAATAAAAATATTAACCACTTGCTTTCTGGGGACTTAAAAGCCCCCTCCTGCCCAGACCAATTTTCAGCTTTCAGCACTGATGCACTTTGAATGACAATTGTGCGGTCATGTAACACTGTACCTAAATGAAAATTTTATCATTTTTTTCACACAAATGGAGCTTTATTTTGGTGGTATTTAATCACCACTGCGGTTTTATTTTTTGCCAAACAAACAAAAAAAGACAGAAATTTTTGAAAAAGAAAAAACATAGTTTGTTATAAAATTTTGCAAACGGGTAATTTTTCTCCTTCATTGATATTTGCTGATGAGGCTGCACTGATGGGCACTGATGGGCACAGATAAGATGACACTGATAGGCACTGATAAGACAGCACTGATGGGCCCTGATGGGTGGCACTGATGAGTGGCACTGATAGATGTCACTGATGGGCACTGATAGGTGGCACTGATGGGCACTGATGGGCACTGGTAGGTGGCACTGATGAGTGGCACTGGTAGGTGGCACTGATGGGCACTGGTAGACGGCACTGGTAGGTGGTATTGATAGGCAGCACTGGTGATGAGGCACTGATTGGTGACATTTATAGGTGGCACTGTGGGCACTGATAGGTGACACTGTGGGCACTGATGGGTGGTACTGTGGGCACTAGTAGTTGGCGCTGGTGGGCACAGAAGCCTCTGCAGAGGCTCTCCACGATCGGGACCGATGTCCCTCTCAATGCCGCCGGTAATCTGTTTTTTTTTTTTCTCCTCGCGCTACCAGCGTGAGGAGAAAAAATAGCCGATTACCGACTCTGTTTACGTCACATGATCAGTTGTCATTGGCTGACAGCTGATCACGTGGTAAGGGTTTAGGATCAACCCCTTACTCCGATCTGTGATCACCTGAGTCTCATAGACTCACTGATTACAGAGCTTGCCACGCGCCCTGCAGGGGGCACGCAGGCCGCTCGAGCACGGGAGAACATCCATGGACGCCCTCCCGGCAAATTAAGTCTGCGCTGTAGCCGTCTTACGGCTATAGTGCGGATGGGTGGTGGTTAATAATAATAATAATAATAATACTATTAATATCGGAAAAAATGTCATATTTTATTTTATTTTTTTCTTGGATGAGCACACATCTTGCGAAACGTGTCCAAGTGAAAACATTCCATTTCCATTTTCTCTCATCATGTTTATACAATATTTACATGTGCAGTGCCTAAAAAAAGCAACATGCGAAGACCGTATGCGTTTGTTCTGTAGATCTATATCCTGCCTGGATCTAAATATATCATCAGTTTTTACTGAAAGGTAAGTTTGGACTAATACACTCACATCAAAGAAAAAGTATCCGGAAAAACATGTTTTCTTTCATATCTCTTTAACCACTTCAGCTCTGAAAGGTTTTACCCCCTTTATGACCAGGCCATTTCTTGCTATTTAGTAACTGTGCTGCTTTAACTGGTAGCGGTCATGCAACGCTATACCCAAACAAAATATATATCATTTTTTTCACACAAGTAGAGTTTTCTTTTGGTGGTTGATCACCACTGAGTTTTTAATTTTTTTATTATCTAAATTAAAAAAGACCGAAAATTTCAATATTATTTATTTTTTGCAAAAAAAAAAAAAAAAAAAAACCCCAATAAAAAATGTAAAAAAAATGTCCATGGGTTTTGGTCAAAAGGTATTCTGCTACATGTCTTTGGTAAAAAAACAAACAAAAAAAAAAAACAATAATTATATATCGATTGGTTTGTGTGAAGGTTATAGCTTCTATAAACTATGGTATATATACTGGAATGTTTATTATAATTTTTTTTATATATACAGTAAGTCCTCTACATACGAACACTTAATTTTGCAGATGTTTAAAGATGCGAACATGTGTTTGCATATCCAATCCTGGAAAGCAGTATCAACTCAAGCAATGTGCCTTTGTGTTCTGATAGGGGGAACCCCCCCCCGCCAGAACACACTGACCAGCGCTCGCAGACATTGCCTGCGAGCGCTGATCTTTGCTGGACTTACGAACGAGCTTCTGGAATGGAACTCATTCGTAGTAGGGGATTTACTGTACTGCTAATAGCGGTTATCAGCGACTTTTACTAGGACTGTGGCGAGCCATCTGACACTAACTGATACTGAGTGGAAACTGACTAACTGACATCACCAGTGACCTTAATACAGTGATCAGTGATAATAGTATACCATACCTCCCAACAATTTGAGATGGGAATGAGGGACACCTACTAACAAACGTATGTGGGCATGTTCGCGGGAGCCGCCGGTCTCGGCACAGTCCCTTTAGAAACGGCACGATGGAGCCATTTCCTCAGTGCGCATGTGCCGATGACGTCGGCACAAACGTATATGGTAAATATCTCCTAAACCGTGCAGGTTTAGGAGATATTTACAGTACCTACTGAAAGGAATTGTACACCTTGACGACCACGCTGGTTTATGCAGTCAGACCACCGGGACCCTCGGATCCGTGAAAGACCAAATGAGACACGAGAAACAGGCTTGAGTGTGTGTTCATAAGATCTCTGTCTTTATTGAATACAACAGTAGTATATTTACCAGTAAAAACACATGTCTGAGGGTTATTCAAACTTTACACTCAGTACTTTCTTATCAAGTGTAATGCCCTGTACACAAGATCAGATTTTCCGACAACAAATGTTGGATGTGAGCTTGTTGGCTAAAAGTCCGACCCTGTGTATGCTCCATCAGACATTTGTTGTCGGACTTTCCGCCAGCAAATGTTGGCTAGCAGGTTCTCAAAGTTTCTGCCAACAAAACTTTGTTGTCGGAATTTCCGATTGTGTGTACACAAGTCCAACGCACAAAAGTTCACGCATGCTCGGAATCAAGCCAAAGGAGCCGCACTGGCTATTAAACTTCCTTTTTCTTGGCTCGTCGTATGTGTTGTATGTCACCGCGTTCCCACGTTCGTAATTGTTGGCCAACATTTGTGTGAACGTGTGTATGCAAGACCAGTTGGAGCCAACAACCTTTGAACGAAATTCCACGGTTTTGTTGTCGGAAAGTCCGATCGTGTGTATGGGGCATTAGGCTGCTTGACTAGATAACAAGCAAGGCTTACCTGTAGGTACAAGTAGTGTAATAGGGTTTTACAACCACTTTAAAATTGCAGACTTCAATAGAAACATATAAGCCCAGTTTCAACTTCACAACCAAAGATTTTGTGGTTGATAAAGCTCAAAGGCAGTAGATAGCTTAGGTTCTGGTGATTACTTTCAATTGTATATGTGGTTCCCAGTGGATGGAAAGTGGTTGAAATTGACTAAAAATGGCCACGTGTATGACCAGCTTTGAGACCAGTGTCCTCCCCACACAAGTCTTTTGGAATGTAAAAGCATGTGAAATGTGTGTCAAGCCAATTGTTGGACAAATGCACCTGCAAGAAATTCTGAATAATAGAAGCTTCTCAAACTTCTTTCAAAAGCATTTTGCATTTGCACATTGAAGCCCACCAACATGGGCCCCTTTATTCTTTGGTATTCAGTTTGTTCAATCATGGAGGCTCATCATCACATGTGGGTGTTCCTTACAGTGGTTTACATGCCAATACAGCCTGCCTAGGAACGCCCACTCCTCCAGACTGACATCCACCCATCAAGGCATTCTGCATAACTCTTCCCAGGAGCCAGCCCACTGAGGACTCTTGAGAGGAGTACTTAGACAGGGTGCTGTGAAGTTTTCAGAAAGCTACAGTATGTACAGAACCCTGCCACCCCCCCCCCCCCCCCACCCCCTACCAGCAATTGCATTGAGAAGCACATAGACCCAGTTATGGCATCACTGTACCTAAAGTTAGATGGACAAAGCTTCCCAGAACACCAGCCGGTGTCCCCCTTAACTGTTGACCCACAGCTGACTCTCTAGCACCAGAGGGGTAGCAAAAGCACAAAGGTCCCCAAGATCTGTCTGTACTCACACAAGGCTCAATGACAGCTGGTTGCCTCCTTTCAAGCGACACTTTACTCCGGTGATACCAGACCAGATCTTCATCGGACAGCCTCCCTCAGTCAGCTCTCTTTAGTTTCAGGGTCTCAGCACCAGGCCCTCAGGTCGCCCACCTGAGCCTCACCACAGCAGACATAGCAGCATTGCCTAGAAGGGCAACATGTCTTCCAGGCTGGACTATTCCTCTCCAGAAAAAGACCCCGAGCTCAGTGTGCTCACAGAATATATAAAGTCTCCCAGCATACCTTCAGAGCCTGCCTCTCTGGGATAGGCCAGGGTTGTATCAATACTCATGCTGCCAACTGCATAGCTCCACACCTATCATCCAGAAACTTCTCAAGCTTTCTAGATGCCGAGGGAACTATCAAACTGGCAGCAGCAGAACACGCTGAGCAGACCTGACTAGCAGAATGCAGCTTCACTGAGCAAACTGTGCTTTTACCTAACAAACAATTACAGCCGCACTGACTATAGTGTGGCAACTAAATTTACCTATCAAAACATATACTAAATCTAACTGTCTAAACCTTGCACCTATCTAGGAGGGTGCTACATAAGGTATTCAATTGTAGCACCCTGCTAGTTGAGAGTAGGCTGCTGTGTAAATTTAGTTAGTTTCTCTGTAAACAGTGGAGAAGGGATTGATTACTTGGGGCTGTTTAGTGTCCCACAGACTGCTGTTCTGCTACTTCTTCCTGTCTTCTAGAGATCTCTAGAAGTATAGCGGGAGGGAGAGCATGACGGGCAGCCTGAATATTCATGGAAGTCCAGCCAATCCTTGGGGAGGTTTGCCCAGATGGTAGAGGGAAAGCCCATAAATATTCAGAGGCCTGGCCACCGGTGTACTGAGTTCCATGGTCAAGCCTTCTGGAGGAGACCCCGGTTCAGGGGCTCTGCCCCTGGAGCAGAGAGAGAGAGACAGAGAAGCCTATTGATGATATTGAGGTACCAGTAGGCCTTAGCTGGGGGAGCTACCCAAAAGAGCCAGGATAAGACCATCAGAGACTGAGCAGAGTCAGGAGTGACTTGGTGGGAGGAAGTCCAACCATTCTGGGACCTAATGAGTTCTTGATCCTGCTATAAAGAGGAAAAGTCACTGAGGGGTGGTTTATCTCACAAGCCCATGCAGTGCAACCAGGAGTTGTTCCAGTCAGCCAAGAGAATACAGTGCAGCCTGGGGTTGTGCAATAAATACATCCTGCATTTGTTTACAGAGCAGCCAGAAGCCTAGCAGTCCTCAAGTTTGACAGGTTTGGGGTATCCCGTGCTCCTCATCCCTATCCAAGTTCTTGTTCCCAATAAAAACCCTAAAAGAAATCCCTAGACTGATTCTTGAGCCAAAGGAAGAATGCTGAATATGCCGGGTGCCTGGCTGTGCATTCTGTGAGTGTGTGTGTGCGGGGGGGGATAGGCCCAAATAACCAGCGGCTCCTGCGGGGTATGCTATACAATGAAACCAGAAAGAATTTTGTTTAAAAATGTCATCAGCATGTTGGTGAGGGAGGAGGAAGGAACCATAGAAGGCAAAATCTATTCTGATTAAACTTTAGCTTTCAGAGTACCTTTGTGAGGGTCTTATGAGATCACTGCATGGTGTTTGCTGCCTTTCTGTCGGAGTTCATACACCGAACGTGCTATATGTATCCTACTAATTGTCCAAGTAGATTCATGTTTTCCAAGCGTTCCGCAGGAAATTCTATGACGTCAAATCAAACATAAGAAATCCATATTTTATCCCTCTCCAGGGACGGATCCATTGATGAGGCCGAACGTATAAATGTTACTTATGGGACCCGGAGGGATGGAGACAGAGGCGGTTTCCAAGTAACAATATACAACCAGCAACCACTGAGTCACTTTGATGACAGCAGTATGGCCAGCAATGGGCGTCCACACCGGGACATTGGACCAACTCCGATGTATATGTTTTTCCATGGTGGGTGGTCACTAGGGACTGATTAGTGGAAGCATGGCATAAAACATTGGGGTTGATTTACTAAAACTGGAGAGTGCAAAATCTGGTGCTGGTGTGCATGGTATCCAATCAGTTTCTAACTTCAGCTTGTACAATTAAGCTTTGACAAAAAAACCTGGAAGCTGATTGGTTTCTATGCAGAGCTGCAGCACATTTTGCACTCTCCAGTTGTAGTAAATCAACCCCTTTTATTTTTAGCAGAAGATATTTTTAAAAGACCCCCTGACCTTGCATATTGAGGAAAAAGTCACAATGTCTTTGCAAAGGCCCCCCTTCCATCTTGCTCCATGGCAGGCAATGCTGCAATCACCGGTGGTGGCTGCTGTTGTCCACTAGGGGGAGAGGTTATAAATACCTGGAAGTATTACACTTATACATTACTTAGCATGCTGGACTGAACATGAAATAACATACACTATATTACCAGAAGTATTGGGACGCCTGCCTTTACATGCATATGAACTTTAATAGCATCCCATTCTCAGTCCGTAGGGTTCAATATTGAGTTGGCCCACCCTTTGCTGCTATAACCTCTTCAACTCTTCTGGGAAGGCTGTCCACAAGGTTTAGGAGTGTGTCTATGGGAATGTTTGACCATTCTTCCAGAAGTGCATTTGTGAGGTCAGTCACTGATGTTGGACAAGAAGCCCTGGCTCGCAGTCTCCGCTCTGATTCATCCCAAAGGTGTTCTATCGGGTTGAGGTCAGGACTCATAGACTTTATGGACATGTTTTTGCAATGTAGTTCCTCTATGGCTTCCTGGATAACTGGGGAAGCAATCCAATTGGTTGCAGTTGCTCCATGTGACTTTGGAAGCCATCTTGAGTCTTTCAGAGCCTACTTGAGGCCCCGGCTTCCAGGTTTGGCGCGTACTTGCTAGTTGGTAAAGTAAGGACAGGTATCCCGCCTATTAAGGACAGTGCTAGCGTTACGGAAAGGTTCCTGGCGAGGAGGGAACGTGTAGGGTTGCATTTCTTCTGGATACCTTCCCTATTGGGCACCAGACGTCCACATTCTGCCCCTCTCAACAAATGCTGTCAGTTCGGCTGGAATCTGTTCTTGTCACGTTACTGGAAACTTTGAGTGCCCGCAGCTGAGACGCTTGCCCAATAGGTTTGTTTTGAACCATTGCTACATTACTTCAATACAAGTTTTACACCCCACCTGATTGTGTGAAATATTGCCACTGCACACACTGCACCCCACCTACATGCCACCTACAGTTAGGAGTACAGACTGCACCTGCCTACAAGTGGAGCCTGGGAATTATGGGACGTGCAGTTACCAGGGTGTGTGGAAGCAATCCAGCAGCTGCACAGCCACCTGATCACTTCCATCTGACAACCGGCTGTAAAAGGCAGTAAATGGGTTAAAGTATAACTAAAGGCAAAACTTTTTTTTCTTTTGTTTTGGATAGAAGAAGAGGGATTAGAACACCTGTCAGGTTTCTATTGCTGTCTTTGGCCTTGTTAGGGAGATTCAACCTCTCCTGTTTACCATTATAACCTAAAGAGAAAGTGAAGACAATCCCACATTTTGGTGCCCCTGATGATGTCATTTCTGACGAAACGGCCGTAGGGTAGACACGCACGCACGGACTGCGCATGCGCGGACTTTCATTTTCTACCGGAATTGTTTTTATCATTCCTTGCAAGGATTTTTGTATTGTTAAACGCCATCATGGCATTTTAATAAAGGAACCAATAATTTACTACACCATCGGAGCATTTCTTCCTTTCTTTTTGGATATCTATACCACTGGGATCGGCGTTCCTCCATGGCTGACTGATTTGAGATCAACCATCTAGTGCTTCACAGCAGGATCCATCCATGAGAGGGATAGCATCCATAGCGGTGATTGATTCATGCCTTTTTTAAAAGGCGGTCCGGTAAGCCTTTAATCTTTCTGGTGACGGGTCTCACAGCGGTGGAAGTCAGATATCCAGAGTGGTGTTTCACGTGTTTCATGGACGTTTAATCATATTTTGGTTGTGTTTAATTCATGGACATTATTTTGGTGATTAATGTGCACAGTTTTATTTGCACATAACAAAATATTTTTCACTGTTTAAATATTTTTCACTGTATATCTTTCACTGTATATTTAAATCCAGCGCTGCGCTCTTTATATACATTTTTAGTGGTGCCCCCTATCAGGGTTATAGCGTATAGCTGCAGGATATTTCTTCATAGATTTATTTTTTGTACACTTGAGCACAATATATATATTTTTTCATAGATTTATATTTCTTTACAACAATTTACACCTAGCGCAAATTTTTCCTTTTAGAATAATCCCACATTTTGGGTTGTCACCAGAACAGGAGTAGAGGGGACATCTTCTAAAGGGGACACTAGATTTGGTGGATTACCTCACTCTGCTGGGATTTCCTCTCACTTCTTGTTTTGGCTTTGGGACAGGAACTGAAGGGAAGTCTCCCCAATGGGACACAGATGGCACAAAAAATTACAGGGGCCTTACTCTGCCCAAAATGAAAAAGAAAAATTTTTGCCATTAGTTCTACTTAAACTTTCTATGATTGTTATCCTAATAGCACAATATTTTTTGCCTTACGTTTATACCGATCCTTGTCAGATCCTCTTAGGTCCCTCAGAAGCTTGGCTTGAAAAATTAACTAAGAAGAAAACACATTACATCCGTATCTGTGTTACAGTTTCTGCCAATGTATGATGCAATTGACATACACCAGACCCGTCTTCCTGCCTCGATACGGCACAGCCCTTAGATTAATTCATTCCATGGTGTTGGGACAAAGAGACGTGTCATTCTGGATAATTATTTTCACCTTGGAGCAGGTAGGAGGTCACAGGGACACTCTAGGAAATTAGAAGCAGATGGTGGAGAGCAATGGGCACATGAAAGGATCAGAGTCCCTCAAAGCTATTCTGGCCCAGCCTAAGAACAGTGCGCCAATTCAGGGAGCAATTATCCAACTTCCTGACCTGCTCACTTTCCCTGCTGGGCCAGCTTTACCTCTGTTCCTAGGCTCTGGTCCTCCCTTAATTGTAGGCTGGGAGGTGACTGTAATTTTAAGGTCAGGTGGATCTAGACTGACATGCTGGAGGCTACTGTTTAGGACCTACTGTGTTTGACTGCTCACCCCAAGCGGGTGTCTGCCACGGATGCAAAGCTGTACTTCCAGGAAATGATCTGGGCTGGTTGTTAATTTCAGGAAGCCAGACTTCACTAGAGACTGGGGAGACAGAGACGTCTGCAGTATATTAGCCGTACATAGAGCTGGGGCGGCCTGCACTGAACTCAAAGGAAGATAGAAAAAGACAAGAATTCATGTAGCTCTGAATTCATTAAACACTTCAACCATGGAAGGTTTTACCCCATTCATGACCAGGCCACTTTTTGCATTTTGGCACTTTAACCGGTAATTGCTAATTCATGTAAGACTGTACACAAATTTAATTTATATAATTTTTTTCACACACATGTTTCACACACGCTTTGTTTTGGAGGTACAGTGCCTTGAAAAAGTATTCACACCCCTTGAAATTTTCCACACCTTGTCATGTTACAACCAAAAACTTAAATGTATTTTATTTGGATTTTACAGTAGGTGATAGACCAACACAAAGTGGCACATAATTGTGAAGTGGAAGGAAAATGATAAATGCTTTTCAAATTTTTTTACAAATAAATATGTGAAAAGTGTGGGGTACATTTGTATGGCGCCCCCCTGAGTCAATACTTTGTAGAACCCCCTTTCACTGCAATTACAGCTGCAAGTCTTTTTGGGGATGTCTCTAACAGCTTTGCACATCTAGAGAGGGACATTTTTGCCCATTCTTCTTTGCAAAATAGCTGAAGTTCTGTCAGATTGGATGGAGAGCGTCTGTGAACAGCAATTTTCAAGTCTTGCCACAGATTCTCAATTGGATTTAGGTCTGGACTTTGACTGAACCATTCTAACACATGAATATGCTTTGATCTAAATCATTCCATTGTAGCTCTGGCTATATGTTTAGGGTCGTTGTCCTGCTGGAAGGTGAACCTCCTTCCCAGTCTCAAGTCTTTTGCAGACTCTAACAGGTTTTCTTCTAAGATTGCCCTGTTTTTGGCTCCATCCATCTTCCCATCAACTCTGACCAGCTTACCTGTCCTTGCTGAGGAAAAGCATCCTCACATGATGCTGCCACCACCATGTTTCACAGTGGAGATGGTGTGTTCAGGGTGATGTGCAGTGTTAGTTTTCCACCACACATAGCGTTTTGCTTTTAGGCCAAAATGTTCAATTTTGGTCTCATCTGACCAGAGCACCTTTTTCCACATGTTTGCTGTGTCCCCCACTTGGCTTCTCGCAAAACTGCAAACCATACTTCTTATGGCTTTCTTCTTGTCACTCTTCCATAAAGGCCAGATTTGTGGAGTGCACGACTAATAGTTGTCCTGTGGAAAGATTCTCCCCCCTGAGCTGTGGATCTCTGTAGCTCCTCCAGAGTTACCATGGGCCTTTTGGCTGCTTCTCTGATGAATGGTCTCCTTGCCCGGCCTGTCAGTTTAGGTGGGCGGCCATGTCTTGGTAGGTTTGCAGTTGTGCCATACTCTTTCCATTTTTGGATGATGGATTGAACAGTGCTCCGTGAGATGTTTAAAGCTTGGGATATTTTTTTATAACCTAACCCTGCTTTAAACTTCTCCACAACTTTATCCCTGGCCTGTCTGGTGTGTTCCTTGGCCTTCATGATGTTTACTAAGGTTCTCTAACAAACCTCCGAGGGCTTCACAGAACAGCTGTATTTATACTAAGACTAAATTACACACAGGTGGACTCTATTTACTAATTAGACATTGAAAAAATAAAATTTCCTCTAGGTGGGATATTTAGAAAGGGATAAATAGTGCAATGAGGTATGAGAGTAGTGTAAAAAGTATATACATTTTTATTAAGAAACATAGGTTTAAAATAATGAGCACATATATACACTATACATATCACAAAATATCATGAATGAATGCTGGACAGGACTAATCATATAATAAAATTACAAAAAAAGACAGCTAGTAAATCGCAAAGATCTGTTATGTTGGAGGTGAACAGAAAAGACCCAATGCGTTACGAAAATGCTATTTCTTCATCAGGGGTGTATGCGATCTTATCGCAGAACTTACAACCGTCTGCAATTTAAACAAAATACACACATATTAGATACATAATATTGATTAAACACAAACTAATTGGTACGTGTGTGATCACATCGTACTTTGTGTTTTAGTGTGTTTAGACACTGACCGTATGAACTGTGTAGTACTAGAGTGGATTTTCTGTCCAGATTTTGACGTTTAAAAGCAGTTTAAATGTTGCAGCTGTCAGCCTGTGGGGCCCAAAGCCCGACGGGGTGAGTAAATGCACCAGCGCAAATAGATGGGTCCAATGGTGGCACGAGGAGAAACATGGGCAGAGTCCCACACAAAGGACAAACCAGGCTGGCCCTCCGAAATGTATCCCTTACTGAAAAAAAAAAAAAAAAAAAAGGGGAGAGGGATAGAAAAAGGACAGGTATTAAATGGATTGCTAGAGTTGTAAACTCCCCCACACACTCACATGAGACCACCCACTGTAAAAAGTTTGCATATACATGAAGGAAGGTGCGCCTACATCCAAATAGGTGCATGCACACAAACATGCATACGTGCATGTCTAACAGATGCACATGTGTGCATCTACACAATTGAAAAAACAGCTTAGTGGAGTGGTCTACCCACCATAGAAACATCCCCTCTGTAATACATATCAGGGGAGGATGAGCGTGCGTGCATCCATGCGCATACAGGCACGCACACATGCATGCATGCGCATCCAAACTGTTTCTCAGCTCCACCGCCTTCAGGTCCTACCAGCCCTCCTGCCTGCTTGTCTACCAAGCCTCCTGGCTGCTTGTCTACAAGCCCACCTAGCTGCTCTGAAGAACTCCCAGGACAAGGCATGGGTGTGCTGATGTACCCACTCTGTCATTCTTGCCCCCTGCCGCTCTTTTGCAAAGTTCCTTCTCAAACTGGATGCTGAAAGGATTCTTCCAAGCCAGCCCGAGCCTCAGCCTGGAGGCAGAGCCCCCCCCCCAGTCCCGGGGGTCTCCTCCTAGGCCACCGACAGTTTCCTCAGCACTCCATCTTCCACCCGACTCCCCTGCTAGCATGGTTCTCCCATATTTAAGGGCTGACCCAGCCACCCTGCCAGGCCCTCTACCTGGGAATTGGCCAAGCTCCCTCAAGTATGCAGATCAGCCCTCCTGGCCTCTGCTCACTAAATTCTAGAAGTTTCTCCAAACTTTCCAGATGCAGGGGGAGGTACCAGTACACCCTGGCCCAATTTCAGACTCACAAACTTACCATGAGTCACAACATAAATTTGCCTGCGCTAACCCTAGCAGAACACACTAGAGGGTGCTACATAAAAAAAAAGTACAGACAATTCTGGAAAAATAAGATATTTTCTACTTTCTTTTATATAATATATGCATTAAAATCAAATTTCTTCATAAATTTAGACCAAAATGTATTCTGCTACATGTCTTTAAAGCAAAAATCCCAATAACTGTATGTATATTAATTGGTTTATGTGAACGTTATAGGCTATGAGATCGGCTGTCAGTACATCAGGATTGATCAATTTTCAAATATATATGCCATAGTTTGTAGACGCTATTGTAGCGTCTACAAGCTATGGTATATACACTCACCGGCCACTTTTAGTATTTAGTATTTACTATTAGGTACACCTATTCAATTGCTTGGTAACGCAAATTGCTCATCTGCCAATCACATGGCAGCAACTCAATGCATTTAGGCATCTAGACGTGGTGAAGACGACTTGCTGAAGTTCACACTGATCATCAGAATGGGGAAGAAAGGGGATTTAAGTGACATTTTGAACGTGGCATGGTTGTTGGTGACGGACGGGCTGGTCTGAGTATTTCAAAAATTGCTGACCTTCTGGGATTTTCACGCACAGCCATCTCTCAGGTTTACAGAGAATGGTCTGAAAAATGGTCTGAAAAAGATGGGTCTTGATTTCCGCTGCGACATTCAGATGGTCGGGTCAGAATTTGGTGTAAACAACATGAAAGCATGGATCCATCCTGGCTTGTATCACCGGTTCAGGCTGGTGGTGGTGGTGTAATGGTGTGGGAGATATTTTCTTGGCACACTTTGGACCCCTTAGTACCAATTGAGCATCGTTTAAACACCACGGCCTACCTGAGTATTGTTGCTGACCATGTCCATCCCTTTATGACTACAGTGTCCCCATCTTCTGATGGCTCCTTCCAGCAGGATAATCACCATGTCACAAAGCTCCAATCATCTCACCACCGGACAATGAGGTCCCTGTACTCCAATGGCCTCCACACTCACCAGATCTCAAACCAATCAAGCACTGTGGTGGATGTGGTGGGAATGGGAGATTCGTATCATGGATGTGCAGCTGACAAATCTGCAGCAACTGTGTAATGCTATCATGTCACTATGGACCAAAATCTCTAATGTTGTAATGAGTAATTTTTCCAACATCTTGTTGAATCTATTCCATGAAGAATGAAGGCGGTTCTGAAGGCAAAAGGGGGGTCCAACCCGGTACTAGCAAGGTGTACCTAATAAAGTGACCGGTGAGTGTATATTTGAAAATTGATCAACCTTGATGAACTGATGGCCTATCTCATTTCTTGAGGCCCAAAAATGTCAGGACAGTACAAATACCCCCAAATGACCCCTTTTTGAAAAGTTGAAAGTCTGAAGCATTTTTTGAAGTTGTATTTTTTTGTCACATTTTGGAAAATGAAGAAACAAAACAATTTTTTTTTTTCACAATTATTTTTTACATACTTTCACCAACGCAGTACAGCGTCATCATATGACTGGTGTGGAGGTGATCAGGGACATGGTAACAGTATGTTAAAGAAAAAAATATATATATTATTTTTTGATTTTTATTTATTTATTTTTTTACTATATTATTTATACAAACTTTCATCAGAGCTGTGGAACAAGTGATTGGAGGTTAATGGGGGTGCCTGGCTGCCTCAGGGTCTCAACCAGTTATGGACTCTTACCTGTGCAGGTATGCTGGGGCAGCCACAAGCCTGAGTTAGGGACTAGGGATGTTAGGAAAGTTAGGGATGTTAGGAAAAGACTGTTACTGTTGTTATCTGGAATGGCTAAGTTTCTCAGTAAAGCTTTTGAAACTTTGCCTGGTCTGAAGTTACTCAAGGGGTGCAATGCAAGTAACCGGCACATTTAGTCGACTGGTTGGGTCAGCTAAGCACATTGGGGTATGAAGATAATGGTACAAGAGTTAATACAGTGTGAAGATTCAAGGCCCACCACCCTCAGGTTGTTCCTCCTGCTCCTATTCTCACTGTCTTCCGCCCGGGACTCAAGTGCCTTCATTTATACCTGTAGGGTATTCAGTGTGATCTCTGATGGAGTCCTCGGATTCACCCATGCGCCGCTCGACCTCCCCCAGTCTTTCACAGAACTTGTCCATATCCCCGCGCATCAGGCCGAAGTCCGTCTGCAGCAGGTCTATTTGTGCGTCAGAGCAGTCTTGCAGCCAGAAATAGCTTGGATGAGAGCCCGGGAGCGGTCCTCCTCCCCTGTGGCCGGGTCCGATGGCGGGTCTGAGTCGCCATGTGCGTGCTGGTGGGAAGAGCCCTCTGTTTCTGTAAGGCCTTGGGAGCAGCGCAGCTCTTCCTTCCAGAGCCGGATTTGCTCCTTCTCATGCCCGGAGGTTCCCGGGAGTCTCTGGCCGGTAATAGCGAGTGTATATCCCGTGTTAGGTGAATAATTTAATCAGGTAGGAGCTGAGCTCCGGTCGCACACTTCGGCTCAGGCTGCCAGCTTGACCATGCCCCCTCAAGTGATTACCAAGGGTGATGAAGGTTTCTATAGCAGCCTGTTGTATGTGTGTACATGTGACAGGTGGAATAGCTTCTAGCAGGAGGAGTTGTTGCCGGCACTCTCTCCGTGAAACAAGGTCTGTCTCCTATATCGTCCATCTCCCATAACAGGAACAGATCAGCACCTCAGAGATCGCCAACCTGTACACAGGTGCGGAAGAGGAAGAGTTAAGTGAATTGCAGACATGGAGTCAGCGCTAGGTGCATGGCGGGGCTCCGTACCATTACTGGGAGTGAGGTAGCAGTGATACGCTGGGCAGGTGGAGAGGGGGCGAGGGCTCTGCCTATCCCTCCTAAATGCATCTGAGACCTTGGTGGTGTATATTACATCAAGAGAGTTTACTAAAGTCGTCTGTTCAAGTAAAGGAACCCCATGTTTAAGGCAGTGACCCTGTACAAAGTGCCTAGTGTACCCCCGAAGAACCCACCCAGGCCTCTCATGTGACCCTTGCTTGGCACCCAATGAGGAGGGGAGCATGGAGAACGTGACAACGTGACAACCACCCCATCACCCTACTCTGCCTTACATGCGGGCTCACTCCTAAGCTGTGCTGTGTGCGTCCTTTGCTCCCCGCTCCCTCCTTACTGGATTTGACTGACAGTGGCAGAAGCCAATGGCTCCTGTTATTTAAGCCAAGCTTGTGAGAAAGCGTAGAGAGGAGAAAAGTCCTGCAGATAGGCTGGATCGAAACACGACTCAGATAAGTAGTTGGGGCGAGGAGGGGGAGAACAAGGCACGGAAAGGTTTTTTATTCTAAACCATAGAATGCATTAAAGTGGTGTTCCGGACGAAATTTGAGTTTTTAAATAAAAATATCCCTATAATACACAAGCTTAATGTATTCTAGTAAAGTTAGTCTGTAAACTAAGGTCTGTTTTGTTAGTTTATAGCAGTAGTTTGTTATTTTATAAACTTACAGCAGGCTGTGGCCATCTTAAGTGTGGGCATCTGAAGCCAGACTGTATTTCTTTCTGGATCTCATCCTTGCAGATCTTGCACATGCTCAGTGCAGCACAAGCAGTGTAATAGGTTTCAGGTCAGGTTTCCATAGCAACGGCAGTTTCAGAGGAAGTTACCGCCCCTTCCCAGAAGGCATTGCAAACAGGAAATGATGTGATGGGCCATGACCAGGGAGGAGGAAGTGAAAAATGAATACAGCAGATATACAGTAGGTGCTGAGAAAAAAAAAAAAAAATATCCAATTTGTTTACAGTGCACAGTTTAGTGAGGGATGCTGAAGAGTTGTAAAAGTGGGTGGAACTCCACTTTAAGGTAAATATCCTTATGATTTTAGAACCACATTACATTTAAAATATCTCTACTGGTCTGCAAAGCACTAACTTTTATTGGATCATGGCTTCAAGCCAGGAGACTAGCACCTGAAAAAGTAAGGCATAATCAGAGTGAAAAAAAATGCTTCCTTCTAAATAAAACCCATAATTCTTCAAAATACATGTAATGTAGACACAAGGGAAGTCTGTGTGCTCACCAAATCAAGTTACCATGTGATGCACAAGCCTCTGTACCTTCCCTGACTGAGCTGAATCCTCCTTCATTTGTGTCTCACACACTCCCCCTCCCAGACACTGCAGCTCACATTGGGAGGGTTTCAGAAACAGAGGCGGTGCTGTCAATCCAGAAAGCTATGGCCATGGCTAGCCGTGGGCAGGTACTGATTTACAAGCTATAGGCTTGTGAACCCACAGCAACAATACTGATAGTTACGCCCCCTGCAACATCATCTCATCCCGCTGTAGTGCAAGCGGGCCCAGCCTACATGATGGTGACAATGCTGTTCTGAATTTAGGAGCAGTGCAGCATCATTACCACCCCACCATCGGAAGCTGCATTAGGTGGACTCCACTGACAGGTCAACAGGTATCTGTGGGACTTTGCAAGGGGACTAAGAGAAAACTGTAGGTGCAGAAGCACTTAGATTAAGTACTGCAGCACATATAATATATATTTTTTTTAATGGGAGGCCATAGTTCCACTTTAAGAAAATAAGACATCTTGCAAACTGAATGGTCTTAGAGAAGATCGGATGTAACTGATAAGGAGCTTAAGAGGAAAGGACTTGTCATACACAAACTCAAAACCTCTGCTCATCCCTACTCATGGCGCTAACCTATGTCAATAAATACATACCTTTTATGCTCAGAGTTATGGCCAAAATCATCATACTCTGAGCTTACCCTTATCCAAGCTTCTTGACGACTGTTTAGGCTTGAGGGTGAAAAAGACATTTTTGGCTTCCTCCATTTGGCTTCTACACAAGACTTTAAAGCCGTTATTAAATGCTTATAAAAATATACACAGAGTTCCAAAAACTTTGACGAGACATGAGAAATTACACCTTTTGCTCTGCAGCTAAGTTTCAGGCCAGGTTTTGTGACCGACCCTGACTTACGGTGTTATGAAACACATTGCAGGGTCATCACTACAACTCACAGGGCCCCATGGAAAAATGTTGATGACCATTGAAACACCTGAGAATGTCAATAGAAACAATAGCAGTATTATAAAGTAAATCTAAATCAAGGATGGACAGCCCTTCCACTTCTTTTATCAGTCTAGGTAACATATGTTCAGGGGCAGACTGATAACTCATGGGGCCCCCCGGACAATAGGAGATTATGGGGCCCCCAGGCAATCAGAGATTATGGGGCCACACAGTATACACACACACAGTATACACATACATGTACACACAGTATACACACACACAGTATACAATCACACAGTATACACATACATGTACACACAGTATACACAGACAGATGTAAAAAAAAACACAGATTTATACATACTGTCCCTGGTTTTACTGAGGCTGGCAACCCTGATGGGGCCCCCTAGTGGCCCAGGGCCCTCGGGCAGTGCCCGAGTCGCTCAATGGTCAGTCCGCCCCTGCATATGTTGAACTTTTATTACATAATTCAGTGGTGGTCTACGTTCTTAATATTGGGGCCTCAAGTACGGCACCTGTCATCACTTAAGGACTGCATATAATAGTGAATATTCAGCGTCAATGACAGCAGACACACAACAGGATATGGTCAAAGAGTATGGGCAAGACAAAGTAGATGGTCAGAGACTATAGACATGCTACAAAAGATGGTCAGAGACTGGGGACATACTATAGGACAGTGATGGCAAACCTTGGCACCCCAGATGTTTTGGAACTACATTTCCCATGATGCTCTTGCACTCTGCAGTTTAGTTGAGCATCATGGGAAATGTAGTTCCAAATCATCTGGGGTGCCAAGGTTCACCATCACTGATATAGGAGATGGTCAGAGACTACGAGTATGCTACAAGAGATTGTCAGAGACTGCACATATGCTATAGGAGGTGTTAGAGCTTTAGGACCCTGAGAGCCACACAAAAAGTACCAAAGGGCCACAGGTTGGGCAATAGGGACACCATTGTTAGTTTTCCTTTGCACAATAACTCTCTAAACTTAATATAATCCTACAAATTGTGGCTTTTTTTTCAGAATTACAAACCTCATATATAATACCCTTTTAGCTCAAGGATTTTTCAGCATCAGAAATACAGTTTTAGACATTTGGGGTTGATTTACTAAAACTGGAGCATACAAAATCGGGTGTAGTTCTGCATAGAAACCACCCAGCTTCCAAGTTTATTTTGTCAAAACTTAAATTGAACAAACTGAAGTTAGAAACTAATTGCACTGCTGCACCAGATTTTGCACTCACCAGTTTTAGTAAATCAACTACGTAGTGTTAATGTCAGAGCTGGCCAGGATGACCAGAAGCCCTAATGACAATAAATCTAAGCATTGATAAGGAGGGATGCAAACGAGATCTGTGACTAGTAACAGCATGATCCCAAAGCATGGTCCTTTGCATCTGGCCTCAGCTCTGTTGGAATGGAGATATCAGACAAAACCCTAGTAGGCCCCCCTTTCCACCATCAGGCCCCATATATGATAACACCAAAACTTTCCTTTCACTCATGGTTAGTGTTTGGCTGAAGCCATTAATTATCAATCAACTGTTTACTCTTTTTAAATCATAATCACAAAAGAAACTACCCAAATGACCCTGATCAAAAGTTTACATACCCCAGTTCTTAATACCGTGTATTGCCCCCTTTAACAACAATAACAGCTTGAAGTCTTTTGTGGTATTTGTGGATGAGGCTCTTTATCTTCTCAGATGGTAAAGCTGCCCATTCCTCTTGGCAAAAAGCCTCCAGTTCCTGTAAATTCTTGGGCTGTCTTGCATGAACTGCACGTTTGAGATCTCCCCAGAGTGGCTCAATGATATTGAGGTCAGGAGACTGAGATGGCCACTCAAGAACCTTCACTTTATTCTGCTGTAGTCAATGACATTTCGACTTGGCCTTGTGTTTTGGATCATTGTCATGTTGGAATGTCCAAGTACGTCCCATGCGCAGCTTCCTGGCCGATGAATGCAAATGTTCCTCCAGTATTTTTTGATAACATACTGCATTTATCTTGCCATCAATTTTGACCAAATTTCTTGTGCCTTTGTAGCTCACACATCCCCAAAACATCAGCGATCCACCTCCGTGTTTCACAGTAGGAATGGTGTACCTTTCATCATAGGCCTTTTTGACTCCTCTCCAAATGAAGCATTTATGGTTGTGGCCAAAAAGCTAATTTTTGGTCTCATCACTCCAAATGACTTTGTGCCAGAAGGTTTGAGGCTTGTCTCTGTGCTCTTTGGCATATTGTAAGTGGGATTCTTTGTGGCATTTGCATAGTTATGGCTTTCTTTTGGCAACTCGACCATGCAGCCCATCTCCTTATTGTGCTTCTTGAAACAGCCACACCACATGTTTTCAGAGAGTCCTGTATTTCACCTGAAGTTATTGGTGGGTTTTTCTTTGCATACCAAACATTTTCCCTGGCAGTTGTGGCTGAAATTTTAGTTGGTCTACCTAACCGTGGTTTGGTTTCAACAGAACCCCTCAATTTCCACTTCTTGATTAGAGTTTGAACACTGCTGATTGGCATTCTCAGTTCCTTGGATATCTTTTTATATCCCTTTCCTGTTTTATACAGTTCAACTACCTTTTCCCGCAGATCCTTTGACAATTCTTTTGCTTTCCCCATGATTCAGAATCCAGAAAGTGCAGCACTGGATGAAAGATGCAAGGGTCTGTCAGGAGTCCAGAAACTCATTGACCTTTTATACACACACACTAATTACAAGCAAACAGATCACAGGTGAGGATGGTTACCTTTAACAGCCATTCAACCCCCTTTGTGTCAACTTGTATGCATGTTATCAGGCCAAAAAATCACCAGGGTATGTAAACTTTTGATCAGGGTCATTTGAGTTTCTTTTGTCACTATGACTTAAAAAGAATACACACAGTTTATTGATAATAAATGGCTTCAGCCAAACAATAATCATGAGTGAAAGAAAAGTTTTTTTGTGTTATCATTCATATTCTCTGAAAAATGGCCAAGAAATCATAAATTCTGCCAGGGTATGTAAACTTATGAGCACAACTGTAATCATTTTTTTTGTTGGTTGAACGAAATGGACTTGTGCCTTTTTTACCCTGGCTAACTGTATTACACATGTACGGTATGTGAGTATGTAACCAAAAAATGAGTAGATTCTGATTGTCCAAGAACAGGACGGGAGGTGTGAAGGTTGTGTAACCAGCCTGGTATTATTATTATTATTATTATTATTATTATTATTATACAGGATATATGTAGCATCATCGATAGTTTGCGCAGCATTTTAAAACCTGAGGACAGACAGTACAGATACAATACAGTTCAATACAGAGGAATTTATAATCACGGACAACCAATATCTACATATGCCATGTTGATTGGAGTAAGGGGTTTGTGCTACCTATGTGGATTTAAAAGCTGTGGGTATCTTCCTGAACTTCCCAGAACTGAAGAACTGGCTTAGAGAAGCAATGAAATGTCTTCAACAATACAGAAGTCTAGTTGAATGTGACTAACTACTACTAGCACAACACCTTAGTCCGATAACCTGGGAAAGCAGATGTTTTTCTACAAGTACAGGATAAGAGGCATGACAGTTGAGGAAACATGCTCTTATCAACTTGTAAGGGTAGGGTGATGGGGTTGTTGTCATCAGTGGCTGCTGGTGTTTTTTTCTTGGGGGGGGGGGGCGGGCGGCGACAAACAAGCCCCCCAGGCCGCCAATGGAGCAGCACTAGCACAATTACCCCTACCCCCCGCTGCGCGTCCCGGCACTAACACCCTCAGTAAACCCCCCCACCATCCGCTGTCATTACCCTGGATGCGGGTGGTGAGAGCAGCGGTCGGAGCTGTCCTTAAGTGTGGCGGACTCGGGGAAAGCTTCTCCAGTGTCCTCTCCTGGAGCAGCTTTCACGGTGCGTCTCCTCTCTGCTCCTCCCGGTTCTAGGCGTCCAATAGGAGACCTGACATTTTGGCCAATCGGGAAATGGATTTCATACCTGCTTCCCGATTGGCCGGGAGGAGGATCAGTGTTGCAAAAGCGAATATTCATTCACTGTTGCAACACACCTGGGTGGGGGTGGGTGGGGTGGATGGTGTGGGCCCACCCACCCCATCCCACCTCACCCCACCCCACTCCACCCTATTTTGATGCCTATTAGAGCCTCAAAAAATAACTCTGGCCACTGTAATTCATGCGCCCGGTTCCCTGAAAGGGGCCAGACACATGGGGCAGTCGCCACAGCCGTGGATTGATTCATGCTATGCATATAGGGGGTGGTGAGGAGAGAGGGGGCAGCGCTCGGGCACCCCTTATGGACAAGTCGTCACTGGTTGTCATGTTCTCCATGTTTTTCCCCCTTGTTGGGGGCCAAGCAAGGGTCACATGAGAGGCCTACCCTGGGATAGGTTCTTCGGCTATGCCTGGTGTTGAACGAGGTCACTAACCCTTGCATGCGGGGTAATACTTCACCCAAAGGCGTGCTTACCAATGCCCAGAACCAGGTGGGAGCTGTGGTCGTGTGAAGAGTCAAACATTAAGGTGGCCCCTCAACTCAGACATGAACCACGTGTGCCCAGAGTAAAGAGTTCTTCCTTAAGCTGCTTCGTCCCATGTTCTACACACTTGTACAGGTGTATGTGTTGCATTTGGAGGGACAGACTGAGCCGCTGCCCACTCCACCAGTCAGCGTACCTCTGTTACCTCACTCCCAGTAACAGAATGGTGTCCCGTTGAGCACATAGCATGGACCTTCATGCGTATTCTCAATTAACTCTTCTCTTCCTATACCCAGTGACCAGGCCATGAACATCTGTAATGCTATTCTACGCCCTGTGACCGGCAGAGACAGACAGCTATGGAGGGAGTAAAAGCACCAACCCCCTCGCAACCAGAGAACCTGTCACCTAACTAGGTACCATGCCAATGACTGGTTGCTGTTCTTCCTTCTTGTCTTGTTACATAAACCTCTGTCATAGTGATGTTACACATACACCAATTTGAGGTTATGGACCCAAGTTCCCTAGTAATATGCCAAGACCTCACATACACCCCTTGAGTAAATTCAGACCAGACTCCGAGCAGCTGAATCAACTTTTACTGTAAACTTGGCACAACATGTATAACATGCAATAATAACTTTCTCCTAACTAAACCTAAAGACGGCTGTTCCAGGTTACCTGCACAGGTGAAGTCTCTTTGAGAAAAGTCCATGCTTGGCAGTGCTGGAACAGAGAAGTCCCTGTTCTTGGGGTTGTCCAGCGAATCAGCGTTCCAGAGCAGACCACAGGTTCCAGCAAGTCTCTAGTTTCGTATGTTATTCCTGCATTTCTCCAAGCGTTCCCCGGAGCCCTGGAGCCCCTGAGGATCTGTACCTTTTCCCTTTTCCCAGAGAAAGCCAGTGAACACCCTGGCAAAACATTAACCCTTTCCCCCTAACCTTGGCAGTCGGGTGCTACCCTGTTTCCCTGAAAATAAGACCTAGCGTGATTGTCAGTGATGGCTGCAATATAAGCCCTACCCCCCCAAAAAGGCCTTCCCTGTTTCCCCGAAAATAAGCCCTACCCTGAAAATAAGACCTACAAGGACTTTAACTAGGCCTTATTTGGGGGGTAGGGCTCATATTGCAGCCATCACCGACAGTCACGCTAGGTCTTATTTTCCGGGAAACAGGGTAAGTACATATTCAGTAGGCTTAGGCTACCTTCCTACAAACAAACATGGCCAAACATAGCATGGTAAATGTTACAGTTTAAATATCAGCTGTTACCCTACCCTACACCCTAAATAAAGGAACATTCTTTTGTGGACAGTGAGATTCACATTTTGGACAAAGTGGACAACTGGTTCACAAGAGTCATGAAAAAGACCACTGGAACAACCCTCATTGAACACGGGGGGTGGCAAAGATCTACTTTGCCTCTAAGAATAGGGGCTGTCATATTTTTACAGGTCATCCAATCAAACTTGCAGATTCGCAGTTCACATGGTCATGGATGATTGTCGGTCTTCTCCTGGTAGCAGTCCTAATACTTTTCCAGAGACTACTTCATGTTCTTACTAAGACATAGCTTTTAAATAGAGATCCTCCGTAAACTTAACTACTTCTTCAGTTGGCCTAACACTCATATCCCCTGTGGAGAAGAGCATTCCTACAGTAAACAGAACATCTATTTCAAGTCACCCCTCGGTAAAAAAATTCCATAATGGATGTGATCACTTTGTCTTAATGCGTCACAACGGTTTAATAGCTTTGTTTTTTGGGACGGGACACAAATTCTGAGAACGCATCCTAATATCAATTCCCATCTCTGGTAATGATTTTCAGAAGGTTCGGAGGATATGACATCCTTAACGTGATCATCAAAACCACAAGCTTGTCTCACTGGGACAACGTGGAACATGGTCATTTAGGTTCCCTGGAGTTTCCATCACAAAGCCTAGGTCAAATAAAATCACAATTTTATAGGCCTTTCATATCCCAAAATAAGTAATATCTATGTAGCAACTCTGACTGTAGCTTTATACATGTGGTTTTGGAGAGAGACGTAAGACAATACTCAATCAAAAGCTCACCTAAAAAGGTATTGTTTTACTCTGTATGGTGTGTCAGTCTAGTAGAAGTTATTTGATGTTTTCAAAAGCTTTCCAACTTTCCCAAAAAGTCTACCTTACATAAGTGCTCACAACTGTTCAAGAAGGGCACACTGGAGCTAATAATCAAGACTGAAAACTAAGAATGTTACAAGTAAAAAAAATATATAGATACAAAACATGTTCCAGTTTACAGATTGGATGCCTGAAATGGATTGCAAATATTAAGGGAACTGGTAAAGGGTCCTATGGCCCTTCCCAATTCACCACATTATCCTGTACTCTGCTCCAGAGCATCCTCTTGCTTTCTTCCCTTTCAATGAGTGAAAGTCTCCCACCCATCATTGGTGACCTTTGGCAATGTTCAAATAGGACCATGATGATGATACGCTATATTGCCAAAAGTATTGGGACACCTGCCTTTACATGTACATGAACACATTAATGGCATACCAGTCTTAGTCAGTAGGGTTCAATATTGCGTTGGCCCACCCTTTGCAGCTTTAACAGCTTCAACTCTTCTGGGAAGGCTGTCCACAAGGTTTAAGAGTGTGTCTATGGGAATGTTTGACCATTCTTCCAGAAGCTCATTTGTGAGGTCAGGCACTGATGTTGGACAAGAAGACCTGGCCCGCAGTCTCTGCTCTAATTCATCCCAAAGGTGTTCTATTGGGTTGAGGTCAGGACTCTGTGCATGCCAGTCAAGTTCCTCCACCCCAAACTCGCCAAACCTCCCATAGACACACTCCTAAACCTTGTGGGCAGCCTTCCCAGAAGAGTTAAAGCTGTTTTAGCTGCAAAGGGTGGGACAACTCAATATTGAAACCTACGGACTAAGACTGGGATGCCGTTAAAGTTCTTGTGCATGTAAAGGCAGGCATCGCAATACTTTTGCAATACAGTGCATGTGCATCTCATCATAATTAGAAGGCATGATCACCTACTTGTCTATTTCTATGTAACTGGAAGTCATCAAGGATGGGCTGACGGTCCAAGATCTTGAAGAGCCAGTGTGCACTCTGGAATTTGAAGTGAACTAGACTCATTTACAAGTGGATGTTGAGTTAATTTATTTTATTAATTTAATTTGCCCAGTGATGGTTAGAATGGTCTACTAATCATACACAAAACCATAAATAATTACAGGGAGGGAGAAGGTTTGTTCCTGAGAGGAATTATTTGCTGGGGGATAAGGGATTTTTTTGGTGGATGTGGAAAGTTTCTTGGTGTGGAGTTAGTAAGAGATTGAAAGAGGGGATGATTTTTTCCTTGAGGGGGAAGGAAATAGCATATTGTCATCATTACCCATAGGTTGCCCACATATTGGGGGTTGATTTACTAAAGGGAAAAAAGACTGTGCAATTTGCAAAGTACAGTTGCACTTTTCAAGTACAGTTGCTCCAGAGCTTAGTAAATGAGCAGAAACTCTGCTGACTTCCATCATCCAATCATGTGCAAGCAAAAATATATATTTTTTTAAATTTCTTTGCACGTGATTGTGTACTCTTTGCAAAGTGGAGCCTTGCCTCATTTTCTCAGCTCTGGAGCAACTGTCTATTTGCCTTTAGTAAATCAACCCCAATACTACAATTGCCTGCTTTTTTGCTGTATATTGTCACGATTGCCCATTTGCTGTCCTCGCATTGTCACAGGTTGCCCGTTTGTTCCCTGCTTATTTTATAGTCACAATTGCCCATTTGTTGTCATGGTTGCCAATTTGTTGCATCATTTTTTTTTTTTACAATTTCCAATTTGATGTCCCCATGATGTCATTACTGTCCTTACCTGTATCTTGTCACAATTGACCATTTTTGCCCCTGAATTATTGAAAAATTGATTGTTTATTGTCTGCATATTGTTACTAAAGCCCTTTTGTTGCTTTCACATTATAACAATTGCCTATTTGTTTTCCCCCATATTCCCCCCATATTGTCATAATTGTCCATTTTTGGCCTCATAGTGATCAGAATTGGCTGCTTGCATATTGTACATTGTAATTATTGGCCATTCACTGCCTGCATATTGTAAGTAATGTTGGTTCCCTCTGCATGATTGCCCATTTGTAGGCCACATTTTGTTTTCTCAGGATTGCTATATTGTCTCATTACCATTGTTTAAGAGACCTTATTACTAATATAGGCTTGTCAGTGTCAAAGCATGGAACTTTTATCCTCGTGTTTCAGCCTGGTGCACTACATGAGCCGTTATTGACTTCTTGATTTGAATTTTTTTTACCAACATGATTATATGTATAATATTCAGTGACGCAATTTTTTTTTCTGTCCTTTATTAATATTCATCAAATGTCAATATTACTATTGTAAATTACTTTGATCTATGGATGAGCACATGGGGTGTTAAAAAAATGCCCTATCCTGGATGCCAACTATGCTTGGTACACCACTGCTACTGACAGTCAGCAACACTATGTGCATGTGGCTATATTTTGCCCTTGAAAATCGAACATCGAAGATAAATACTAACCGGACGTATGGGACTCCGTTACCGCTGAGGAAGTCCCGTTGGACGATATGCGTGTGGGAGCATCCCCAGACGTCACTGCAGCTGCCTTATCGACTTATGTTATCATTGATGTTCATACGCCTATTATCCTAGCACTAGGTTGCAGTAGTTCATATGACATATATACAGGAGTGAGGGGGGCTGACATATACAGGTGTGACGGGGGGCTGACATATATACAGGTGTGAGGGGGGCTGACATATATATAGGAGTGAGGGGGGCTGACATATATACAGGTGTGAGGGGGGCTGACATATATATAGGAGTGAGGGGGGCTGACATATATACAGGTGTGAGGGGGGCTGACATATATACAGGTGTGAGGGGGGCTGACATATATATAAGAGTGAGAAGGGGGCTGACATATATACAGGTGTGAGGGGGGCTGACATATATATAGGAGTGAGGGGGGCTGACATATATACAGGAGTGAGGGGGGCTGACATATATACAGGTGTGAGGGGGGCTGACATATATATATATTTAGGAGTGAGAGGGCTGACATATATACAGAAGTGAGGGGGCTGACATATATACAGGAGTGAGGGGGGCTGACATATATACAGGAGTGGGGGGGCTGACATATATACAGGAGTGAGGGGGGCTGACATATACAGGTGTGAGGGGGGCTGACATATACAGGTGTGAAGGGGGGCTGACATATATGCAGGAGTGGGGGGGCTTACATATATACAGGAGTGGGGGGGCTGACATATATATACAGGAGTGGGGGGCTGACATATATACAGGAGTGAGGGGGGCTGACATATATACAGGTGTGAGGGGGGCTGATATATACAGGAGTGGGGGGGGCTGACATATATATACAGGAGTGGGGGGGCTGACATATATATAGGAGTGAGGGGGGCTGACATATACAGGTGTGAGGGGGGCTGACATATATACAGGTGTGAGGGGGGCTGACATATATACAGGAGTTGGGGGGCTGACATATATACAGGAGTGAGGGGGGCTGACATATACAGGTGTGAGGGGGGCTGACATATATGCAGGAGTAGGGGGGGGGCTGACATATATACAGGAGTGGGGGGCTGACATATACAGGTGTGAGGGGGGGCTGACATATATACAGGTGTGAGGGGGGCTGATATATACAGGAGTTGGGGGGCTGACATATACAGGTGTGAGAGGGGGCTGACATATATACAGGTGTGAGGGGGCTGATATATACAGGAGTGGGGGGCTGACATATATACAGGAGTGAGGGGGGCTGACATATATATACAGGAGTGTGGGGGCTGACATATATACAGGAGTGGGGGGCTGACATATATACAGGAGTGAGGGGGGCTGACATATATATACAGGAGTGGGGGGGGCTGACATATATACAGGAGTGGGGGGGCTGACATATATACAGGAGTGAGGGGGGCTGACATATACAGGTGTGAGGGGGGCTGACATATACAGGTGTGAGGGGGGCTGACATATATACAGGAGTGGGGGGCTGACATATATACAGGAGTGAGGGGGGCTGACATATACAGGTGTGAGGGGGGCTGACATATATACAGGTGTGAGGGGGCATATATACATATATACAGGAGTGAGGGGGGCTGACATATACAGGTGTGAGGGGGGCTGACATATATACAGGCTGACATATATACAGGAGTGAGGGGGGCTGACATATATACAGGTGTGAGGGGGCTGACATATATACAGGTGTGAGGGGGGCTGACATATATGTAGGAGTGAGGGTGGCTGACATATATACAGGAAGGATTGAGGGGGGGGGCTGAGTGTGTACAGGTGAGGTGGCTGGTGTGCGGATTCGTTGGGATGACCCGTGGGCAAGCCCTGGGGAATGTTGGTGGTCAGGCTCGTGGGGGGGGGCCCAGGCCTAAAGCTGTGTAAGGGGCCCAAAAATTTCTGATGGCTGCCCTGTGCGTAGTCACAATTTTTACCATATGCTCCTGTTTGAGACTACAAGTGGTCACATTGCACAGGCATGGTCCACTATTGTCCTTATCAGGAAGCCAGTTCACAGTAATGATGTGCCTATGCTTGATGGAAAGCATGTAGTCAGGAAATGGTTGAGGGAGCCTGGAGATCAGTAATTGCAAAAAAGGATTAAAAAGGTTAAAGCTGTGTTTTATGGGGAGCAAAACATGGCAATTGTTTGTGATACACAGTGTATGTCATCCTGCCATTAAAAAGGAAATGTTGACAAGATAATCTTATGGGAAAGTAGACTGTAAAATATTTTGGGGAATCACAAAGAAAATGTGGAGGTGTTTGGAACTTAAAAAGGAACCCAATTTGGACACTAATTATGCAACACAAACATTTTCTGGCAGGTTCTAATCTGTGATTCTCAGGGAATTTCATCCTTTGGGGCCCTCCTTGTGTGAATAGACCCCTAGGCAATTTTGGAAAGTATGTTTTTCCACCTTTGTTAATGGCCCTGGATCAAATACTAAGCGCTAAGAATTTTAGGGGAATGTTTAGCGAACTTGTGCAACCTATCTGATATCTGTTGTGATCTATTATTCTTGGCTTGGCTTCCATGTTGGAAATTTTTTAATTCAGTTACAGATTGTGGGAACTTTTATTTAAATGTTCTCCGTTTTGTTACATTACTTACTGCTTAAAGAGACACTGTCACTTCGCTCATTGAGGGATCTGCACATAGCCTCCGGGATATACTGTACTGCAGGGCTTTTTTTTGTTCAGGCGGGAACGCGGGAGAATGCGGGGATCACAGTTCTGGTACCTCCAACACTAATGGAACATTGTTGCTGGCTGCTGGAGGGTCTAGTGTTGCTGGCTGCTGGGAGATCTGTTGCTGTTGGAGGGGGCCTATTGTTGCTGGGGTAGATCTATTGTTACTTGGGGGGTATTATATTGTTTTGTTGCAGGTGGGTCTTTTGCTGCTGGGGGGATGCATTGTTGTGGGAAGGGGGTCTATTGTTTTCGGGGGCTGGCTATTGTTCAGGTATCTATTTATTTATTAACAAGTTCCATACAAATTGCTTAGCGCCACAAAAGGAATGGTCCTGTATTCTCCAAAAGGGAGGTGGGCAGGGGGAGGAACCAAGGGAAGGAGCTTGAAGGTGGATAGGAGTCGGAGACAAGAGGTAGGACTCCGAAGGGGGGAGTACCTGCACCTATTAACTCAGAAAAAAAAGTCCTGCTGTACTGTATATAACTTACCCAGGTACACTTTCTCACCGTCGCCCCTCTACAGCTTCAAAAGGCGGTCTAAGCTCCAGGCATCAATTGGAGTAAGTGAATATACCGGTGGTGACATCTTGGAACCTCACTCGTTGTTTAAACCTTTTGCCTGGCCACTCAGACAAAAGCACTGGCACGTAGAGGAGGTCATGATGTTTGTTAGTGAAGACTCTGGCAGTGCAGTGAGGTGGTGGGGGAGCATGGCAAGGTAAGTATATATGTGGGGCAAGGGCTATATGCAGACACTGTTAAAAGTAACCTGCCTGGACAGGAACGTGCTAGATGCAATTGCTGTCTTATCTTTCAAGGTGCAGGTTCCAGGGCTGTCCTTACTTCACTATTTAGTGAGCCTCTGATATGGAATAACTGTATGCAGACCTGGTGCCCGACCTCTGATATGCACATGCTTGCTCCAGGTTAATGGCTGACCAAGCAGTATAGAATAGGTTGCTGGAGAAGTTTAGGTAAATCTAGTTCTTTGGCTCCTCCTCTGTAATCGTAGGAGCAGTGTGTGATTATTTTTGGCTATTCTGGGTCTCACCGACTGCAGGCTCAACTGCTTCCCCCTGCCGTCTAGTGGATTCTAGAATGTAGTGGGTTGAAAGAGGCAGACCCTGGGCTTGAATATTCATGTGGTCTCTGGGGAGAAGATGCCCAGTAAGTGGCTGAGGAATACATAAATAGTCTGGGCTTAGGCAGCGGCGATACACAGCCGCATTTAACCCTTTATTCGACCAGTAGCGGGGGTTAAAAGCGCCCCGCTAGCTCCCGAATAGCGCCGCTAAAACGATAGTAAAGCGCTTTACCGATAACGCGGCCAGATGGCAGTGTGAAATAGCTCTTGAGATAATTCATCTTCACTCCATGCCCATATAAATATAGCCTAGAGAATGTACATCTTTCTATATTGCAATGTATCGCAATCTGTTGTGGCCATATTTTGATCTTTATTAAAACAGCCTATACTGTATAGGTTGTTTTCATCAAGATCAAAATATGGCCACAACAGATGTATTGCCATACATTGCAATATAGAAAGATGTACATTCTATAGGCTATATTTATATGGGCATCATGGACTGGTATGCCTGAGAGACTGAGTAACTTTCATACAAAGTGAAGAAGATATAACACACACAAATATATTTTTCCAGCAATAGCTCAGCTGTCCAACTTTAGAAGCAATATATATATATTCTCCTCCTAACTGGCACAGTGGCACTGCAGTGCTGTTACCTGTGGCTCTTCAGTGATGCGATAGCACTGGCAGCGTATTCTCTCTTGACCACTGCACGCACCTGTGGGAGGAGACGGCGCCGCGCCGGCTGGATCGGCATAGCGACGTTACACAGGCAGGCTGAGGCAGCCAATCACGTTCCGGAACAGCCGAGATGTCGAGCAGAGGCCCGAGCAGCAGTCAGAGCCAATCCGTTGATCGGGCCGGGGTGAGGGGGGGAGGGGGGTGTCTGTATCAATCTGTGATAAGTCGGAACAGACTGAGAGCAGCCCCAGGCCAGCATACGTAGAAAAAAAATTCCGAGGCGGCCGCGGCAGGCATTGCGTTACACAGGGCAACTGTCTTCACTCTTCAACACCTTCTTACGATTCCGGGGGGGGGGGGGGGGGGGGCAATTGCCCCCCCTTGCCCTATGCTGCAGATGCCCATGGACCCCAGCCTGAAGTGCTGCTGACCTTCCTGGCAGAGAATCTGAAGCCTGCAGGAGTTCATCAGGATCCCAGCTTAGGGAGAACTGGGGAGCCTACTTTCTGAAAGGAGCTGCAACCAATTCAAATGTGGTTCACTGAGGATCTGGCCTTGAGGTTCACAGGAGAAGTGTCTGGCCAGTATTGGACGGAGGCATTCAAGTACACAGGGACATTGTCAGTATAGGCCAGAATGTGATATCCTAGTGACTGGTGCTGCTTTAACACTTTGAGCATCTGCTCCAGTGTTGCTGACTCAGCTCTTTTGCTCAGTGTCTCAGGGTTGCTTGTTCTCCTATGGTCTGTCAAGAGGAGAATAGTTCTGAAGAATGTATACAAAGCAAAGGGAGGCCTTTACTTACTTAGTGCAATTATTCTGGAGTATCTCACCTTCCTGCACCCTGTCCAAGTTCAATGAGCATTAAATCTTAAAAAAAAAAAATTTCCTGCCTGGTCCCTGAGTTGTGAGACTGTTTGTACTGCTGTGTGGCTTACAACCACACAGGAAGGGAACCTGGGATAGATCTGCGGGGCTCGTCAGGGGTCTGCGTAGACAAGGACAACAATGACAATCATACAACCAGAGCCTTCAAAACACAAGACAGCAAAGGCAGCCACCAGGTTTCTGTCTTGACAAGTGGCTTTTAAAGGCCTATGCTACTCAAATTGAAAGACAAGTGCATTTATATGGTTCACTTTGAACAAAGAAAGGTTTTCTTTAGCAGGTTTTGAAAGCATGATCAAGTGACGAGGATGATCAGATTTATGGTGGAGAAGGTAAAGCCTAGTAAGATTGCTCCAGTGGACAGGGTTGACTGTGGTAAGTGTTCTTGAAGAGAGCCATATGAAGCATATTCACTCATCTGCCTGTCAATGAAACCTGCCAGTTAGCCTATGACACTTAAAGACCAACACCAGCCAAAGTCAACAATTGTCAGGTTCTAAATGCACTCTGTGCCCCTGTTGGGGGATTTTCCATCCAATTGCTATTGTGTCTTACATCCATCAAATGGACAGGAGGTGAGGAGATGTCTGCCAAATGGGGCCATTTTAACCCTTCCAGGCCTACAAATAGTGTTGGGCCAACAGTTCAGGCCAAGCAAAAGTTCGCCCCGAACATCGCCTGTTTGTCTGAAATTGCAGGGCGTTCGGCAGGTGTTCATTCCGCCGAATGCCCTGCAATGCACTGCGCGCTGCACAGTGCATTATAAGCCCTGATTGGGCAAAGCTTTGCCCAATCAGGGAGCAGTGAATAGCTGGTTGTTAAGGAGCGGGACGGGAAGCTGGCCGCGGCATCCTTGACAACCGATGAGTCATCAGCTGTCAATGGGCTTAAAACATTGCCAGCAATAAAAAAGTAAAAAAAAAAAAAAAAACGGCGTAGGGGTCCCCCCCACCAATCTATACTGGGCCCTTCGGGTCTGGAATTTTTTTTAAAGGGGAATCCCGTGTCAAAATGTAAAAAAAAAAAAAAAAAAAAAAACCCACGGCCCATACCAGAACATTTTTTTGAGCATGCAGCCTGGCAGGTGCATGCTGGGTCTGTGAAGTCACAAGGGGGTGATGCCACGAGGTGACACTGCCAGGTGGCCCCGTCCTTATGTATATAAAAGCTGTCAAATGGCAAAGCCAGGCATTTGCTTTAGTTGACGGCGGAGGGATTTCTTTTTCTTTTTCGAGTGTGCGGTTGGCGTCCTGATACTCATTCACATGGGGGGGTTCTGGGGGCCCCCTTGTTAAAGGGGGCTTCCAGACTCCAATAAGTCCCCTGTCTGCATACCACCACAACCACAGCCCAGGGTTGTGGGGATGAGGCCCTACCCAAAGGGCCTGCTATGAACTGGGGGGGGGGACCCCGACCCCGCGTCTTTTTATTTTACATTTTTCTATTGCTGGCAATGGTATTCCATTTCCGGCAATTTAAATGTAATGTAATTTCATTTATTTTTATTTTTCTTTCTAAACGTCAGCTTTGCTGCAGCAGGTTCTACACACAGTCCTCCTTGGTGGCTCCCCCAGGCACTATATTTAACCTCCCTGGCGGTATGATTATGTCAGATTTTTGATGCTGAAAGCGGTACAATTGTTTTGCATGGAAATTTGGCGTTTTATATTGTAGGCCTGTAATTCTTAGGAATAACTCACTTAAATCTGTCCAAACCAGAGTCTAGTAGACATCCCGGGTATGATAAAGTTTGAAACACAAAATCATAAATTATAATATAATAAATAACTATAAATAATTATCAAAAATAATAATATAATAATAATAATAAAATGTATCCAATAATGTAATCAACTCAAAAACACTGAAATGTGCTCAGTTGCAGAATTGTCGCTGTCGTCACTTTCAGTGTCTGATAACTAATTTTCCCACGAATCACTATTGGTCAGTTCTGCAAGTGTTCTAATTTACTATCGCTGTTTTCTAGCTGGTCTAAAACTGCTTTTGATGTAAAGGGACACTTTTTGGTTGCTATGGACATTCTCCAGTTTCCAGGCAGAAAGAACAGTATATATAATATAAAACTGCATGCAGGGCACTGGAAAAAGCATTAGGGGCAATAGGGAGGTGAAATAATTTGATACAGTAATGTAATCTGTAAGATTACAGTGTACTGTATGTGTTTTTTGGCCTTTTTGAATTTCCCGCTGGGCTCCGTCCCCGTGCGCCGTGCCACTCGCAGGGAAGGGAGCCCAGCATACAGTACATCGGGCAGAAGACACAGCCGCTGCACACAGCGGGGAGACATCACAGGATCCTGGGGACAAGGTGAGTAACTTTCCCAGAATACTGCGATGCAATACCAAGTGTGGCTCGGGGTTACCGCTCTTGATATGGAAAATTCACCCCGAGCCACACTCGGGAATACTGCTAAGAAGGTTAAAGAATTTTTTTTTTTATTGTTTCATTTTAGGCATCATTAAAATCATTGCTCCTGTAAAAACGATCTTTTTAAAAAAAAATAGTTTGCATTGATACATATCGCCCAAGGCAATACCCCCATACCCTTTTTGTGGCCAATTACTTGCATATAAGCCTTCAAAATGGGGACTTTTGATTTCTCAAGTTCGGGTCCCATAAACCTTAATAGGGTTTGCCGTTCCGGACCTTTTTCGGTGTTTGGGAGTTCTGGTGCGAACCGTACAGGGGGTGTTCGGCCCATCCAGTGGCGGTTGGTACTCAAAATTTTTTGGGGGGGCACAAACAAACTAAAAAATACTGAACCCCCCCCATCAATTGCAGCCACTGTGCCCATTAAATGCAGCCACTGTTCCCGTCAAATACAGCCATTGTGCCCATCAAACGCAGCCACTTGTGCCCATCATATGCAGCCACTTGTGCCCATCATATGCAGCCACTTTTGCCCATCATATGCAGCCACTTGTGTCCCATCATATGCAGCCACTTGTGTCCATCATATGCAGCCACTTGTGCCCAAAATATGCAGCCACTTGTGCCAATCCAATGCAGCCACTTGTGCCCGTCATATGCAGCCACTTGTGCCCATCAAATGCAGCCACTTGTGCCAATCAAATGCAGTCAATTGTGCCAATCAAATGCAACCACTTGTGCCTATCAAAATGCAGCCACTTGTGCCCATAAAATGCATCCAGGCTCGGCTGTCACTTCACTAACCTCCCCCAGCCAGTCTGGCGGAACTTAACGCTCGTGTGGCGGGGGTCTGTTCCTCTCCTGGAGTGACGGGGCTCTCCTCCTAGGCGGCTCTCCTCCTCGGCAGGAAGCAGCGGCTCTCCTCCTCGGTGGCTCTCCTCCTCGGCGGCTCTCTTCCTCGACGGCTCTCCTCCTTAGCGGCTCTCCTCTTAGGTGGCTCTCCTCCTCGGCGGCTCTCTTCCTCAGCAGCTCTCCTCCTCTGCGGCTCTCCTCCTCGGCGGGAAGTGGTGGCTGCGGCTCCTGTGTCCGCTCGGTTTCTCAGGCTTTCTCCGCCATGTCTCCTCTTCCGCCAAAGTGTCAGCATCCAATAGGATAGCCTAATGCTTTGGCCAATCGGGAGACAGGTCTCACTGACCTGCCTGCTGATTGGCAGGGAGGAACGTTAGTGTGAAAATAGCGAAAATTCATTTGCTATGCCACACAACAGGGTGGGATCGGGACGCAGTGCTCTGCGCCCCGAGCTCACCCTATTTTGAAGCCTATTATAGCCTTTGGCTCTAATCACGTGCTTCAAAAAACACCCCCCCTCCTATATCCGCCATAGTATTTCATGTGTCCGGCGTCCTGAAAGGGGCTGGCCACATGAATAGGGAGGGTGGCGCCCGTGCACCCACAATGCACGGGCCGCCACTGAGCCCATCTCTACTAACAAAACATTTCAGCTGAAGTTGGGCTTTAAAGAGGACCACAGTTGCAGCTTCTGTTTGCCCTCTCCAGGATTGATACTGCAAGTAATGTGATCCTATTTTGGCTGTCTGCCTAATACACCCAGAGTGTGGAGTGTCAACTGTAACCCAAGAAAGGGTAGGCTTCTATTCTGCAGAACGATGGCTAGAAGTAGTATCTTCAGCCAGAGAATTTATTGTTGTGAAGCATAATGCTTGATATTCACATCATCAGAATTCACACGTTATTCCGTGTCTGCGTATTTCTACTCAACAGCTTTGACCATTAAATAAAACCAAAAGATCGAGTCACATTACCCAGTTTTATTATCACCATGAAGAACAAGCTATTAATTGGTGGAGACACAATCTCCACCAGGGAAATTACGATTCTGGTATCTCCAAGAGATATAGCAAGTTATTTAACTTAAATGACCAGCTAAAAAGGATAATTTCAATTGCATGCTTGCTCCAGGTAATTGTACTGAAGCTAGAGAAACCAGGCAACTTACAGTTTCTTACATCCTAAAAAAGATCTATGTTCACAGCATACACTTTCATTCTATAAGATCGGCATTGTAATAGTAATTTAAACAATAGTTATTTTTGACCATCCAGTATAAGCTTGGTTGAAAAAACTCCCTTGTCAGCTGGCCATCTCTTTTCACAACTTCCTGGATTCCCTGCATGCTTTGCAACCTCTGCTTTGCTGTTTACTTTACATTTCTAAGGACTACACATCCCATGGTACCATGCTGCCTGCAAGAAGTGATTCCTGTATTGACTCCTCCTGAAGCCCCTCCTCTTATCACCTCTGTAGATCAGAAGTCAGGCTCTGTGAAATGTGTGACACAGCAGTGCCTATCCACAAGGCATAGTGAATGTGTGTCATAGAATTCCAGGAAGCAAATGTGTGGGGATCTTCACAAAATGAGTTTACAAACTTCAAGATTATTCTAATTAATAGGAGTAGGCTGAAAATAATTCCATTACACTATGAAAATGTATATATGATTTTACATTTTGACCAGGCATACGATTTAACATCATTATAGGCTTACATTATATAGAGAGGGGAAGGGGGAAATGTCAATGAAATGAGGTGCCCAATCACAAGATGTATAAATATATGGCTGGTGTGTTTGCTTTGTTTGAAACTTTTAGATAAACTGCAACTTTCTTTTAATGGACAAAAAATATTTCAGTTTTGGGTAGGAGCAAGTCGGTTGAATCATCAACCTGTTTCTTAGAAAATCCAACTTCAAGAATGGTCGATATTTGTTTATGCCTTTATATCCTCCACCAAAGGTGTTATGAAGGTGTTACTAGCTATGAAGTCATCGATATCTAACAACCATACCCTGTGTTGTATATATGTAATATACGTGTGGTGTATGTGTTTTGTTTGAAATGGCCTATACTTGTTTTTGTCTTTGCATCTTTCATCAAGGTTGTTATAAAGGTGTCCCTATCTAACAACCACACCTGTCCACTAATTGTACTAAATGATGGAGAGTTTTAAGGAAGTGTTACAACACTATAATAGTTACATACGTACATAATTAGTTAGGTTGAAAAAAGACACAATTCCAAAAAAAAAAATAGAAAACCTCCTTATACAGAATCCTATACTCACAGTTGAGCCAGAGGAAGACAAAAAACTCCAATAAATCATGGTCCAGTTTACTCCAGCGGGGGGGGGGGGGGGATCCTTCCTGATCCCCAGAAGGCAATTGAATATTCGCTGGATCAACAGTCGTGTTTTTTACTAATAAATGTTAATATCCAGTTATATTTTGTTTATCTGGCTTTTTTTTGTTAAAAATCATCTACCGGCTAGAGCTAGTTCTTGAGGGAGACTTTACCACATTTTTACAAGTCTCACTATTAAGTCTAATGCCGCGGACTTTACGGCAGACTTTGCCTGGCGGACGGGATTTCGTCGGACAATTCGATCGTGTGTGGGCTCCAGCGGACTTTGTTTTCTCAAAAGTTGGACGGACTTAGATTTGAAACACGTTTTAAATCTATCCGTTGAACTCGAGTCTGGTCGAAAAGTCCGCTCGTCTGTATGCTAGTTCGACGGACAAAAAGCCATGCTAGGGCAGCTATTGGCTACTGGCTATGAACTTCCTTGTTGTAGTCCGGTCGTACGTCATCACGTACGAATTCGACGGACTTGTATGTAGGCAAGTCCGTTCATTCGGAAAGTCCATCATAAAGTCTGTCGAAAAGTCAGCCGGGCAAAGTCTGCCGTAAAGTCCGCTCGTGTGTACACGGCATTACCGTATGTGAAAGTTGAATCTGTTTTTCTCCAGTGCCCCCTTGTCCTCTTTAATGACTTGAAATTGGATAGCTCAACACCAAGTTCACTATATGGACCACTTATGTATTTATACATGTTGATCAAATCCCCCCCCTTAATCTCCTCTTCTCAAGAGAGAATAAATTCAGTTCTTCTAATCTTTCTCCATAGCTGATCTCCTCCATGCCTCTTATAAGTTTGGCTGCCCTTCTCTGCACTTTCTCCAGTTGTTTCCCGATATCCTTTTTGAGAACTGGTGCCCAAAACTGAACTGCATATTCCAGATGAGGTCCTACCAATGATTTGTACTAATTAATGTTTATCTCTTTCTCTCTGTGGAGCAGGGTTTCTCAACCCAAGGGTTTTGAGGAACCGTAGGATTCTTCAAGAAGTCCCCTGGGGATCCGCCATGATCTACTTGTCGATCACAGACAGGTGATGAGTAGATCACATCTCCACCTAGCTGATTCTATGAAATGCCCCTCCCCCGCATGCAGAGCAGCACAGGAAAGCAACATCCTATGTGTCTGCACTGTTCCCTGCCAGCCCTCCCCTCCTGTTCATCCCAGCTGCTTGTATGTGACATCACATGAGATGGACAAGAGAGGAGGGCCAGTGGGGAACAGCACGCTAGAATAGGACTTCAGCAAGCTCTGCATGTGAAGGAAACCACTTGACCACTGTAATGTGCCCTACTGCACCCCAATGTAATTTTCTCTGCTGTGCATCCCATGTAATGTGCTCTATTGTGAACCCCATGTAATGTTCCTTCTTGCCCCCCTGTACCATGCCCTTCTGACCCTTATACAATGCCCTCCTGATCTCTATACAATGCCCTCCTGTGCCCCCTGTACCATGCCATCCTGACCCTATACAATGACCTTCTGACCCCTATACAATGCCTTCCTGCCCCCTTTGTACCATGCCCTGTTGACCCCATACACTGTGCCCTTCTGCCCCTGTGTACTGTGCCCTCCTGCCCTGTATACTCTGCCCTCCTGACCCCCTGTGCTCTCCCCTGCTGACCCTCTGTACCCTGCCCTGCTGCCCCCCTGTACACTGCTTATCTGAAGGTTGACCCAGAATTGAGCATCTGTGCAGAAAAAAAAGCAAATGGGGAGGTAAGTTTTAATATTTATTATATTATTTAATGCTATTTCTAAAATTACTTGTTGTTATATCAACAGCTCTCTAATTATACCAGTGTTCTGTGAGCTGCAGATCTTAAAATGATTCAAATCTTAAACATTTTGCTAAGGATTCCTCCAAGGTAACATGGTTGATAAACCCTGCTCTAGAGATTATACCTCTTTTAATACAAGAAAGTACTTTGCTAGCTTTACAAACTGCAACTTGGCATCGCATGCTATTATTAAGTCTATGATCGAGCAGAACACCCAGATCCTTCTCAACCGTTGACTCCCCCAGTTGGCAGTATCAGTTTAGTGGAAAGAGGAATTGTGGTGGGAAAACCTGGCCACCGCAGTCTTTGCAAGATTTAGTATATGTACAGAATTACTCAAAGTTCTATGTACAGGCAAAGCTTAAAAAATGCCATCAGAGTGCCATCAGAAGATAAATTGGCTCTTGCCTCAGGATGGTTTTCTTTCGCCTTTTCTTGGAAGTAGCTGGACTTGCTGGACTTTGGGTTTTATGTCAACCTTACTACTGTATTATAATGTTAAAATTGACCTTTGCTCTATATAATAGTCTTCTGTGTTTGAGGTTTTAGAGGTTGTATTTCAAAATGCACAGCTGGTGGCATTTTACAGATGTTGCCTCATCAAAGAGTTGCCCAAGAGGACACCTACTAAGACCCCAGCTTAGTCCTGCCAGATTGGGTTGATGGTCCATGTGCTGAAAACATCTCTGACTATTAGAGATGAATCACTATCAGATATTCCTCTACTGAACATCACATGTCTGAAACACTCTGATTAGACCTCAAGTTGTCAAAAGACATAAAACCCTCATGTGAGTTTCATTTCATTCATATCTTCTGGATGTAAAATTGTGTATCCTTTACAGATGTCTATGGCTATTTTTACCTCCAACATCTGCAATTTCACAATGTTAGGGTCTTCACCGCTGAGAAAAATGTCTTTATTTTATTTTGATGATAGCTGCCCTTTGAAACGTGGATTTGTGTGTAACTTGTGTGCTGTCATAAGAAGGTCATGAAGATCCAGGTTTGAGAATATAGCTCTCGTACCGTCAGTACTAGGCTAAGCTTCCTGAGACTACGTCATACTTGGTCTGCTACGTTCTGGGATATAGTGAGCTGGTATAAAGTATAAAACACATTATGTTAAAGCCCAACTCCAGTCAAAACATTTTTGGAGAGAAAAGTCAGGTTTTAAATGCTATTTACCACTGAGTTTGCTGTATTTTATTGAATGCTGTACATGTCAATGGTAAGGAAATTTTCCCACATCTCCGGTTCTGTCTGCATAAGAAGAAATGGAACAGGTGTCATGGATGGGGGTCCACTTTTACAGAGAATGAGCCAGTCCAAGAATCAGAAAAGTGCACCAGGCACTGCATGGAGATGTTGATGTGATGGAGGTGTTCAGAGTGCAATGGAGTCACAGGAAGATACTGGATACTGGGGACACGGAAGGCATGAGATTAAGCCTATATACTATTTGCATGTATAGTGAAAATATGAGCCCAAAAATAACCTAGGCACAAAATCTAAGGATGAAAAGAATGGCTGCACACTACAGGAACGTTCTAACTATTTTATTTATGAGGTTTGAAGAAGCCCTGAGGTCAGTGTGAAACGCACATGTCGCCTTCTGGCTTCGAACATTCTGTCTTTGTTGGCTGTCGTTTACTATTCTCGAATAAAATCGTTGGAACGTTCCTGTGGTGTGCAGCCTTTCTTTTCTTCCTATTGATCATCGGTGGTGGGCCGTGGCTTGCACCCAGTGCATTTGGACTGTAGTGACTGCTCGCCTGGTGCGGTGTTTTCCTTGTTTGAATCTTCTACAAAATCTAAGGAGTTATCTGATGTTCACCAGCACACCCTGCAAGGGGTGATGGTCTTTGCTGCAAGACAGGTCCTGGGTTGTGGCCCTAGGACACACCCATACAAATGTAGATACACTGTGGTGTAACTGGAGACACCAGAAGCACAGGAGCCACTGAAGACACAGGACACAGATGGACCACAGCAGTGGACCGAAGGACAGAGAACACTGAAGAAACAGGAATGTAGAGGATGCTGGAACCACAGGCATATTGGGATCAGTGGAAAGCACAAGGGTGCAAGAGTCTCTAGAAGCAGTGGTGCAAGGTTCACTGGAGGCACAGGAGTGCAGAAGTCTCTGGAAGCACTGGGGTGCAGGGGTCACTGGAGACACAGGGGTGCAGGATTCTCTGGAAGCACTGGGGCACAAAGGTCCCTGGATACACAAGGGTGTAGGAGTCTCTGGAAGCTCTGGTGTGCAAGGGTCACTGGAGACACAGGGTTGAAAGGGTTACTGCATACACAGGGGTTCAGTAGTCTCTGGAAGCACTAGGATGCAAGCATTACTGGAGACAAAGGGTTACATGGGTCACTGGATGCTCAGAGGTGTAGGAGTCTTTGGAGGCACCGGTATCACAAGGGATGCAGGGCACACTGGAGTGTAGATAATGCTGTGTGCACAGCTGGAAGCACTGTGAGCTCAAGCAGTTACCGGAGTACAGGGTTAATAGCTTTAGGGGTGGAAGGATACAAGGGTTAATAGCTCATTTTGTCTAGAAGAGAGGAGAAACAGGTTTGCTTATCCAATCCTCCTGTCCCCTGTAGATGAGACTCCCCCACGCTCTAGCGGTGGACTGTCCCTCTGCCTCATCATGTCCTATGCAGGGCTATGAACTTGGCTTTTGCCTTGATAATATTGGGACCCTGGACCGCTGGAGCATGGAGCAAAAAGATGCTGTGGGGACAGGGCTAGCAGTCGGGAGGAGCAGAGAATTGTAAGGAGGAGGTAAGTAAATCTTCTTTTTATTGCCCTAGACCAGTGGTCTTCAAACTGTGGCCCATAGGCCAGATGTGGCCCTTTGTTTGTCTTTGCCCGGCCCTTGGGGCATTATTCCTCCCAATGATACAAGGAACTATTCCTCCTACTGACACCAACAATGAGGTACCAGTCCTTCCACTGACACCAATAGTGGCACATAATTCTTCCCACTTCCACTGACACCAAACAATGAGGCATCATTTCTCCCATTAACACCAATGAAGGGGTACAATTCGCCTCAATGACACCAATGATGGGGCAATAGTCCTCCAATTTATCGCCAATGATGGGGCACTATTCCTCCCATTGACACCAATGACCGGGAAACAGTCCTCCAATTTATCCCCAATGATGGGGCGCTATTCCTCCCACAGACACCATCGATAGGGCACTATTCCTTCAACTAATATCAATGATGGAGCACTATTCCTCCTCCTACTGACTACTGCTATGTCATTTTCTTACTCCCAAGCCTAATGCATTGTTGCTCCCACTGACTCTGGGGCATTTACTACTACTAATGGCCACAGTCCACCCCCCCCCAAGTCTGAAGGACAATAAACTGGCCCTTTGTTTAGAAAATTTGGAGACCCCTGCCCTTGACCAAAATTAGCAGACACAGCCCCACTGCAAGGGGATATTTTTAGTTGCTCAGAGTTGGACCTTAAGCTTTAAAGATAAAGCTTACAGTTAAATGACTTTTAAAGAGGAACTGCAGTCGGCTCACATAATCTGTAATAAAAACATCTTTTCCATTCTGAAGCTTCCCTCCAACCACTTTGCATATTATTTTATACAGTTTATACTGTGATTCTGTACTTGCCACCTATGCTGCAGAAATCTCTCTCCACTGAGTCTGGCTGCAACCATTTTAACTGTGGGCAGCTGAAGCTGCTGCCTGTTCACTTCCTGGATTTACACAGACACACAGAGACACACCTCCAGATCTGCAGCGCTGCAGCTCTCATTGGCCCTCTTATGAGTCCTTCCCCTCTGCCTTCCTGGCAAACTCGCATGAGAGTGAGAGAGGGAACTGTGCATGATGTATAAGGTATTTACTGGCAGAAAAAAAATGTTTTACTATCCAAAGATAAAACAACAACAAGGGCAGAAGCCAATGTGCCCATCAAATGCAGCCAATGTGCTCATCAAATGCAGCCACTGGGCCCATCAAATGCAGCCAATGTGCTCATCAAAAGCAGCCAATGTGCCATCAAATGCAGCCACCTTGCCCATCAAACGCAGCCAATGTGCCCATCAAATGCAGCCACTGTACCCATTAAATGCATCCAATGTGCCCATCAAATGCAGCCAATGTGCCATCAAATGCAGCCAATGTGCCCATCAAATGCAGCCAATGTGCCATCAAATGCAGCCAATGTGGCCATCAAATGCAGCCACTGTGCCCATCAATTGCAGCCACTGTGACCCCCCCGCCCGCTTGCTGACTGCCCGGCACTTACCCCATCTTGGTGGGGGATCAGGCAGCGGGTAACGGCGGCGAGCTGTGGGATAGTGGGATGAGCAGTGGGGTCAGGCTGCGGCTCCTGTGTCCTCCATTTGTCTCTTCTTCCTTCCTACTAGGTATCCAATCGGAGCGCCTGTGCTTTCAGCCAATCAGGTGACGGGTATTAGACCCGCGCCTCCTGATTGGCTGAGAGGCGGTTTAGTGTTAGAAAAGCAAATATTAATTCGCTTTTCTAACACACCTGGGTGTGTTCTGCACTCCGAGTCCACCTTTTTTGAAGCCTATTAGAGCCTATGGCTCTAATCAGGTGCTTCAAAGAAATTCCCCCACCACTGTAATTCAGGCGCCCAACATCTGTAAAGGGGCGGACGCCTAAATTGGGGGTGGATACAGAGGCCATGGATAGATTCACGCAGTGCATGAATCTATCCATTCTACATATAGGGGGTGGGGTGACTGAAGGGGTGGTGCCTGGGCGCCCCTGATGGATGCACTGCCACTGATACATGTACTGTATGTAAATCTCTTCTCTAGAATGAAGAAAACATTGCCTGTGGCACGTGACTCACTTAACCAGCAAATTCTTTTATTTTTATCACATCATAATTTTTTATAGATGAAGTTCCTTTAAGTTAGCAAAGTGCTGGAAATAAGATAAGAACTGTGCTTTCCAATACTCTGACCTTGATTTGTGACTTTTTGGGGAATTTTCCATCAAAACAATGTAATAATAATAACCCTTGCTTCTCTCTATTCTTCCCATCATTATTATTCTCTTTAGGGTCTCCTTTTATCAAAGTATACATTTGGCATTGTACATATACTCTCAGGCCACTTTATTAGGCACACCCCCTTTTGCCTTCATTCTTCATGGAAAAGATTCAACAAGGTGTTGGAAAACATTCCTCAGAGATTTTGCTCCATAGTGACATGATAACATCACGCAGTTTCTGCAGATTTGTTGGCTGCACATCCATGATCTGAATCTCGCGTTCCACCACATCCCAAAGGAGCTCTATTGGATGAGATGTGGTGAGTGTGGAGGCCATTGGAGTACAGTGACCTCATTGTCCAGTGGTAAGATCTGGTAAGTGTGGTGAGATCTGGTGAGTGTGGAGGCCATTGGAGTACAGGGACCTCATTGTCCAGTGGTGAGATGATTGGAGCTTTGTGACATGGTGCATTATCCTTCTGGAAGGAGCCATCAGAATATGGGGACACTGTAGTCATAAAGGGATGGACATGGTCAGCAACAATACTCAGGTAGGCCGTGGTGTTTAAACAATGCTCAGTTGGTACTAAGGGGCCCATAGTGTGCCAAGAAAACATCCCCCACACCATTACACCACCAACAGCCTGAACCATTGATACAAGGCAGGATGGATCCATGCTTTCATGTCGTTTACACCAAATTCTGACCCGACCATCTGAATGTCACAGCTGAAATCGAGACTCATCAGACCAGGCAACGCTTTTCCAAACTTCTATTGTCCAATTTTGGTGATCCTGTGTGAGTTGTAGCCTCAGTTTCCTGTTCTTAGCTGACAGGAGTGGCACCCGGTGTGGTCTTCTGCTGCTGTAGTTTACAAGACCGACCGCTTCCCGCTCGTCCTTGCTTGCGTGTTTGTACTTTGGACTTTTGTCCGATGGACTTATGTGTCGGAAAATCCGACAACACACAATTTAAAGCCTGCTATCTAACATTTGTCCACGGAAATCCAACAACAATTGTCCGATGGAGCGTACAAACGGTCGGATTTTCCACAAAACAGCCTGTCATCACACAATTCCCGTTGGAAAATCCGATCATGTGTACGAGGCTTTAGAACGACTTCTGTTGAGGGGCAGCAGCCACACATGGAACAAAATTTGGCTGGCCCCTGGCCAAATTTTACTATGGGGGTATCAGTGACTAGACTCCAGAGTGTGCCACATCCCTAAATACGAATATAGACATAGAGGTTCCCCAGCTGTGGGACTTTATAGGCACTTCAAACACATAGATAAATTGATAAAACAGATATTTATTAAATATGTGTACTGCCGAAAAATGTGTTCGTTTTCGTTTCATTCAATTTTTTTTTTTCGTTTTTCGGGTCATTCGTTATGGTTGCAATTCGTAAATTTGTAAATTCATAAATTCGAAAATTTGTAAATTCGAAAATTCGTAAATTAGTTAATTTGAAAATTCAAAAATCCGAAAATAAGAAAGAAAATCTGAAAATTCTAAACACTACCTAACTAACTAACTAACTAATAATAACTAACTATTAAATTAGTAAAATTTATCCGAAGTTACGAATTATGCAAAATAACGAATGCCGCATCTAAACAAATGGAACGGAACTAATTACCGTATTTATCGGAGTATAACACGCACCCCAAGTTTAGGAGGGAATTTTAAGGAAAAAACTTTTAGGAGGGAAGTTTAAGGAAAAAAAACTTACATTTAAATGCCCATCAATGCAGCCTTATCAGTGTCCATCTGCAGCCTTGTCAGTGTCATTGCAGCCTTGTCAGTGTCAGTGCAGCCTTGCCCCAGTGTCCATTGCAGCCTTGTCAGTGGAGCTTTGCCCCAGTGCAGCCTTGTCAGTGCAGCTTTGCCCCAGTGCAGCCTTGTCAGTGCAGCTTTGCCCCAGTGCAGCCTTGTCAGTGCAGCTTTGCCCCAGTGCAGCCTTGTCAGTTCAGCTTTGCCCCAGTGCAGCCTTGTCAGTGCAGCTTTGCCCCAGTGGTCAGTGCAGCTTTGCCCCAGTGGTCAGTGCAGCCTTGCCCCCCAGTGTCCATTACATGCTTGGACAGATCGCCGCTGACATACACATAGCATGTAGTTTTAAATATGGCACCGCGGAGTTCGGAGCGACTCGGCGGAGCTGAACGAGCGCCGCCTAGATACACATAGTTGAGTGTACTCGGCTCTTTCCGGCGCCGCTCACAGTCCCGCCCAGTCCCGCCCTATGATGGACATAACACAGGTCCAATGGCGGGACTGGGCGTGATTGTGAGTGGCGCCGGAAAGAGCCGAGAACACTCAACTATGTGTATCTCAGCTCTGTCCAGTCACTGTGATCTTGGCGGCGCTCGTTCAGCTCCGCCGAGTCCCTCCGAACTCCGCGGCGCCATATTTAAAACTACACGCTATGTGAATGTCGGCTGCGATCGCGGCGATCGCTCCGATAGATCACAATTAGCGGGGATCGGCGTATAACACGCACCCACGATTTTCCCCTGATTTTAAGGGGAAAAAAGTGCGTGTTATACGCCGATAAATACGGTAATAATAAATGATCATAAAATGTTTTTATTATTTTCATTACTATTTGTTATTATTAATTCGTTACGTTCCATTCGTTTAGATACGGCATTCGTTATTTTGGATAATTCGTAACTTCGGATACATTTGTATTAGTTACTTTCACTAACAATCAAATTTGAAAGGAAATTCCAATACCTATAATTTAATAGTTAGTTATTATTAGTTATTATTTCAGATTTTAGAATTTTCGGGTTTTCAGATTTATGAATTTCCAAATTTTCGAATTTCCAAATTGTTGAATTTACGAATATTCGGAAAAATTCGTTAAATGGGTTTTCGTTAATTCAGATATTTCAATTATTAGTTAGTTATTATTTCAGATTTTCAAATTTTCGTATTTCTGAATGTCCGAATTTACGAATTTACACATTTTCGAATATTCAAATTTACGAATATTTGGAACAATTCATTAAATGGGTTTTCGCTAATTTAGATATTTATGAATTAACGAGTGTCAAAATTTGTTAAAAAACGAATTTGGAACGAAAAGAATTGCACATGTCTAATATTTATCATGAATCATCAGTAAAAGACAGGAAACATGAAATATACATGATATGAACAACTGAAAATGCACCAACAGAAACAGCAAGATGATAATACAATCTGGTATCCTCCACCCGATGCGTTTCAGAGACTATGTGGCTCCTTCATCAGGGGGATAAGAGGTAACCTTGAATCGTTCATTGGTGTATCAAAGAACATTCTATGTTTGGTTTAAAAACAGTCTCAGATCTTTCTGCCCTTCCGCCCAACCTTGGAGGTAACGTATGTTGTACTGGATAGTAGAGCCAATGGTAAAGAGGAGCATCCAAAAGGTGCTACACTCAACCTGGAAACACCAGGGGGCACTGAGGCCTGGCAAACAGGGTCCTGCATCTATGGATCCATTATGGAATGAGTAGTAATTTGAGTATGGGCTGGCTTCAGACAGAGCAGCTAAAACGATGTGTCCTCCATATAGGTGTGCAGCAGGAACTGAATACGGAACACAGGAGTGCAGCACTAAGTGGAGAAGTAAAGGCAAAAGAGCATTCTTTGAATTATGGTAAAGAAGTCTACTATTTGTATCGTAACCCCCCCAATCTTACTAACATTGGTGTTTCATTAGGGTGTGCATCCCATAGCACAAACACACATGCAAAGCAGTGGGCGGTGTCACTAGAGCAGAGGTTGGCCTGTGCTGTGCCTGTCTGCATCGTCGCTCTTCTCTCTCCCTGCTCTCACAAGACACAGAGGCAGCATCAGGAGCCATTAGCTGCAGCTCTTGTCAGTCAAATCTGGTAAGCAGAGAGGCTGAGCCATGCTGTGTGTGTCTATGGATGCACACAGCCTGGCCCGGGAGCATGTCGAAATGTGTCCCCCCATAGCACACAGCTTGCTATGGGGGAGCACTCAGAAAAAGGGGTGGAGTGAAGAGCGCCAGTGGGGGACCACAGAAGAGGAGATGAGGGGCCACTCTGTGCAAAACCATTGAGCATAGCAGATAACTATAGCATCTTTTTTATTTTAGGTAAAAAAAAAAATATTCTTTAGAACCACTTTAACCACATGCCGACCAGCGCACGACGATGTACGCTGGCACAATGGCACGGCTGGGCAAATGGGTGTACAGGTACGTCCCCTATAAATTTTGCAATTGTGGGCGTGAGCGATCGTGTCACGGAGCGGCAGAACGGGGAGATGTAAATAGGGCATTTCCCTGTTCTGCCTAGCAATATGACAGAGAACTACTGCTCCTTGTCATCGGGAGCAGTGATCTCTGTCATGTTCTAGTGAGACAATCCCCCCTACAGTTAGAATCACTCCCTAGGACACACTTAACCCCTTGATCGCCCCCTAGTGTTAACCCTTTCCCTGCCAGTGTCATTTACACAGTAATCAGTGCATTTTTATAGTAAATGACAATGATCCCAAAATAGTGTCAAAAGTGTCCGATGTGTCCGCCATAATGTCACAGTCACGATAAAAATCGCAGATCGCCGCCATTACTAATAAAAAATAATAATAATAAAAATGCCATAAATCCTATTTTGTAGACACTATAACTTTTGCACAAACCAATCAATATACGCTTATTGTGATTTTTTTTTTACCAAAACTATGTAGAAGAATACATATCGGCCTAAACTGAGAAAGAAAATTGTTTTTTTAGCTATTTTTTGGGGATATTTATTATAGCAAAATGCAAAAAATACTGCTTTTTTTTTCAAAATTGTCACTCTTTTTTTGTATATAGCGCAAAAAATAAAAACCGTAGAGGTGATCAAATACCACCAAAAGTAAGCTCTATTTGTGGGAAAAAAAGGACGTCAATTTTGTTTGGGTGCAATTGTCAGTTAAAGCGACGCAGTTCCGAATTGCAAAAAGTGCTCTGGTCTTTGGCCAGCCGAATGGTCCGGGGCTTACGTGGTTAAAGCGTAACTCCACTTTTGTTGAGAAAAAAACATTCCCCTCTGGGTGATCTATATACATTGCAAGGGTTATAACAACCTTTGTTGCAGATTCATACCTTTTGTTGTTCTGAAGAAGTCCCTGTGTGTTTGTCTGTGCCTCTATAGTGAGTGGGTCTAATGGGAGTGGTTTCATAATTAACTGTCAGGTGTGCAGCTGCAGGGCACTAATGAGGAAATCTGCTGGGCCTGCATCCCTTTAGACGTGTTCCTATTGAAAGTATCTCTCCAAAAATGACATTTTTGTTGCAGGGGATGCCTGAAATCTGACTTGTATCTTAGTGTAGACTTCTGGGAAAATTGGTGAGCCAATCACACAAGCAGGAAATGATGTTTCTGGGGAGTGGTCAGTACTCACTCTGTGTACAGAACAACTCCAGGTAGCCATATTGCATTGCATTATCAGAAAATTACAGCGGCTGCAGATTAAAAAGGAAAGGTAATTTTTAATAACATTCAATTACAATATGATTAGTGTCGCAATTATATGTGCTATATTATTTTTTCTTTATTTGCTATTTTTTCCCCCACGAAAGTGGAGTTACCCTTTGAATAAAATGTTGCTCTGTGATACTCCAACAAATATAAAAAAAAAAAGAAAAAAGTGAACATCACCCCCCCACTGCCCTACACAACATACACCAAGGCAACACGTATTTTAGCAAAGGGACTGGCTGGTGTGTATGAGCCGTAATGGTGTTGTCACACTCTGGAATCCTTGCATTTATCAGGATTTTCTTATCATTAAAGCGGAGTTACACTTTAAATGCATTTTTTTTTCTTGGAACCCAATGGCCTAATAATAAAAGACAGGAATCCATCTTTCACTGTTTCTGATTGAAAATGTTGATTTTGACAACTGGCCTTTTTTAGATATAAAGTGCTCAGAGCTTTTCTTCGGGTGCTTTTTGCCATTTTCAACAAAACAGAGGAAAATCCAGGATAGATTTGGCCAATTTATAAAGCTTTCCCACCTATTTTACTTTATCATTAAACCACCCTTAACCAAGAAGAATCCATTTCAGGGCACATATGCTTCAACAACAATTTCATAGAGATAGTGTATTCCTTTATTTTCATTTTTTTTTTATTCTTACTTTGGGGGATATAAAGATATAAAATATTAATAAAGAACATTTAAGCTACAAACCTCAATCTCAGTAGTTAGGGTGTTGAAATCATTTCCAACTTTTCTGGTGTACTGCAATATGCAACCTGAACTACAAGCAGATTTAAATGACCAATATTTCATCGTCTTTATTCAAATATATACAGTATCTCACAAAAGTGAGTACACCCCTCACATTTTTGTAAATCTTTTATTCTATCTTTTCATGTGACAACACTGAAGAAATGACACTTTGCTACAATGTAAAGTAGTGAGTGTACAGCTTGTATAACAGTGTAAATTTGCTGTCCCCTCAAAATAACTCAACACACAGCCATTAATGTCTAAACCACTGGCAACAAAAGTGAGTACACCCCTAAGTGAAAATGTTCAAATTGGGCCCAAAGTGTCAATATTTTGTGTGGCCACCATTATTTTCCAGCACTGCCTTAACCCTCTTGTACATGGAGTTCACCAGAGCTTCACAGGTTGCCACTGGAGTCCTCTTCCACTCCTCCATGATGACATCACAGAGCTGGTCGATGTTAGAGACCTTGCGCTCCTCCACCTTCCATTTGAGGATGCCCCACAGATGATCAATAGGGTTTCGGTCTGGAGACATGCTTGGCCAGTCCATCACCTTTACCCTCAGCTTCTTTAGCAAAGCAGTGGTCGTCTTGGAGGTGTGTTTGGGGTCGTTATGTTGGAATACTGCCCTGTGGCCCAATCTCTGAAGGGAGGGGATCATGCTCTGCTTCAGTATGTCACAGTACATGTTGGCATTCATGGTTCCCTCAATGAACTGTAGCTCCCCAGTGCCAGCAGCACTCATGCAGCCCCAGACCATGACACTCCCACCACCATGCTTGACTGTATTCAAAACACACTTGTCTTTGTACTCCTCACCTGGTTGCCGCCACACACGCTTGTCACCATCTGAACCAAATAAGTTTATCTTGGTATCATCCGACCACAGGATATGGTTCCAGTAATCCATGTCCTTAGTCTATTTGTCTTCTGCAAACTGTTTGCTGTTGGCTTTCTTGTGCATCATCTTTAGAAGAAGCTTCCTTCTGGGACGACAGCCATGCAGACCAATTTGATGCAGTGTGCGGCGTATGGTTTGAGCACTGACAGGCTGACCTGTAGCCTAGGCCATCTTTATGTAGAGCAACATTTATTTTTTTCAGATCCTCAGAGAGTTCTTTGCCATGAGGTGCCATGTTGAACTTCCAATGACCAGTATGAGAGAGTGAGAGCGATAACACCACATTTAACACACCTGCTCCCCATTCACACCTGAGACCTTGTAACACTAACTAATACTAGTCACATGGCACCGGGAAGGGAAAATGGCTAATTGGGCCCAATTTGGACATTTTCATTTAGGGGTGTACTCACTTTTGTTGCCAGCGGTTTAGACATTAATGGATGTGTGTTGAGTTATTTTGAGGGGACAGCAAATTTACACTGTTATACAAGCTGTACACTCACTACTTTACATTGTAGCAAAGTGTCATTTCTTCAGTGTTGTCACATGAAAAGATAGAATAAAATATTTACAAAAATGTGAGGAGTGTACTCACTTTTGTGAGATACTGTAAATTTTTTTTTTTTTTTAAGGATAACCACTTTTGTGGAAAAAAAGTAAATAAAAAAACTAGCATTATACAATTACTAGACAATCTATACTGTAATGCAGGGATATGCATTTAGTGGACTTCCAGCTGTTGCAGAACTACAAGTCCCATAAGGTGTAGCAAGATTCTGACAGCCACAAGCATGACACCCAGAGGCATGATGGGACTTGTAGTTTTGCAACAGCTGGAGGTCGGCTAATTGCATATCCCTGCTGTAATGTAATATTATTATCAATGACCTTTCCATTTCAATCTGCAGCTCTGTAATGTTCTGTAAAATGTAATGCAACATGGCAACTTGGATGCATTCTTTACACCACTGGTGTAGGGCAAGGGTGCTCAACCAGTGGCCTGTGGAGCCCTCTGATGTAGCCATGACCTCCTGCTATGGGAGGACAGACAGTGCCATCCTAATAGCATCATTGGCCCCTGGGCAAAGTAATGCACTGGGGCCTCTACCAGCCTGCATTAGGTGTCCCCATCGCAGTGCCCCCCATACATCAGGTATCCCCATCGCAGCGCCCCCATACATCAGGTGTCCCCAACACAGCGCCCCCATACATCAGGTGTCCCCATATACATCAGGTTCCCCCATCACAGCAACCTCATATACATCAGGTGCCCCCTCCCCCCAGCACAGTGTCCCCACAGTAAACCTGCAAGGAGGAGCATGACTAAAAGACATCCATGAGAGTAATTAGGAACCAGCACAGTCTTGTTCTGTTGTGTTATTGCCAGTAGCTTTTTGGCCACTTATATCTTTTTTGTTTTCACCTGCGCAATAATAATTTTCCACATAATATGGATATATGACGTTCATATAAGTGCACATCATTTGAACTACTTGGAAAAAAAAAGTGAGATCAAAAGTGAGATCACCAACCTGACTTTTCCTTTCCGATAGAAGTGTGTAAACCCCAAAACAGAATTACAGCTTTAAGCAGGTGAGACGTTACTAATACAGTGGGGAGAACAAGTACTTGATACACTGCCGATTTTGCAGGTTTTCCTACTTTCAAAGCATGTAGAGGTCTGTATCATAGGTATTTTTCAACTGTGAGAGTTGGAATCTAAAACAAAAATCCAGAAAATCACATTGTATGATTTTTAAATAATGAATTTGCATTTTATTGCATGAGATAAGTATTTGATCACCTACCAACCAGTAAGAATTCCGGCTCTCACAGACCTGTTATTTTTTCTTTAAGAAGCCCTCCTGTTCTCCACTCATTACCTGTATTAACTGCACCTGTTTGAACTCGTTACCTGTATAAAATACACCTGTCCACACACTCAAACAGACTCCAACCTCTCCAAGATGGCCAAGACCAGAGAGCTGTGTAAGGACATCAGGGATAAAATTGTAGACTTGCACAAGGCTGGGATGGGCTACAGGACAATAGGCAAACAGCTTGGTGAGAAGGCAACAACTTTTGGCGCAATTATTAGAAAATGTAAGAAGTTCAAGATGACGGTCAATCTCCCTCGGTCTGGGGCTCCATGCAAGGTCTCACCTTGTGGGGCATCAATGATCATGAGGAAGGTGGGGGATCAGTCCAGAACTACACGGCAGGACCTGGTCAATGACCTGAAGAGAGCTGGGACCACAGTCTCAAAGAAAACCATTAGTAACACACTACGCTGTCATGGATTAAAATCCTGCAGCGCACGCAAGGTCCCCCTGCTCAAGCCAGCGCATGTCCAGGCCCATCTGAAGTTTGCCAATGACAATCTGGATGATCCAGAGGAGGAATTGGAGAAGGTCATGTGGTCTGATGACACAAAAATAGAGCTTTTTGGTCTAAACTCCACTCGCCATGTTTGGAGGAAGAAGAAGGATTAGTACAACCCCAAGAACACCATCCCAAGCGTGAAGCATGAAGGTGGAAACATCACTCTTTGGGGCTGCTTTTCTGCAAAGGGGACAGGACGACTGCACCGTATTGAGGGGAGGATGGATGGGGCCATGCATCATGAGATCTTGGCCAACAGCCTCCTTCCCTCGGTAGGAGCATTGAATATGAGTCCTGGCTAGGTCTTCCAGCAAGACAACGACCCGAAACACACAGCCAGAGCAACTAAGGAGTGGCTCCGTAAGAAGCATCTCAAGGTCCTGGAGTGGCCTAGCCAGTCTCCAGACTCAAACCCAATAGAAAATCTTTGGAGGGAGCTGAAAGTCCGTATTGCCCAGTGACAGCCCCGAAACCTGAAATATCTGGAGAAGGTCTGTATGAAAGAGTGGGCCAAAATCCCTGCTGCAGTGTGTGCAAACTTGGTCAAGAACTACAGGAAACATGTGCTCTCTGTAATGGCAAACAAAGGTTTCTGTACCAATATTAAGTTCTGCTTTTCTGATGTATCAAATACGTATGTCATGCAATAAAATGCAAATTAATTACTTAAAAATCATACAATGTGATTTTCTGTTTTTTTTTTAGATTCCATCTCTCACAATTGAAGAGTACCTAGGATAAAAATGACAGACCTCTACATGCTTTATAAGTAGGAAAACCAGCAAAATCAGCAGTGTATCAAATACTTGTTCTCCCCACTGTATTTGTATTTTACCTATGAATGTAGGTTTTCCTGGATTGCAGATTCAAAATAAATAGGTCCTGGAGCAAAGCACAATTAAGACCCTTCAATTGGATCACTAAGCTCCCAATTTGAAAACGAACAGTCCAAGCCCAGCAGTAACGACATGACAACACCCATTAACCTGTGCCAAGCCTCCTATTTCAGTTACCAGCCATTGGTGTTGTCTGCCAGCTACCGTAAGACTGACACATCTTGGCCCACATGCGACCTTCACATAATGCCGTCTCTGTGGGTAAGGTCCCAAGTGTATTTAATTTTCCTGTGTTTGCCTGTTCACTTTCGCTTGCACCGTAAAACAAAAAAAGCCCTGGCTTAGTGAGTACATCGGAACATATTATATTGGTACCCAGCTCCGAAGGCCAATGGCCACTTTCGCACAAATATAATGACGCAAGTGTCACCGTGCCAAAAAGAACATTGTGTTTGTGATTTTTATAACCAAGTATCCACTACCGGCCACAGAGTCAAATTATTCCTGTTAAATATTACCAATAGCCTTCTTTAATTGCATTTGTCAACACGCTACGATACATTTAGGCAGCACAAGGTTTGTCCTCCTTGGCAGGAAATACATCAGAAAGTGTATTAAGTTTTCTTTTTTTTCTTTACTACTAGAGCATATTTGCACAAGTCAGGGCTTGACGTACTGATTAATACTGCAGATGGCAAATGCTACCAAATGTAGAAAAATTAATTGGGTGTATCTTCATCAAATACGCAGGTAATTGTGCATTAAATGTATTAGGGGGGGGGGGATGGGGTAGATTTTTGGAGGGGTTCAATGGTAAACATTTGGATTTATTATATCAAGCTAGACAGTGTTATAAGATGAATATTTTGTGCCATATAAAAACAGTAACATTATAGCAACGAATAGAGCAAAGAATAAAAGATCCAACAGTTCGCAAATTTTCTTTGAGCGAATGCTAGCAATGAATGTATAGTCTATAGCCAAACCTCAGTGGACACTTGACCATCATATCATTACTGTATGAGCTTGTTGGACATTAGATCCCATAACTATAGCCATTGTTATGGAAATACGCCCCTCTTTGTGGCTATAACGGCCACCAATTCTCTGAGCTGCCATTCTGCAAGATGTTGGAATGTGTTTGTGGGAATTTGTGTCCATCCAGGCAAAAGAGCATTTGTGAGATCATTATTGATGTTTGCTTACCGTTGTTATTTCAGTTCATCTCCAAAGTGTTCAGTAGGGTTGAGGTCAGGGTTCTGTCCAGGCCACTCAAGTTCCTCCACAGAAAACGTATCATGTCTTTATAGAGTTGGCTTCCTACACAGGGGGCCAGTCATGCTGGAACAGAAAAGGGCCTTCATCAAAGATTGGAAGTGCACAACCATCTACAATGTCTTTGTATATTGTAGCAATAACCATATTCTTCACTGGATACACCTGAATAATTTGTGGCCACATAGATTTGGCAATATAGTATATTTGGCAATTTATTCAGTGATTGTCATAGTGAATCTGGGGTGCAACTGAGATTTGATCCTAAAAATATACTTGTTTGTTAATTTTCAGTGAAATAATACATTTTTTAAGAAAAAAAATACATTCAAGTTTATAGAATGAGCATCATAGGCTGCAGTTTCCAAAGTTTTTTTTTTTTTGTTAAGGAGGGTTTATGCTTTTTTGAGTTTTTTTTTATGGGCCTTGATAAATACATAGACCCCTAAACTTTGCCACCCCTCATGGCTATCCACTTTCTACTCACAGCTGCTGGATTGTGTTTTGGGCCTAAGATGATGAAACCATTATCCATCCATACCAATTCCCACGACTATTATAGTTTGTTGATCACACCTTTTGATAATAAGTTGGACAGTACAGAGTGTTACTGAAGCCACCACGTCATATTAAACTCCCATATATAACATAAGTATCACTTTGATGTTCTTCAATGTAGGAGAACCTGCAAAAATTTTAGAACTCTCAGCATCATATAAACAGTATATTGACCTGACCTCAGTATATGGACCTGAAGCTCATCCAACGCTCGGGAATTAGCGGTCATGAAGTTAGACAATGCACAGCCTGTGTCATGAGTAATGTTGGTTCTCCCTGTTGTATTCTGAGATTTGCTTGAATTCATTTTAATTTTTTTTTTTTCACTTTTGCTGAAAACCTGCCCAGTCTGAGTTCTGCATTCATATTTCCAGACAAGGTTTACGATCAGAAAATTTTCTCACGAAAATGGCCCCCGAAGACTGAAATAGCACAGAGTGCGTGCCCTCCTGTCCAACACTCCATGGAAGCCTCTGGAAAAAGAGAGTGTGAAGTCTTGTGCCGGGCATGGTCATAAAGTTCAAAGATGAGTAAGAGACTCTATATCCAGCTGGCACCTTCATTACAGTATGACAGGCGTGAGGTCCAACCTGCTGGATTTGCTCTGTGGTTACGTTCATGTGTCTTTGTGTGTCTGTTACTTTATGTCATTATATTTACAGCATATTTATACAGTTTTTAAAGGGTCGGTTCACCCAAAAGGGATTTTTAATCTATAGGTTATGAGCCACTGACTTTATATGGAATCGATATTTCAACAGCAAGATCTCCCTGTCATAATTCCCTTCTTTGTTCCTGTCTGCCTGGGAACTTTTGGTGTTCCCAACCACCTTTGTGTGTTCTAGTTTCTACTGTTTCATCATACAATAATATAATGTAACCAAGACAGTCCTCAAAAAATATAAAATAAAACTTCCAGGCCAGGTAAGCTAAACCTTTATGATACCATAGGATGGTTCTGTTGCGATATATTGTGAATGGGGACCCAGTGATGGGAAACCACACATTCTACAATTATCAACTGCACAGGGGGTGAAGTGAAATATTTAAATATGGACACTTTCTCTGGTGACAACTGTCTAATAAAAGACTTTCCCTCACTTTGAAGAGATTTTATACCACTTTCCGTTGTTTCTACAAAATGGGAAGTAAAGGAAATCATTACCCTTATCAATGCAAAATGGAAAAAAAAATGTGTTTTTTGATTTATTGAACATTAAATGAACAAATAAGGTATCTAAAACCCATTTTTTAAAAAATATTTTAAATAGCCTGGTGAGGGTTTAGAGCTATTTGGCATTCCTTTTTTATTATTGTTTTCTGTTTTTATTACTATTTTTCATCTGCTCTCTAATAATGAAATAGTAATAAAAACCAGGGCCAAATAGAAAAATAGAAAAGGGGGAAATACCCCCTATCTAATATTTTATTAATATGCTGACTCATCCACAAGCTTTTTATAGGGTGCGGTCCTGTTAACCAAAGCACATTTCCCAAGAAAATCTTAGATTATGGAAAGTCTAAATAAGTGGTTACCTCCAGAGGGCCAAGCGTTTTAGCTCAAATCAATTTATTAAGTGCAGTACAAAAATATACAACTACCAAAGGGCTAGAAAGACCTCCACCAATCACCAATTAAAAATGTCAATGTTGTCACTAAAAAAAGTCCGGACAGCAGCTACTCAGGCATGCCACCATGCACCACTGGCTAATGTATATACAGGGAAAAATTACCCCCCCTTCAAGAGAAGCTGTGGCTCTTCACCCTCTCTTCCCTCTGAGGCACCAGATAGGCTCAATGGCTATACAAAATAACAAAGGACTAAACTCATCCACAAATCCAGCCAAAATGGGGATCTGCAGTATTAGCCAAGGCCACAGTTGACCACAAGGTTTCATACACTGAACCTCCGCTGTATAACACTAGTGGTCCTAACTCCTCTCTATTTGTCTGATACTGTCAAATCATACATTGGAATGCAGCATGAATGCAAGAAAAGCAATCCATTTTCCCAAAAGCACCAAATGACCATTGTAGTGTCCCCGCAAAAATCTACAATTTACACTATACAAGAAATCAAATGTGTGCTGGAAAATAACTTCCCCCAACTTGATGGCAAGTCAACTGCCCCAGGGCTACAAGCCATGGCCCTTGGACCCCAGTAGTGGGGTTGAGAGCATTGAATTGTTTCACAACAAATTAATTTGGTTTTTAAGATTTACCAAGACAGTATATAAAAAAATACAATAAGGGTACAAAATAAAAAGCAATGTGTACAGAGGTGTTACTGTTCAGGAAATGTACCAACACACAATAATATAAGACATATGCAAAAGATAGACAGCATAAACTGTAACATACTAAAGATTCTGTGACTAGCACAAAATATAGGGGTAATGATGCTACCAATGAAGGATGCTCCTTGGTACTGATTACAAGCACCTCTTCAAAGTGGGGAGAGAGCTGTGCCAAATGGTTCGTAACAAGGGCACTAAGGCGGGGAAATTCAAAGGAAACATGGGTAGCAAGGGACAGAGGAGAGATACTTGCTTAGGGTGGACAGAAAGGGCCGGGGAGAAGGGAAGAGAGAGGGGAGAATTTGGGAGAAGTTTTACGTGGGTCAGTGGTCCAAATGCTAAAGGACTACTGTGAATTACTTCAGACCAACAGCATGATTTGGCCTATGTTCGGATGGCCATTAAAGAATATCCAAGGGTCCCAAATCTTCAGAAATTTAGCATGAGAGTCTTCGAGAATAGAAGTGAGCTTCTCATGGACCATGGTCCCCACTAACCTTTGTTGGACCTCGGCAACATTGAGGAACCATTGTCTCCAGGCTCTGACCAATGTTAGCTGGGCTGTCAGGAGCACAAACCCCACTAGCTTCCTTAGATAAGTGTTGAGGGTCAGGATCAGTTTGTCTAATAGGGCCTCCCAGGGGTTTGGGGCTGGAAGCATTGATTTGTAAAGGGGTAATAGCAGTCTTCAGTCTCCAACCACACTTATGGTATGTCCAGTCTCCAACCATTATTTGCTCTACTTTGCAGTCTCTGGCAATTCTCTCCAGCATTACATATAGTGAACATTATGTATGGCCCTTTGGTTAAGTCTGTGGCCATGGTTGAAGACCTATCGCTTGTAAGTTGACAACCACTGCCCTAACATCTTCATGTAAAATGTAGTAAGCTTTTAAAACTTTTAAATAGTTATTTACATAACGTATTAGAAAAAAAACCTTTAATATCCACCAGTTTGTAATTCACATTTAGCAAGCCTTTAACATGTTATGTATTTTGTCGATTTGGCAAAGCCCTGACGGATGAGGTCACACAAGCTGATCAGAGCTGGCAGAGAACATGGGGACACTTTACTGTACACACAGGGAAAGGGCATGAGTGAGTGGAAGAGTAACTCAAAGTACTCTGATCCTAATGGTGCGTGTGACATGACACATTCATCTTCCCTGGCTGGAACTCCCTGTCGGAGCGGGGCAGTTACCAGCCTACTGAACAGCTGTGACCTTCTGCTGATCCATATTTTCCAGGCGGTTTTGCTTAAAGGGTACATGGTGGGAAGGGGATTATTGAATGAGCTAGAATAGATTTTGGATTTTTTCACTTAAAGAAAACATATAACTATTTTTTTAGTCAATTGTATTTAAAGCATTTACATGGAAGTTTGATATATTTTTTAATTATTTCTACAAAATCTTTACTTTATAAATGAACATTTATTATGAGATATATACATGGTACTTTTGCATTTGCAACTTATGATAAGAAAGCCTCTGACTCCTACGGATGCGTTTTTTAGGAGAGCATCTATAAGAGGGAGATTTCAAAGTACATGGATCTCATGTAGCGCCCCTCCTGACCAGTGGGGAAAAAAACCATAGTGCAGAGATGGGCTTAGCTGCTGACTTATGATCTGTGGTAGATCGTGATGTCAGCAGCAACTGTCCCACAATTAGCCTGATCAGTGGGGTATGCTCTCTACCACAACTGAAATCCTTCTTCATTGCTCCACAACCTCGTCCATTGGTTGCTGTGGCATCAAGATTGCTACGTGGCCCCACTGACCTCTGTAAGTGATAGATAGTGACGCCTGCTGAACTCAACATGCCCTTTTTTTTTTTGCCGTGCTGTGAAGTACAGGTTTGTGGCTATGGGATATATAGGGTGTGTAGGACTTTCCAGGCGACCGTGTCCTGGCTTTGAGTTAAAAGAGAGCCTCATCTGTCTGGTTTTGTTGCCTGAAAGTCCCCTTCCTGGCCTTGATGGAGAGTGCAGGAGAAGAGAGCAGAAGAGGTTCTTCATTGACTATTTCAATGCTCACCACTAGCAATGGGGTAGGAAGGATCCAAATTAGCCAACGCACGACTGGGAATGGAATGCATCTGAAAGGACTTTGCCCAAGCACAGAAGTGGTGAGGGGCCTACTGGCCACCTTGATGTATTGTTCAGCTGTTGTTTTTAACAGTGCACTTTAAGAGGGGAGTTCAGCCAATAGGTAGTTGGAATACTTAATCATCCTGTAGAAAACAAAGTGAGTGCTTTACCAAAGCCCCAATGCTGGCAGGATAGGACATCCTCCTGTATAGCCATTTGAGCATTGCATTGACTCCTTACATTGGCTGTGACAGTATTCAAAATTGTTCTAATCTGTCTGAATTGCAGACTGTTTTCCTTTCAGGGCTTTTACCTTTAAAAAAAAGTTCCTTTCAACAGTTCCAGGTGTGTTAATTGTGTTCAGATACAGGGCGGGCCATCACTAGAAAATGGTGGGAGGACCCAAACAAGTCCACTAACTCTTCCAGGGTTAGAGCTACATATAAATTATTTATGTATTTAGCTGTTTGCTTGGAGTTCAGCTTTAGGGTTGATTCACATCTACTGAGCGCAAGTGTGATTCCACTCATTGCATGTAGGGCAGTCCATTTGTAGGCAGGTGTAGTATAGCCACCCTGTGCAAGTGGCGCTGTGATGGCTGTAGCCATAGTTGCCAACATTGCAAAAAAATATGTGTGACACTTTTTTGGCTGTAGGCGGAGCCGTGCAATAATTACGGGGTGGGGCATTCGTTGCTTAGGAAAAAATACAAGTGAAAAATGGGCGTGGCTTACGTGGAAAAGTGGGCGTGGCTTAATGGGCGTGGCTCAAGAGGGTGTGGTTAGAGTCTGAGATGAATGAAGGATGGAGAGGGAAAGGGAGAGAGGGGAATGACGGGACAGCAGCCCCAGATCCTACACAATAACAATCAGCAGATAAAGATACTCCAAACACCTGGTGTTAGCGCTTCAATCAGACCGGCACCATGGTTGTTATGGTGTCAGGATGATTGAAGCGCATTATTTCTATTAATACATTGTAGTATAAAATTAAATCATTCAACTCACCATAATGCCGAATCAGTGGGATCCCTGAGCGTGTCACCTGCCACGTCGCCTGCCACCAGCAGAGTCTGTCCTTGCATCAGGTGCCCCCGGCAGAGTCTGTCCTTGCATCAGATGTCCCCGACAGAGTCTGTCCTTGCATCAGGTGCCCCCCAGCAGAATCTGTATAGACCCCCTCAGTGCAGACCCCCCTCCATCAGTGCAGACCCCCTCCATCAGTGCAGACCCCCTCCATCAGTGCAGACCCTCCCTCTATTAGTGCAGACCCCCCTCAGTGCAGCGCCCCCTCAATTAGTGCAGCCCCCCTCAATTAGTGCAGCCCCCCTCTATTAGTGCAGCCCCCCCTTAATTAGTGCAGCCCTCCCTCTATTAGTGCAGCCCCCCCTCTATTAGTGCAGACCCCCCTCTATTGGTGCAGACCCCCCTCAATTAGTGCAGCCCCCCCTCTATTAGTGCAGCCCCCCTTCAGTGCAGCCCCCCCTCTATTAGTGCAGACCCCCCCTCAGTGCAGACCCCCCTCAATTAGTGCAGACCCCCCTCAGTGCAGCCCCCCTCTATTAGTGCAGACCCCCCCTCTATTAGTGCAGACCCACCCCTTAATGCAGCCCCCCCTCAGTGCAGCCCCCCCCGCTCAGTGCAGGAGAGGCCGGTGTGTTCTGCCGAGAAAGTTCCCCTCGGCATGTAAGGACCCCCTGTACTGCGCAGGCGCATCGCTTGCGCAGTACGGGGCTGGGGAACTTTTCGGCAAGACACGGTGACGGCGGCGCCATCTCTTCTGCTTCAGTGGAGAGGGGAGGGGCCGTGCAGCTAAAGAAGCCCATTGGCTGCACGGATCGAGCCCCCTTCCTCTCTCCACTTACTCAACACTAGGGGGAAGATCGAGCGGCAGCGCCGGCCGCCATTTTGCTGGAGCCAGCTGCTCCAAAAATAAAAAAACAACATTCACGATTTTCCTTATGGAAAATCCCGATTCGGGGCAGCCTCCAATCGGGACGAGGGTCCCAAAATCGGGATTGTCCCGGGAAAATCGGGACTGTTGGCAGCTATGGCTGTAGCCATGCAGAGAGGGCGTAGGACAGGAGGAACTCTGCCATAGGGGTCTTCAGGAGAGGAGGTCCCTGATTGGATGCTGCTGTCCTGGATTACCTTGGCAGCCATCTTTAGTGTGGGAAGTGCTTCTTAATAGGACTGACCCTCTGCAGTTGCTTAGGGACAGTGTGCTTAGCACAGGAAAAGGTTCCAGTGGAGGAGGGACAGAGACAGGAAACTGTGTCACCAGCTATGGGCTCTTGCCATCTCCAAGTACCTTTTTGCCAGACTGTCTTCCAGTCATCTCTTTCGTCAGATATTGCCAGGCATTGTAAGCTGTTTAGAGTATCTTCTGTAATACTGAGACTAAGTGTTGAAAGACCTTTTGTGAAGTACTGCTTTGCCAGGTTCAGCCATGTTACACAGGTCCTGTTACCACCCTGTCAAAACTTTGTATTAATACGTTTTGCTGCATTCATTGGTTTACAAGTGCATCTCAAAAAATTAGAATAGTATCAAAAAGTTAATTTATTTCAGTAATTCAATTAAAAAAATGAAACTCATATATTATATAGATTCATTACACACAGAGCAGTAGCGTCGGGGGGGGGGGGGGGGGGACTGACAGGTGCTGGAGCCCCGAGTGTGCCCCCAAAAAGCCCCGAGTCTCAAAATCCCTAAATGCATTATTAGCCCCAAACCATGGCAACAGGGAACGATCTCCCGCCAGGACGGCCGAGTGACATACAAAAAGTCCCGCCTCCGGGACCCGGCTCCTATGACGGACGTGACACTCGTCCAATGCCGAGACCGCGGGACGTGTGACGTCCATCATAGGCACTGCTAGGTCCAGGAGGAGGCGGGAATGACACTGCGACCGCGCTGGGCACTGGGAGATCCCCACTGAGCCACTCGCTCTGTGGGCAAGTGTATTCCCACTCTACAGGTAAGGCTGAGCACTTGGCAGCAACGATCTGTGTATGTCAGATAGGTCAGTCATGTATGTCAGTCAGGTCAGTCAGATCAGTCATGTATGTCAATCAGGTCAGTCATGTATGTCAGGTAGGTCAGTCATGTATGTCAGGTAGGTCAGTCATGTATGTCAGTCAGGTCAGTCATGTATGTCAGGTAGGTCAGTGTATGTCAGGTAGGTCAGTGTATGCGTCAGATAGGTCAGTGTATGTCAGGTAGGTCAGTCATGTATGTCAAATAGGTCAGTGTATGTGTCACATAGGTCAGTGTATGTCAGGTAGGTCAGTCATGTATGTCAGTCAGGTCAGTCATGTATGTCAGGTAGGTCAGTCATGTATGTCAGTCAGGTCAGTCATGTATGTCAGGTGGGTCAGTGTATGTCAGGTAGGTCAGTGCATGTGTCAGATAGGTCAGTGTATGTCAGGTAGGTCAGTCATGTATGTCAGTAAGGTCAGTCATGTATGTCAGGTAGGTCAGTCATGTATGTCAGATAGGTCAGTGTATGTGTCACATAGGTCAGTGTATGTCAGGTAGGTCAAACATGTATGTCAGTCAGGTCAGTCATGTATGTCAGGTAGGTCAGTCATGTATGTCAGGTAGGTCAGTCTTGTATGTCAGTCAGGTCAGTCTTGTATGTCAGGTAGGTTAGTCATGTATGTCAGTAAGGTCAGTCATGTATGTCAGGTAAGATAGGTTAGTCATGTATGTCAGTCAGGTCAGTCATGTATGTCAGGTAGGTCAGTCATGTATGTCAGGTAGGTCACTCTTGTATGTCAGTCAGGTCAGTCTTGTATGTCAGGTAGGTTAGTCATGTATGTCAGTAAGGTCAGTCATGTATGTCAGGTAAGATAGGTTAGTCATGTATGTCAGTCAGGTCAGACATGTATGTCAGGTAGGTCAGTGTATGTCAGGTAGGTCAGTGTATGTGTCAGATAGGTCAGTGTATGTCAGGTAGGTCAGTGTATGGTCAGGTAGGTCAGTGTATGTCAGGTAGATCATTGTTAAGCAAGTGAGCCTATCACCCTCCTCGAGCCCACCCCCCGATCCCCCCACCTCACTCCCCCCACCCCCCGCTTTACCTCCGGGCTGAAGCTCCTGGTCTTTTACCCACCTAGCAACACCGCTAACACAAAGAGATACATTTAAAGCATTTCTTTATTTTAATGTTGATGATTATGGCTTACAGCTAATGAAAACCCGAAATTCAGTATCTCAGAAAATTTGACTACTACATAAGACCAGTAAAAAAAGATCAATAAAAAAAAAATTTGAATACAGAAATGTTGGCTTAGTGAAAAGTATGTCCATGTACAGTATAGTATGTACTCAAAACTTGGTTGGGGTTCCTTTTGCATGAATTACTGCATCAATGTGGCGTGGCATGGAGGCGATCAGCCTGTGGCACTGCTGAGGTGTTATGGAAGCCCAGGTTGCTTTAATAGCAGCCTTCAGCTTGTTGGGTCTGGTGTCTCTCATCTTCCTCTTGACAATACCCCACAGATTCTCTATGGGGTTTAGGTCAGGAGAGTTTGCTAGCCAATCAAGCACAGTGATACCATGATTATCAAACCAGGTATTGGTACTTTTGGCAGTGTGGGCAGGTGCCAAGTCCTGCTGGAAAAATTAAATCAGCATCTCCATAAAGCTGGTCAGCTGCTTCCTGGTAGAGGGCTGTGCTGACTTTGGACTTGATAAAACACAGTGGACCAACACCAGCAGATGACATGGCTCCCCAAATCATCACTGACTGTGGAAACTTCACACACTCGACCTCATGCAACTTGGATTCTGTGCCTTTCCACTCTTCCTCCAGACTCTGGGACCTTGATTTCCAAATGAAATGCAAAATGTACTTTCATCCAAAAAGAGGACTTTGCACCACGTAAAAAACACACGTGTTAGCAGATATGTGTGTGTGTGTGTGTGTATGGAGGGGGGTGGATTCCCAAGACGCAAAGGTGTGAACCTAGCCTTAATACAGTCAGGTCCATAAATATTGGGACATTGACACAGTTCTAATCTTTTTGGCTCTATACACCACCACAATGGATTTGAAATGAAACAAACAAGATGTGCTTTAACTGCAGACTTTCAGCTTTAATGTGAGGGTATTTACAACCAAATCAGGTGAACGGTGTAGGAATTACAACAGTTTCTATATGTGTCTCCCACTTTTTAAGGGACCAAAAGTAATGGGACAGATTAACGATCATCCATCAAACTTTCACTTTTTAATACTTGGTTGTGAATCCTTTTACAGTCAATTACAGCCTGAAGTCTGGAACGCATAGACATCATCACCAGACGCTGGGTTTCATCCCTGGTGATGCTCTGCCAGGCCTCTACTGCAACTGTCTTCAGTTCCTGCTTGTTCTTGGGGCATTTTCCCTTCAGTTTTGTCTTCAGCAAGTGAAATGCATGTTCAATCGGATTCAGGCCAGGTGATTAACTTGGCCATTGCATAACATTCCACTTCTTTCCCTTAAAAAACTCTTTGGTTGCTTTCGCAGTATGCTTCGGGTCATTGTCCATCTGCACTGTGAAGTGTTGTCCAATGAGTTCTGAAGCATTTTGCTGAATATGAGCAGATAATATTGCCCGAAACACTTTAGAATTCATCCTGCTGCTTTTGTCAGCAGTCACATCATCAATAAATACAAGAGAACCAGTTCCATTGGCAGCCATACATGCCCACCACCATGCTTCACTGATGAGGTGGTATGCTTTAGATCATGAGCAGTTCCTTTCCTTCTCCATACTCTTCTCTTCCCATCACTCTGGTACAAGTTGATCTTGATCTCATCTGTCCATAGGATGTTGTTCCAGAACTGTGAAGGCTTTTTTAGATGTTGTTTGGCAAACTTTAATCTGGCCTTCCTGTTTTTGAGGCTCACCAATGGTTTACATCTTGTGGTGAACCCTCTGTATTCACTCTGGTTAAATCTTCTCTTGATTGTTGACTTTGACACACATACACCTACCTCCTGGAGAGTGTTCTTGATCTGGCCAACTGTTGTGAAGGGTGTTTTCTTTACCAGGGAAAGAATTCTTTGGTCATTCACCACAGTTGTTTTCCGTGGTCTTCCGGGTCTTTTGGTGTTGCTGAGCTCACCGGTGCTTTCTTTCCTTTTTAAGGATGTTCCAACACCTAATGTTTTTGCTATCTCTCTGATGAGTTTGTTTTGTTTTTTCAGCCTAATGATGGCTTGCTTCACTGATAGTGACAGCACTTTGGATCTCATATTGAGAGTTGACAGCAACAGATTCCAAATGCACACTTGAAATGAATTCTGGACCTTTTATCTGCTCCTTGTAAATGGGATAATGAGGGAATAACACACACACCTGGCCATGGAACAGCTGAGCAGCCAATTGTCCCATTACTTTTGGTCCCCTAAAAAGTGGGAGGCACATATACAAACTGTTGTAATTCCTACACTGTTCACCTGATTTGGATGTAAATACCCTCAAATTAAAGCTGAAAGTCTGAAGCTAAAGCACATCTTGTTCGTTTCATTTCAAATCCATTGTGGTGGTGTATAGAGCCAAAAAGATTAGAATTGTGTCGATGTCCCAATATTTATGGACCTGACTGTATCTACCTGATTCAAAATAAAACAAAGAAAATAGCATGTTGTATCTTTAGTACTGAGCATTACACATAAATACATACTGTTCAAAAAATATTTTAAATGAAAATATAGATCCCCATGCTTTGCCTATGCAGGAGAGCACCAGGCAGCTTTTCTTTAATGGTAGCTTCAACAGTTGCTTATACTTCCATTGGCTCAACCCACACCCAGATTGGCTTTTCAGTGCCCGGATTGGCACAGAAAACCTCCTATTAAATTCCTGTTCACTTCTGAGACCTACAGCACAGGATTCTGACAAAGAGAGCAAGTGATTTAAAATGTCTTTGTTTTAAATGTGAACTTCTGTGGAACATTCCAAGACCTTCATGTCTCAATTACTATTAGGGATGAGCCGAACACCCCCCGGTTCGGTTCGCACCAGAACCTGCGAACGGACCGAAAGTTCGCACGAACGTTAGAACCCCATTGACGTCTATGGGACTCGAACGTTCGAAATCAAAAGTGCTCATTTTAAAGGCTAATTTGCATGGTATTGTCCTAAAAAGGGTTTGGGGACCCGGGTCCTACCCCAGGGGACATGTATCAATGCAAAAAAACTTTTAAAAACGGCCGTTTTTTCGGGAGCAGTGATTTTAATGATGCTTAAAGTAAAAAAAAAAAAAAGTGAAATATTCCTTTAAATATCGTACCTGAGGGGTGTCTATAGTATGCCTGTAAAGTGACGTGTGTTTCCCGTGTTTAGAACAGTCCCTGCACCAAATGTCATTTTTAAAGGAAAAAATCTCATTTAAAACTGCTTGCGGGTTTAATGTAATGTCGGGTCCTGGCAATATGGATGAAAATCAGTGAGACAAACGGCATGGGTACCCCCCAGTCCATTACCAGGCCCTTTGGGTCTTGTGTGGATATTAAGGGGAACCCCGCACCCAAATTAAAATAAGGAAAGGTGTGGGGCCACCAGGCCCTATATACTCTGAACAGCAGTATACAGGCTGTAGGTTTGTTGTTAAGTAGAATCTCTTTGTAATTTTGAACGGGTACATTTTTAACGTGTTTAGCTCCAGCCAAAAAATCTTTTTTAAGCTTTTTGGAAAACATAGGGAAGGGTTATCACCGCTGTGACATTTGTTTTGCTGTCTTTCCTCCTCTTCAGAAGATTTCACCTCACTTTTTGTCCCAATGGATTGGAAAGCATCAGTGGAAAGGAGAAATGTTTTTCCCATATTAACTCTTACAGGAGAGAATTTCCCTTCCTAGGGGTAGATTTATTCTCACTTCCTGTTGTCTCCTTTCGTTTGCAAGTAGGAGTCGTTTGTAAGTTAGTTGTTTGAAAGTAGGGTCCTGCCCTATATACTCAGCAGAAATTTTGGCCTTAGGTGTTGCTGTGGCCACAACACTGTAAGCCCTCACAGGGCTCTGCTGTGAAATATTAGATCAAGAATTGTAATTACATGCCCCTGTTGAACAGGAGCTGAAAAATTAGGCCTTAGGCACTGGTGCTGGTGCCACAACACTGCAACCCCTCACAGACACTCTAGTTGGAATGCAGGAACGAGCCCTGCTGCAAAGTATTGCATCAAAAATTGTAATTACACGCCCCTGTTAAACAAGGGCTGAAAAATTGGGCCTTAGGCACTGGTGCTGGTGCCACAACACTGCAACCCCTCACAGATACTCTAGTTGGAATGCAGGAACGAGCCCTGCTGCAAAGTATTACATCAAAAATCGTAATTACACGCCCCTGTTAAACAGGGGCTGAAAAATTGTGCCTTAGGCACTGGTGGTGGCACCCAGAACCAAAAATGTTCTTACAAGCTATCAGCGTGATGATTGAGGAGGAAGAGGATAATTACTCAGGGATAGTCACTCAGCATCAGCATAGGCAGTCTTTGAAGGGATCTGAGATTTCAAAAAAAATTATTCGGTTACATCAGCATCAGGTGCTTGGTAGCTGGTGGTGATCCAAGACTCATTCATTTTTATGAAGGTCAGTCGATCGACCGAGTCAGTGGACAGACGCACCCTGTGATCGGTTACCACGCCTCCAGCAGCACTGAATGTGCGTTCCGAAAGAACGCTGGATGCAGGACAGTCCAGTAGCTCAATTGCATACTGTGCAAGCTCTGGCCAGTGATCCATCCTCAAGACCCAGTAACCCAGAGGATTTTCGGTGGGAAAGGTGTCCAAGTCTGATCTTGCCCCTAGGTATTCCTGCACCATGTAAAACAGACGCTGGCGATGGTTGCTGGAACCGATCATACCTTGGGGCTGCGGACCAAAAAATTGTCTGAACGCATCGGTCAGACGGCCACCTTCTCCACCGCTCCTTCTTTGACTGACCGAAGCCTCAGCAACACGTTGTCCAGAAACAGGCGTTTGTAACCTCCCAGTCTCTGGAAACGCGTTGCACAGACCTTTCTGCAAGGCCTCCCGAAGATGTTTCATCCTCTGCTCCCTCTGCGATGGCAAGATAAGGTCCGCAACCTTACCCTTGTAACGTGGATCAAGGAGGGTTGCCAGCCAGTATTGGTCCTTCTCCTTGATACCACGAATACGAGGATCCTTACGCAGGCTTTGCAGGATCAGGGAGGCCATGCAGCGTAGGTTTGCTGAGGCATTCGGTCCGGAGTCCTCTGGGTCACTAAGGACGACATGGTCCGCAGCCACCTCCTCCCAGCCACGTACAAGTCCATGTGTTTCTTGGGACTGATCCCTTAAAGACTGCTGCTGATGCTGAGTGCCAGGCTCCACCTCCATACTGACACAATCTTCCTCCTCCTCCTCCTCCTCTTCCTCCTCGTCCTCTTCCTGTGTGATCGGCGGGCACGCAGGAACACTGTCTGGATAAAGGAGGCCTTGAGAGCTAAGGAAGTCCTCCTCTTCCTGCCTCTGTTCTGCCTCAAGTGCCCTGTCCATTATTCCACGCAGCGTGTGCTCCAACAGGTGGACAAGGGGGACAGTGTCACTGATGCATGCACTGTCACTGCTCACCATCCTTGTGGCCTCCTCAAATGGTGACAGGACAGTGCATGCATCCCTGATCATGGCCCACTGGCGTGGGGAAAAAAAACCAAGCTCCCCTGACCCTGTCCTGGTGCCATAGTCGCACAGGTACTCATTGATAGCCCTCTGCTGCGTGTGCAGCCGCTGCAGCATGGCCAACGTTGAGTTCCACCTGGTGGGCATGTCACAGATTAGGCGGTTCTTGGGCAGGTTAAACTCCTTTTGGAGGTCCGTCAGCCGAGCACTGGCATTATATGACCGGCGGAAATGCACACAGACTTTCCTGGCCTGCCTCAGGACATCCTGTAAGCCCGGGTACCTGCCCAAGAACCGCTGCACCACCAAGTTAAGGACGTGAGCCAAACAGGGCACATGGGTCATTTGTCCCTGTCGGAGGGCAGAGAGGAGGTTGGTGCCATTGTCGCAAACCACCATTCCTGCCTTAAGTTGGTGTGGCGTCAACCACCTCTGAACCTGCCCCTGCAGAGCTGACAGAACCTCTGCCCCAGTGTGGCTCCTGTCCCCCAAGCACACCAGCTCAAGCACCGCATGGCATCTTTGGGCCTGCGTAATTGCGTAGCCCCTTGAACGACTACGGAGCACCGCTGGTTCCGAGGAAGAGGCCATGGAGGAAGAAGAAGAGGAGGGGATGGAGGAGAGAGGTGTGTCACAATCATTAGCATTTTGGAGGCGTGGTGGCGGAACAACCTCCAACACTACTGCACCTTGTCCTGCATCCTTCCCAGCTGCCAGCAGAGTCACCCAATGCGCCGTGAAACTTAGGTAACGTCCCTGTCCATGCCTGCTGGACCATGAGTCAGCGGTAATATGCACCTTACCACTGACCGCCCTGTCCAGCGAGGCATGGACATTGCCTTCCACATGCTGGTAGAGAGCCGGAATCGCCTTCCGTGAGAAAAAGTGGCGTTTGGGTACCTGCCACTGAGGAACCGCACATTCCACAAACTCACGGAAGGGGGCAGAGTCTACCAACTGAAAAGGCAGCAGTTGAAGTGCTAGCAATTTTGCCAAGCTAGCATTCAACCGTTGGGCATGTGGATGGCTGGGAGCAAACTTCTTTCGGCGGTGCAGCAGCTGGGGCAGGGAAATTTGCCTGGTACAATCTGACATCGGTGTACCAAAATCAGATTGCCCACAAGTACGTGGCTGTGACACACCTAATTCTACACCTTCATTCCTCTCAGTGCAGGTCTCAGAGAGGACTGAAGGTCTAGTGGGGTTGGAAATCTCAGCTGATGAGGAGCAAGCAGAGGTCCTCTTTGTTCTTTGGTGTGGGTCTTTTAGATACGCTTGCCAACGAACTGCATGGCAGGTCAACATATGTCTGGTCAAGCATGTGGTACCCAAGCGGGAGATGTTTTGGCCACGCGAGATACGCTTGAGACATATGTTGCAAATAGCAGCGGTGCGATCTGATGCACTCGTCTCAAAAAAGGCCCACACCAAAGAACTTTTTGAATAACGCGCAGAGACTGCAGCGCCCTGCACATGTGGAGCTTTGGGGTGTGATGCAGTCAATGTGCTGCCCTTAGGCTGGCCCCTGGAGGGCAACCTGCCTCGTTGGTGATGTGCCGCCTCCTCCTCCTCCTCCTCCTCCTCTCTCCTATCAGGCACCCACGTTGAGTCAGTGACCTCATCATCCCCTCCCTCCTCATCACTGGAGCAAACCTGGCAGTATACTGCAGCAGGGGGAGCATGACTGCCAGATTGCTGTCCTTCTTGGGCACCCCCTCTGTCCGTGCTCGTGTTACTGCCTTCATCGAGCTCAGTATCATCATCAGAGCCTTCCAAACGCTGGGCATCCTCCTGGAGCATGTACCCAACACTGTGGTCAAACAGTTCGAGGGACTCCTCAGGAGGACATGGTGGGGCTAGGGAAGGAGTCACTGATGACATTGAGCCGAGGGAAGAGGCCGCTGCTTTGCCAGACAAAGTACCCTGGGCATGGGTGAGAGAGGATGAGGAGGATGAGGACGGCTTGGTCATCCACTCGACCAAGTCTTCCGCATGTTGCGGCTCAACATGGACAGCTGCCGAAAAAAAGGCCAAGCGTGTCCCATGGCCACGTGCTGATGAGGATGCACCGTCTCCACGACCACCACTAGACACAGAGCCTGCTTGCCCTCTCTTATTGGCTTGTGACTGTCTGCCTCTCCTTCTTGGCCTTCCAGACATACTAATGGCCTGTAGCTGCACTAAGCTGGTATATATATATATATATATATATATATATATATGTACTGATACTGCAGCTAGCAAAATCAACTGCCTGCCTGTAGTATGAGAACACCACCAACCTTCTACAGGTAGCTTTAGCTGAACACTGTGAGGTGGACGCACCCCACTAACTTGTAGGTTTAGCTGAACACTGTGAGCAGGACGCACCCCACTAACTTGTAGGTTTAGCAGAACACTGTGAGCAGGACGCACTGCACTAACTGTAAATAGTCTAGCTGCCTGACTGTGGTACTAATAGGATCAAAAGAACACCAGCAATTTTCTTTAAAATACTGTAACAAGACAAGCCTGCCTGTCAGTAAGAAGATAACAGGAACGGATCTAGCTGAACACTGTGAGCAGGACGCACCCCACTAGCTTGTAGGTTTAGCTGAACACTGTGAGGTGGACGCATCCCACTAACTTGTAGGTTTAGCTGAACACTGTGAGCAGGACGCACCCCACTAACTTGTAGGTTTAGCAGAACACTGTGAGCAGGACGCACTGCACTAACTGTAAATAGTCTAGCTGCCTGACTGTGGTACTAATAGGATCAAAAGAACACCAGCAATTTTCTTCAGGTAGCTGTATTTACTGTAACAAGACAAGCCTGCCTGTCAGTAAGAAGATAACAGAAACGGATCTAGCTGAACACTGTGAGCAGGACGCACCCCACTAGCTTGTAGGTTTAGCTGAACACTGTGAGGTGGACGCACCCCACTAACTTGTAGGTTTAGCTGAACACTGTGAGCAGGACGCACCCCACTTACTTGTAGGTTTAGCAGAACACTGTGGGCAGGACGCACTGCACTAACTGTAAATAGTCTAGCTGCCTGACTGTGGTACTAATAGGATCAAAAGAACACCAGTAATTTTCTTTAAAATACTGTAACAAGACAAGCCTGCCTGTCAGTAAGAAGATAACAGGAACGGATCTAGCTGAACACTGTGAGCAGGACGCACTGCACTAAATGTAAATAGTCTAGCTGCCTGACTGTGGTACTAATAGGATCAAAAGAACACCAGTAATTTTCTTCAAAATACTGTAACAAGACAAGCCTGCCTGTCAGTAGGAATATAACAGGAACGAATCTAGCTGAACACTGTGAGCAGGACGCACTGCACTAAATGTAAATAGTCTAGAAGATAACAGGAACGGATCTAGCTAAACTGAATACAGTGTATATATATATATATGCAACACCTGGGATGCATATATATACACAATACACTTTAAGTGCAGCTAACTGACTGACTGTCCTGCCTAATCTAGCTAACTCAAATGAAATGACACTGTCTCTCTCTCTCTCTCTAAGCACACCGGAACACACTGCACAGGGCCGCCGTGCAGGCGGCCTTATATAGTGTGGGGCGTGTACTAAATCCCCTGAGCCATAATTGGCCAAAGCCTCCTTGGCTTTGGCCAATTATGGCTCTCTGTTAAGGCGGCGCTGTGATTGGCCAAGCATGCAGGTCATAGTGCATGCTTGGCCAATCATCAGCAAGCAATGCACTGCGATGCCGCAGTGAATTATGGGCCGTGACGCGCCACACGAATTTGGCGCGAACGGCCCATATCGTTCGCAATTCGGCGAACGATCGAACAGCCGATGTTCGAGTCGAACATGGGTTCGACTCGAACACGAAGCTCATCCCTAATTACTATACTGATTGCTGCTGTTGGGTTGGAGTGGACCTGCATTTGGCTTGGATTTTGCAGTCTGCAGTGGTGTGTGTTCTTTTAAACTCATATTGAAACCTTTGCTCTCCAAACAGGCCATTAGGATCATAATTAGATAAAATCCAATGTGCTATGGCCTTTTTTTTTTTTGCTGACTTTTAGCCTTTTGCCTGCGTTCCCCTTTAAACCCCCCCCCCAATAATCTACAGGGAACATGGCTGGGAGTGGATTGGCGGTGAAACATTATGTAAATACATTACACTCAGAGTTAATCCTGTGTTAATCTTGCGTTTACCGCTAGTACAGGGAGCTGCCCCGGGGAGGCAAGTTTTCAATTTGCCTAATTGGTCCAGGCTGAGTTTTCAATCAAAGTTGACGAGCTGCTGTGAGTGGTGACAGCTTTGTCAGATCTGCGGCCATGCCTTGTCATGGGATTGTGCGAGTCCAGAGATGTTCCCGGTGACATTGCTTTTCCTTCTGCACCCCTTCTGCAGTCTGCAACATAACACAGCTCTGCCGCTCGTGTTTGCAACCATCCCACCAGATACAATATGTAGGAAAGGGGATCTTTGAGCCCACACTCCAGGAGAGACAGGCACATGGGATGTAGAAGTTCCACCAGAAGATTACTTTGTTCTCAGCCTAATTCAGAATGGCAGAATTTTAACTTCTCTCCTGGTATTCAAAAGCAACCATGTGAAAAGTCTTATTCTGGTTGCAAAGACTGTAATAAAAGGGAAGCCACCCCACTGGAAACTGGCACAACTTGCGATCAATCACCGATGGATTCTCTTGACATGAACCCCGTGTCCCAGAGCCCAGCCTGTGAAACTATCCTGCCCATCTACACCTCTTCTTGCTCAGTCCATAACTACAGAGAATCCAGCGGTTTCTTTACAGCAACTGACCGTAAAACGGGTGCTTTGGTGACAAGACAGTTGGTGCCCTCATGATATAAGTCCAAAAAAATTCAATATCACCAGCACACCGTGTATGAAAATGTGGACAAGACATTTTTGTCACCCATAAGAATCGACTTTTTAAAGACTCCCTGTGGAATGGCGATAGCCAGAGGTCCTTAGTGGCCTTCTTATGGGTGATGAATAAATGTCTATACATGTATGTTGAACATGCTGTGCTGCCCCTCCCCTAATTTTGCCCCTAAGCATACCTTTTTATATTATCTCATGAAATGACACTGTTAAATGTTTTATGCAGAATTAATTTACAAAAATAAATATTAACGATTTTAACAATATTAACATAAAGCATATCAGTACCCATTAGTACAGCTTCATCATTGCCCACCAGTGCAGCCTATCAGTGGGAGGACAAATTGTAGCGCTAAAAAAACGATGATACCCCCAAAGGTAAGGAGACATCAATAGGTAAATAAACAATGTGTATAAATACACCTCAAATCGGGGCGTAATGAAAAAAGTCTTTAAAGTGAAAATAAAGTCCAATAACAATGGTAAATGTGTGATGGATCAGGGACACAGCTCCATCCAAAATGAATGCTTCCAATCAACGGTCATCAAACACAGCATTTTAATCCATCTCTACACTCATCATCGAGATCCAGCCTTCACGGTTCTGAGTTTGGGACGATCTGTAAGCAATCCATCATGCCCTGGGATTCCACCCTCGAGGCCATCCACACACTTGCCCGCTGTGGCACACCGCCTGATTGAATCTATGCTGTTGGCACTAGAGTCCACCTGTTCCGGTAAGCGCACTTACATCTTGTTCAGTGTTTGATGACCGTTGATTGGAAGCATTCATTTTGGATGGAGCTGTGTCCCTGATCCATCACACATATACCATTGTTATTGGACTTTATTTTCACTTTAAAGACTTTTTTCATTACCCCCGATTTGAGGTGTATTTATACACACTGTTTATTTACCTATTGATGTCTCCTTACCTATGGGGGTATCGTCATTTTTTTAGCGCTACAATTTGCATTCCCTTGTATTTATATGTTTGTCACACTTTTTGTAGCAGCCCACTTATTTATTTTGTAAGGTTTAGCGCAGTAACCACCTTCCTTTCCAGCCTATCAGTGCCCATCAGTGCAGCCTCATAAGTGCCCATCAGTGCAGTCTTATCGGTGCCCATCAGTGCAACCTCATCAGTGCCCATCGGTGCAGCATATCAGTGCAGCCTTATCAGTGCAGCTTATCAGTGCCCATCAGTGCAGCCTCATTAGTGGCCATCAGTGCAGCCTCATCAGTGGCCATCAGTACAGCCTCATGAGCACCCATTAGTGCAGCCTCATCAGTGGCCATCAGTACAGCCTCTTTAGCACCCATTAGTTCAGGCTCATCATTGGCCATCAGTGCAGCCTATTAGTACCCATCAGTGCAGCATATCAGTGCTGCCCCATCAGTGCAACTTATCAGTGCCGCCTTATCAGTGCCCATCAGTGCAGCCTTATCAGTGCCCATCAGTGCAGCCTTATCAGTGCTTATCAGTGCAGCCTAACAGTGTTTATCAGTGCCCATCAATGCAGCCTATCATTGCCCATCAATACAGCCTATCAGTGCCTATCAGTGCCCATAAGTGCAGCCTCATCAGTACCCATCAATGCAGCAGGGGGGAATTGGGAGGAGAGCCAGCTGAATCGCAGAGAGTGGGGATCCCCCGCTGTGATACAGCTTTTATATGAAACATTGGCCATTGTCAAACAAAGTCCAGTTTCCTGGACCAGCATTGGACCAGTGTGCTGTTTATCAATAGAGCGGGTCCAGGAGGTGGGACTTTGTTTGACAGCAGCTGGTGTTTCATATACAAGCTGTGTCACAGCAGGAGATCCCTGTTCTCTGTGTTCCGGCCAGCTCTCCTCCTGACAGTTTCCTGACTGATCGCTTCTGGCCCCCCTCCGGGCCACACTGACGGCCGTACCGCTTCTGCCGGAAGCGATCAGCCAGGAAACTGTCAGCCTAGTCCGTCCACCCCACTCCAAACTCGCCCTCCACTAATTTCCACTCATCAAATGCGAGCAGGCGAGTGGAAATTTTGGGGGCTGACATAGTTAGTCTGGTTGAAAAAAGACACACGTCCATCCAGTTCAACCTATGACAAACATGGCGGATGGTAGCAAAGACAAACACCGATAAGGATCGGTAACTTGTCAGACAGGCAGTGCCATGAACTCACTCCCCAAACCAGCGCATTACCCCCGCACCATCAACATACTCTCCATAACTTTTGCTCAGCTAGCGTCCCCAAGGCAACATTCGTAGCGTACCAGTCCTTAGACGTAGTGGAAGCATTAGTTTGCTTTTTTGCAGGGAGATTAGTCTCATTTTTGGCAAAATATTTTTGACAAAGTAAAAATGAAAATTTTGTTGAGCTGCTTAGGTGAAATGTGCTTGAAGAAAAAAAGAACTACTTTTCTTTTTTATTTAGAGGCTTGCGTTTTTTAGGGGTATATTTAGAGTAATTTTGTTTATTTTTTTGTTTGTTTTTTATTTGTGTATTGCAGCTTTACGTTATTTATTTTACATTTTCCTTTTTGCCAAAGTGGAAACTCTCGGTTGCTCTCATTGAGTTGCTTAGGTGAAAATTTTTTATTTCACTTTCTTCTTTTAATAAAAAAAAAAAAACAGTGAGAATAATTAAAAGGCCAGGAGAGTATAGCCATTGAAAGCTTATTGTACCCTTTAAACCAGAAAAGAAGTTTCATGAACTGTAATTTGGCAAAGTTGCCAACATTGTTTTGAAATCTCCTTCTGCCAAAATAAAATTACATCTTCTCGAATTAATTCATCAAAACTGGCAACATTTTTTCTGAAATTTCCTTCATCCAAATATTTTAGGAAAATATAAAAACCTCAGTTTTGCTCATCCGTTTGCTCGTCCAACATTGCAATGACAAATCGAGGTGCCCTCATAAATCTCTAAATTTAGGGTTCAAAATATATATTTTTTAATGTTTTTTACACCCCATCCTCTCTGCAATGCATCTATTGGTTAATAAGGCTCATTAATGTTATAAGGCTACAGTGAGGAGGAGTTGTACCAGAGTTGGATGATGTTGTTTGCAAATTCATCCTGGGTTCCTGAGTGCCGAGGAGCTCAGGAAGAAAAGGAACTTGTTATTTTTTTAGCCCACTTTTCTAACCTAAAGTCTAACTGAACTTTCAGTTTAAATCAGCTAAATACATAACAGTTGCATGGAAAGAAAAGGTGTGCAAGTCTTACTTAGCCACAGCCTAAGTTGAAAATCCTATTCCCTGCCAGCATGCTACAGAGCGGGACCATTGCTGTAAGTTTGGAAGATATGTTCTCTAAAGACAAAATGTGTCAGAGCTCTGTAGAGAGACTACTGCTTTCTTATTGAGAGCAAGGAGGAGGGGAAAGGCCTTTCTACTCAGGTTGTGGCTGCTTTCTTAAAAAAAAAGGTAAGACTTTTGTTCTGATGCACTTGATTTAACCCCTTACCGCCAACCATATATGCGGCCTCGGCTTGAAGGGGTTGTACCGGGTTCACCCCGGTACCGGTTTTTAGAGCCAGAGGTCGGCTTTTTTGGGATAATAACAGCCGCTCGGCTGTTATCACAAGCATAAGGACATGCCCCCTCCCGCTACATTCCGCAGCTCCCCTGGGCTCTCCTGTCCCACCGGGAGAGCTACCAGCCGGCACGTCCTCTGGCTGGCCCGGAGGCCCGAACAAAGTCGGAATCAGCTTCAATCGGGTCTCGGATCTAGTAACCCGGAAGCGATGTCATGACATCACTTCCGGTTTACCGAAAACTTAAAGGCGCCAAATTAAAAAAAAAAATGAGAGTAGTCAAAATAGCCAAACTTGGCATTTTGAATGCTTTCAAGTCCATAAAGAGTACCTGTCACTGCCTTTTAACTTTTTTTCAAAGGGACAGTGTAAAAAAAGAAATAAAAAAAACGAAGTAAGAAAAAAAAAAATTGAAAGCGCCCCATATTTACTCGACGTAACATTATCTTTCACATTGTACAAAAAAATTGGGCTAACTTTACAGTTTTTTTTGTTTGTTTTTGTTTTTACCGTATATACTCGAGTATAAGCCGACCCGAATGTAAGCCAAGGCACCTAATTTTACCACAAAAATCTGGGAAAACGTATTGACTCGAGTATAAGCCTAGGGTGGAAATGCAGCAGCTACTGGGTAAACAATGCCCATCTGCAGCCTCACTGTGCCCATTTGCAGCCTCACTGTGTCCATCTGCAGCCTCACTATGCCCATTTGCAGCCTCACTGTGCCCATTTGCAGCCTCACTGTGCCCATCTGCAGCCTCACTGTGCCCATCTGCAGCCGGCCTCGCTTTGCCCATCTGCAGCCTCATTGTGCCCATTTGCAGCCTCACTGTGCTCATCTGTAGCCTCACTGTGCCCACCTGTACCTTTGATTACAAACAGCGGGTGTCTCCCGCTGTGTCATGCAACTGCAGTCTTATTTCGGCGGCCGTCCACTGTAACAAAGCCCCGCCTCCTCCTCGTCTGTGATAGACGGAACACTGATCCAGTTTCCCAGCATTGTATCAGTTGTGTTCAGTGTTCCATCTCAGACGAGGAGGAGGCGGGGCTTTGCTACAGTGGACGGCCCCCGAACAGTTAAGACTGCATGACACAGCGGGAGACCCTCACTCGAGTATAAGCTGAGGGGGGCTTTTTCCAGCATAAAAAAAGTGCTGAAAAGGTCGGCTTATACTCGAGTATATATGGTAATTCATGAAAGCGTATTTTTTCCCCCAAAAAAATTGCATTTGAAAGACCGCTGCTCAAATACAGTGTGACAAAAAATATTGCAATGATTGAAATTTTATTCTGTATGGCCTCTGCTGAAAAAAAATAAAAATTATACACATATATATATATATATATATATATATATATAATGTTTGGGGGTTCTAAGTAATTTTCTAACAGAAAATACAGATTTTAACTTGTAAGCAACAAACGTGAGCAAAAGGCTTAGGCATGAAGGAGTTAAACTTAATGTTCAGGCTGGGCTTTAAAGAGAAAGTAAACCCAGATGGGTTTTACTTCCTCTTTTTTCCCCTGCAAAGTAAAAGCATAATGGGCTAGTATGCATCACATACTAGCCCATTATGTTGCACTTACCTGCAAACGAAGCCCGCAATATCCCCGCTGGTGGCCGCGTCCATCTTCACCCCTCTTCCTTCTGGGGCCGTGGACTCCGGCTCTGTGACAGTCACAGAGCCGGAGTCGCGTGACGTCACTCCCGCACATGCACGCGGGAGCCAACGGTCACAGCACGGGCCCATTAGTAACCGCAGGATCGTGCCCTTTATTCAGCGCGAATGCGCCAATTATGTCGGTATATGGTAAATATCTTCTAAACCGTGCAGCTTTAGGATATATTTCCAGTACCTACAGGTAAGCCTTAGTATAGGCTTACTTGTAAGGAAAAGTGGTGTGTAAGGGTTTACAACCACTTTAAGGTGAAGCGTAGGGGTTAAAAACCAAACCAAGAAGTTAGTTCAATATTATTGCGAAGCATAGTGGCTAAGTGGTTAGCAATACTGCCTAGCAGCACTAGGGTCAATGGATCATATCCCAACCATGGCACTACCTGCCTGGAGTTTGCATGTTCTCCCTGTGCCTGTGTGGGTTTCCTCCAGGTACTCCGGTTTCCTCCCACACTCCAAAGACATGCTGGTAGGTTAATTGGATCCTGTCTAAAATTGGCCCTTAATATGTGTATGAATGTGATTTACCAAACTCCTTGAGGGCTAGGGACTGATGCGATTGTACGATACATCTGTAAAGCACTGCGTAATTAACAGTGCTATATAAGTACCTAAAATAAAAAATTAATTACAACCACCACAGGTTTACGTTAAAAAAAGCCCATCTTTATAATCAATGCAAAGCCTTCTAGCCATCATATGTTAACAAGGAACTTTTGACCAGCTGGGTGGTGGTGGCACTCCTACTCTTCTCTATCTTCTGCCACCACCATCTTCTCTGCCATTTCTTATGAACTCAAGTGTCCCTTGTCCTGGGTCATTGGGTGACCACTGATAATGTAGCGCCCTACATATGAACAAAAGAGTTATATCATCCAGGGCAATTCTTAGCAGATTATGAAAAGAAGCACAGGGCTTACACTGGCAAAAAAAAAAAAAATTGCTAGGAGCGTGTTCCTTCTGCCAAAAACTCTAAAGCCTCGTACACACGATCGGATTTTCTGACAGGAAATGTTCGATAACAGGCTGTTGGTGGAAAATCCGACCATTTGTACGCTCGATCAGACAATTGTTGTCGGATTTTCCGCGGACAAATGTTGGATGGCAGGTTTTAAAATGTGTCTGTTGTCGGATTTTCCAAGTGTGTGTACACAAGTCCGTCGGACAATAGTCTAAAGTACAAACACGCATGCTCGGAAGCAAGGACGAGCCGGAAGCGGTCGGTCTTGTAAACTAGCGTTCATAATGGAGAATTAACATTCGTGACACGGCAAATTATAAAGTCTCGAAATGCAGCGCACAATTCTCTTCTTCTTTAATGGGATAATAATGAAGCTGCTTTGCTGGTGATACTGATGGAGTTATTGCAAACTAATTTTCAAAGGCTTTTTTTTTCTAGTGATATCAAGAATAATATTATTATGCTTTTTTTTTTTTTTTTTTTTTTGTGCAAGTTACCACAACACCATTATCCTGTAGTTTTTAAGATCAAAGATAAAACTATGTTGGTGTCCCTTGTCAATTTTACATTGTATTTTTTTAAATGTAACTGCCTACTCCCAAACTGTCATTTGAAGCAAAACACATAGCCAAGTATTATTCTACACAATTTTTTTATTGTGCATTAAAAAAAGAAAACAAATAAAATTAGACATGATATCTGCCAATAGAATTTAACCAAAAAGTGCATTCTATGCATCCAAAAATATAGAAAATATAACAAATCAAATCATTATTATTCAACCAACAAATAAAATAAAAGGCTCATGCATGTGTCCTGCTTCCTAATATAGGGGGTCAACAATGCCAAGAGTTGGTTAAAGCAGGGGTCCGTCATCCAGAGAAAATTCCGAAAATCATCCGGATTATTCTCCTGGAGCTCCCGCAGCAAAGGTATATGACATAATTGGTCACCATTAATAAAGCAACAAATTTTTGGTCCAAGAAATCCTCCTCCTCCTGTTCCTGGACTGGACTTGGGTCAAAGCAATAACTCCAATGCCAATAATAAATAACACGTTATGTCCTCCGATTCCGCAACATGTCTGGTTGGCGAACGGCCGTTCAGAAACGAACTGAAAAGCGCGAAATGAAAAGCGCGAAATGAAAAGCGCGAATCAACATTCACCAAACCTCTACCAACACGAAATTAGCAGAAGGAGCCCAAAGGGTGGCGCTAATGAGCTGAAAAACGACGTAGTACGTCACTACGTACGCGTTTGTTGGCCGACAATTCCTTGCTGATTGTATGCAAGACAAAAGCCAGGCACACGCCTTCGGACAAAAGTCTGAGGTTTTGTCTGCGGAAAATCCGATCGTGTGTACGAGGCTTAACTGCCAATCCTTTGCTGCTAAAATGGTTAACTTTATTGTAAATACTGCACATCGTAGGACCTCGGACCTGGCACCTGTTGCACTATTAATACTAGGGCTGTAAAGTCAAATAGCTTCTACATCATATGACTCATCCAAACTTTTTACTGCTTACCAAAAGCCTTCTTCTCAGACCTCTAAGGGCATGTCCCAGCTGTTTTTTGTTCCCTTTTTTTTTTTTTTTTATTTAATTGATAACATTCACCCATTAGCATAACTTCCTCCTTTCCACCCTCCTCTCATCTTCCTATAATTAAATTCAATTTGCGGCAATATTTTTTAGGACAGAACCTACAAAATACTCATCTGTGATCTTCAGAAATAAATAAATGTTGTTTAACTTATTTTAATATTTTTGTTCCTAATATATATATATATATATATATATATATATATATATATATATATATACTTTTTTTTTATATAAATAGTACTTTCAATGAAAGGCATGGGAAGAGTCTTTTCCCACTGGCACGCCAACAATTCCCACAAAACCCAGCATTCACATACACACTATGGTCTGACAGCGTTATAGCGAGCCTGCATAGGGGGGATATGGAAAAAAGAAACCCACATCTACGGCCACAAAAAAAAAAAAAAAAAAGTCTTTCCTTCTGCTTTTTGTTTGAACATGATACAGTATGTCTTTTGCCCTGTAATAAGGAACAAATTTTCAGCACCGTATGGGAACATTTTAAAGCATGAGGATTAGAGAAGGTTACTGGAAGTTCAAACTTACGAACTTTTTTTCCAGTCGCCCCGTACTATAGTGACATCAAAAAACATCAGAGTCTACTCAACTCCAAGCAACGGAACCAATGATACCACCATCTGACTCGAAACAAGGCTTTCTTTGTCCTTCTGTAATAAGGTGATGATGTGGGTAGAAAACTTCTACCATCTCTATTCTAAGGTGCTCAAGGTATATTAGATATATGGAATTCAAGCTCAAAAACCACACTGACGTAGCCAGGGCTAGGGATGAGTTATGGAATATATACAGAACGTATATAACCATGAGAAAAAAAACAGCTGGTTACGAAAGCCTATTTACAAAGGGTCCTGATCCAATTGTTGGCATCACTAAAGATTATCTTGGTCCCATCAAGAGGTCAATAGCCATGAAGGTGAATAATTTAAAAACAAAAAAAATAAATAAAAAGGTAATGCTCTTAGTATGTAGGCAATGACCTTATTGCATAGTTAGCAAGTATCGCTATTCAAGCGTAAGACTATAAAAACTGGCCCAACGTGACTCCACCTCCAGTAGAAGTTAGCTCTTACTGATTCCCCCGTTTCATTTTAATGCCGATTCTATGCAGAACAGAAATTACATTTTTCTTTTTTGTGTTTGTTGAAAAGTTTAAAGAAGAACTCCAGTTTTGCCTTCGTTCTCTGCAGCCCCCCCCCCCATAAAGAAGAACTGGAGAGAAGAACTTTTGTTTAAGCTGTGAAGTGGGGGGGGGGTTAATAGAACACCTATCAGTTTTTTTTTTGCCCATATATGCAATCCAATGAAAGGGCTAAACAAACATAATTTAATGATAAAGTGAATGTATAACAGAATAAATCCGTTGCGTTTCAGGGGCCTAACACACTCCCCTTCATCGGAACTTAAAGTATGTCTAGATACAAAACCCAGTTTGCTTAAGCTTTGGATAGAGTGGGGTTAGAACACCTATTTTCATTGCTGTCTGTGACCCCCCTTAGGCTGCATTCACACCTGAGCGTAGGGTCTTTGAGCGCTTTTCCAGCATTTTTTCACATGGTTTTAATGCGTGATTCTTCCGTGTTTTTGCGCGTTTGTATGCAGCGTTTTTGGGCTTTGGCTTTTTTTATTAGCCAATAGAGAAGACTGTTATCTGTTGCATCATTTGCTGCTATGTATTTCAGCTTTTTTCCATTAGCTTTTATTTCTTCTTTTATTATTATTTATGTATTATAATGTTTTTTCGTTAGGGTAAGGGGTTCGAGTTCAGTTTAGGTTAGGGTTAGGATTAGGAGTTGGGGTTAGGGTTATTTATTATTATTTTATTTATTTTTTATTTCAATTCATTTATTAATATTTGAATAATAATAAATGAATAAATAAATGTAAAATAAATACACAAATAAATAAAAATCATAAATAAAAAATAAATAAATTCAATAAATTAATATTAAGTAACAATACATAAATAATTAACTCTTAACTTTAACCCTTAAAAAATTTTAAAAAATAAATAAATAACTAAACACGCTAACACAAATTTGATAGCCATCGGCTCGCGCTGCTGTCAATCAAATGCTGTGCCAAGCGAGCAGGGGGATGGGTCCAAACCCCCCACTCTGTGTCAATAGACACAGACAGGGGGCAGCTCAGGAGTAAGCCTGCACGGGTGCCCCCATAGAAAGCGGCTTTCCATGGGGGCACTTGCTGAAGAGGGACCTGGAGCACTGGTGGGGGACACCAGAAGAAGAGGATCGGGGCTGCTCTATGCAAAATCATCACACAGAGCAGGTAAGTAAGTAACATATTTGTAATTCTAATTTTTAAAAAAATGAAGCTTTAATGTCGCTTTAACTCTGGGTCCTTTCGCTGTTCCTAAGGGTAGTCCCTGTTTTATGGAGTGCTGCCAAGCTGAAGCCAGTGTGCCCAGTGACAACTTCAGTGACCCTAATGCCGCGTACACACGACCGGACTTTACGGCATACTTGGTCCTGCGGACCGGAGTCCGTTGGACAATTCGATTGTGTGTGGGCTCCAGCGGACTTTTTTCCCCAAATGTTCGACGGACCTAGAAATGAAACATGTTTCAAATCTTTCTGACGGACTGGAGTCCGGTCGAAAAGTTTGCTCGTCTCTATGCTAGTCCGACGGACAAAAACCGACGCTAGGGCAGCTATTGGCTACTGGATATCAACTTCCTTGTTTTAGTCCGGTCGTACGTCATCACGTACAAATCCGTCGGACTTTGGTTGGTCGTGTGTAGGCAATTCCGTTCATTCGGAAAGTCCGTTGTAAAGTCCGCCGGACAAAGTCTGTCGTAAAGTCCGGTCGTGTGTACGCGGCATTAGAAAATCTGAGTCCAGCACCCAGCTTGCTCTTTTGTTAGAGTTTTATTGATGTCTGTGTCCTCGATAGGGAGATCAACCCAACCGATTGTCACTAAAGTGAAAGAAAATCCTAAAATCTGAGTTCTCACCAGAGCAGGAAAGAAGGGGAAATCGTCCAATGGGGACACTAGTTCTGGAGACCCTGGACTACCAGAAATTCCCCTTACTTTGTACAAAATTTCTTTTGATTCCTATTTTGGCTATGGCACAGAAAGTGAAGGGAAATCAAGTCAATTGTGCACAGATGGAAAAAAAAAACTACTGGAGTTATAACCATCCCACGCTCTATCCATAATTAAAAAAAAATTAAAAATGTTTTGCCTTCAGCCTTATTTTGACCTTTTCCTTACTCAATACAATTGTGTAGCCCATTTGCCTAAAATCCACATTTTTGATTTATGTGATGTCACAGATTCTTGCTGGCAGAAGATGGTTCCTACTGGTGCACAGAACGTCGCCCCGGCTGCTGTAATGACAAAACCTCAGGGGTTGTTAAAGTTTGCAGCTTGGGCTGACAAGAAGAATGCTAAGCATTATAAGGCGAGGAGTGACAGTAGGAGCCCTTTATAATAGCAATAGCACGTGTGCAGACCCAGGAACTCACCAACAGAATCCCAGGAAGATAGGACAGACTGTCAGGTGGTTTAATTCTACAAAAACCACCAAATACTCAAATATTAGCCATAGGGGCACTGACCTTTGATACAACCTTTTTGTCCTTTGACTAGGCTCTGTGTTCATAGTTACATAGAAGGTGAGGTCGAAAAAAGACACAAGTCCAACCTATGTGTGTGATTACATGTCAGTATTACATTGTATATCCCTGTATGTTGCGGTCGTTCAGGTGCTTATCTAATGGTTTTTTGAAACTATCGATGCCCCCCGCTGAGACCACCGCCTGTGGAAGGGAATTCCACATCCTTGCCACTCTTACAGTAAAGAACCCTCTACGTAGTTTAAGGTTAAACCTCTTTTCTTCTATTTTAATGAGTGGCCATTAAAAAAGTTTTATCCCTATTGTAGGGTCACCAGTACGGTATTTATAAATTGAATTCATATCCCCTCTCTAGCGTCTCTTCTCCAGAGAGAATAAGTTCAGTGCTCGCAAACTTTCCTCATAACTAATATCCTCCAGACCCTTTATTAGCTTTGTTGCCCTTCTTTGTACTCGCTCCTTTTCTAGTACATTCTTCCTGAGGACTGGTGCCCAAAACTGGACAGCATACTCCAGGTGCGGCCGGACCAGAGTCTTGTAGAGTGGGAGAATTATTGCTTTATCTCTGGAGTTGATCCCCTTTTTAATGCATGCCAATATTCTGTTTGCTTTGTTAGCAGCAGCTTGGCATTGCATGCCATTGCTGATCCTATCATCTACTAGGACCCCCAGGTCCTTTTCCATCCTAGATTCCCCCAGAGGTTCTCCCCCCAGTGTATAGATTGCATTCATATTTTTGCCACCCAAATGCATTATTTTACATTTTTCTACATTGAACCTCATTTGCCATGTAGTTGCCCACCCCATTAATTTGTTCAGATCTTTTTGCAAGGTTTCCACATCCTGAAAGAAGTTCAAGGTTCAAGTTCAAGTTCAAGTTCAAGGTTCAAGGTTTCCACACCCTTCTTAGCTTAGTATCATCCGCAAATACAGAGATTGAACTGTTTACCCCATCCTCCAGGTCGTTTGGCACACAACATGAGCCTGAGATTTCGCTAAAAGAGGAAAATGTAGCGGTTGCACGTGCAAGTTGATTGAGGAAGGACTCTGAGACAATATGGATTTAAAGTTTTCTTGACAAAGCACTTTAGATCAATAAATATCACCTAAACAAATGGAGGTGTCTGGAGAACAGATGCCAGTAAAGGAAACGGGTGCTAGTAAGATGTTTTAGGTGGAATGTGACTGATAAGATCTCCTACCTCCACCACCGGTGAACAAAATGTTCTTGCACATCTCTATTCAGTCTGTCTCCAGGTGTGGGGATGACTTGTATTTATTATTATCAAAGCTCTGGACCTCATTTTAATGACAGGAGAACATTAAATCCACAAGTGGGTTACAAGTGCCTTAAAAAACAAAAACAAATGTTATTCTAACACAGAGCTCAACAAAAAAAGACTATAAGATAGCTTCACATTTACTGTTTCTCCAGTTCTGCCTTATCAGCCAACCAGCCCCTAAATGACTATAATGTTCTATACTCTCTAGAGTCCCACGAGTCCAGGACATGTTCTACTGCTGGGTGCTGGAACACTCATTCCAGGATTTGGTAGTGGCTCTGTGCTGGTACTGTAAGGCAGAATGATATCTTTTCAATTGTGTCTGTATAGTTTTGGGGGTGATATCACTTGTCAGAGGTGGGAACCGGCTGTAATTGAGGTAAGCATTTGCCATTGAGCACCAATAATATGTCCCTGATTGCACTCCCGCTGACATTATCAATAGGGACCACTGACATATTGCTGGAGGTGGTGGATGGAGTTCATTTAACTTACAGTACATCGATGCTGGGGAAATTTATTTTTCTTCCCCCTCTGACAATAAACACTGGAACATTCTTCCCCCCTCACTGACAGGAGACACAAAGGGGTGTTCCACCCTTACAGATGGTAGTTACTGTGGCATTCTTTCCCCCCCACTAATGATGGTCACTGGGGCTTTCTCCCCACTGACAGCTGACACTTAAACATTTTACCCTTACTAATGGTGGACATGGTGGATATTAAGGCATTCTACCCTCAATGACAGCAGATACTGGGGCATTCCTCCCCACTCTGAAGTGGACACCGGGGAATTCTTTCCCTCACTGATGGCAGACACTGGGGCATTCTTTCCCCCACTGATGACCAACACTTGGGGATCCCTCCCCCCCTCAGACAGAAGAGACTGGGGCATTCTTTCCCCCACTAATAGTGGACACTGGGGTATTCTTCCTCCCACTGACAGCCAAAACTAGGGCATTGTTACCCCCACTGGTGGCCAACTCTGGAGGATTCTTTCCCCCACTAACAGTAGACTGAATCACTGAAAGCACTGAATCCCCCCCCCCCCCCAATTGACAGCCAAGACGGGGGCTTTCTTTCCTCAATGACAGCCAACACTGGGACATTTGATGCGGACACTGGGGGATATTTACCCCCCCACAGATGACAGACACTGTGCATTCCTTTTCTCACTGATTGGGGACACTGGGGCATTCTTTCTCCCACTGATGATGGACACTGGCCAATGTTTTCTTTCCACCCGCTCATGGCCAACTCTGGGGGATTTTTTCCCCCCATTACCAGTAGACAATGAGGCATACTTACCCTCACTGACAGTCAATACTGAAGCCTTCTTTCCCCCACTGACAGCTAACACTTGGGCTTTCTTCCCCCATTGACAGTTGACACTGACCATCTTTTCCTCCACTGACTGGGGACACTGGGGGTTTCTCCACTGTCACAGATACTGGGTAATCCCCCCATTGACAGTAAATAATATGGAATTTTTTTCCCCACTAAAAGGAAACAGTTGAGCCTTCTTCTCTCCACTGATAGCCAATGCTGGGGGATTCTTCTCCTCACTGATGGCTGGGACTTTGTTCTTCCCACTGACCAGCAATTTAGGTAACATACAGCATAGTGTGGTTCTAAAGCTTCTCTTCTACATTGTAAGGAATGGTGAAGTGAATTTAGCACCAGTCAATGTTGCATGTTGCTGTGTGCATGTCTGTAGAGATATGAAAATGCAATATTGTTTAATGGGATGGAATGGGGTGCAGGTTTCTGGCTGGCCATGCAGTTTCATGGGACCTACCTCTTTTCCTTTGGCACTGTTAGTGTGCATTCCTTATTCTTGGTTAGAGCATTGCTTGCATAATGTTGTAAAAGCGCGTGAGCGCTACTGTGTCCAGGAGTACTGTGAGCCCAGGCCAGTGTAGTGACACACCGAGAAATGTGTGTACATGATGGTAGGAAGCAGGTTAGGTCATGCTAAGTGTTGTTCAACCAGTAGGTGAAGTATCTACAGATGGTTGTGTAGCACCCTGCAGGTACTAGTGTCTGTAAACAGATAATTATTGTTTGGTAGGCAGGGCAGACCCAGGTGGGCTGGCTTTGCTGTGTCCCCCTCAGCAGCCAAGGTAGAAATCTACAGGGTTTCCCCAGGAACTGACTGACAGGGAAGTGAGACACTGCTTGGCAGTATTGTGGGAGCCCTGGCCAATCCCAAGCTGAAAGTTTGATGGAGTGGGCACCACATAAATACTGCTAGGGCTTGCCATGTGCTAAGAGTTGTGTGGGGAGATGAAGTGCTGAGCTACGAGGGGTCCCCCGGGTGTAGAGTGGATGCTGCCTCTGGCTTGAGGCGACCACCACTGTTTCCTGTGCCACAGTCAGCGCTGGCTGCTGGCATTCCTAAGGCTGGTAAGGTGCAGACACCCCAGCGAGCTGTACTGTGAGTAAACATCCCCTTAGAAACAAGGAGGATCAGGAAAAGTGGGGGCATCTGTTCATTTTGAACCCCTATAGCCAGAAGAAGGGATAGAAGCAGCCTGGCACAGGGCCCAGCTAGTTTCCAGAGACCTCAGGAGGGATCACACCCCTTGATATAGGAGGACTGTGATATACTGCATTTAGAGATTGTGGGGTGTGAAGAGGAGTGGAAATTCAGATGATGCGGTATATGTGAAGTTTGCTGTTAAAGAGACTGCACCATATAAGAGGGGCTTCTCTTGGACAGTCTGAAGATTACTTAAAGTGGTTGTAAAGGCAGAAGTTTTTATCTTAATGCATTCTATGCTTTAAGATAAAAAGCCTTCCATGTGCAGCCCCCCCCCCCCCCGCAGCCCCCCTAACACTTCCCTGAGGTCCCTCTCTATCCAGTGATGTCCACGAATGTCTCAGCCGCCCGAGACATTCCCTTCTGATCGACTGAGACACAGCAGCGGCCCCATTGGCTGCCGCTGCTGTCAATCAAAGTCAGATAGCCAATCAGGGGAGGGGGGCGGGGCTGGGCAGGGCCAGGTCGTGGCTCCATGTCTGAATGGACACACTGAGCTATGACTTGGCTTGTGTACCCCCATAGCAAGCTGCTTGTTGTGGGGGCACTGAACAGGAGGGAGGGGCCAGGATCACAGAAGAGGGACCCAAGAAGAGGAGATCTGGGATGCTCTGTGCAAATCCACTACAATAGAGCAGGCAAGTATAACATGTTTGTTATTTTTATTGAAAAAAAAAAACAAGACTTTAGTATCACTTTAAAGAGACAGAGTCCTCAATGTATAAAGTTAAAGAGGAAGTAAACTTCCATCTTTGAATTTTACCTATAGGTAATTTACTCTATAGGTATTGTAAATATCTCCTAAACGTGCACCGTTTAGGAGATATTTACCGTCCATGCAACCAGTGACATCACTGTCGCATGCGGTCTGAAGGAACGGCGACCCGTGCCATTCCTTCAGAGCCCTGTGCCGTGACCGGCATGCGTGGGAGTGACGTCATCGCAGCTCCGGCCAGTCACAGAGCCAGAGTCCGCGAATCCAGAAGCAAGACGGGTGAAACTGAAAGCTGTCTCCAGCGATAACATTACATCACTGGATGGCTTTGTTTTCAGGTAAGTTTTACATAATGCCTTTGCCTTGTAGGTAAGAAAAAAAAAAATGTCTAGCAGTTTACAATCGCTTTAATGGATTAATGGCGTCCTGGACCTTCCCGATACCCTATCCAAGTTAAAATCCCACTAAAAATATAAAAACAACAATTCCATGGACTGTTCTCTGACTGAGAGTGACTGTTACAGATGCTTCGGATGCCTCCTGCCTGGCTGAACCCTTTCAAGTCCAGCGGCCCTGGAGATGGTGGAGCTACAGTTGGATCTGTAGGGGGCAAAAAGGAGGTAGAGTATTTCAGAAAAATCTTCTATTTTTATTGTGTCATAGGGAAAATAAACGGTGTTAAGTTGTGTAAAACCTCAAAGAACACCTGCAACATACCATGTGATATGTAACATAGCAAGAAAATCGTAAAAGTAAAAATGTTGCGCTAACATAATGACCATCTATCATTATTGATAGACAAAAAGAGATGAGGTGGAGGTCCTTTGGGTACATTTTGACTCTCTTGCTAAACCAAGGAGTCAATTATATATGGAATTGCAAAATCTGAATATTTTGAAGGCCTGGACATCGAAAAAAACAAAACAAGGTCAGGTCAGGTATGACAAAACGCGTAGGCAGGGGCCTGTTGTGACATCACGACGTTCAATACTGGAAGCAACTGGGAAGCTCTTTCTGTGCATATCCATGGATTTTTAATGACAAGCGCTTTATACTTGGAAGACATATGAGTGGTATTTTTTATTCAATAACATTTTAAGTTCCTACAGAGTTATGCTATGTGGAGCCTTTTTGTTTGTGCCTTACGGAGCATCCAGCCATCGAGGTGTGCAGTGAGGTTGTGACGGTTCATTTGTACCGAGGAATTAAATCTGTGCTTTGATTGGCCATCTTTAGTGGATGGTCAACACTATCTGGTAAGCCTTGTGTCGATCACCAGGTGGAGGCTTGTACACAACACAATTTTTTTTTTGGATGTAATTTTCTACACCATTAATACAGAGCACTTTTCATGGAGTAAATTTGCAATATTGGAACTATTCATGGACTATTAGTCTATATCAGTGATGGCGAACCTTGGTACCCCATATGTTTTAGAACTACATTTCCCATGATGCTCAACTACACTGCAGAGTGCATGAGCATCATGGGAAATGTAGTTCCAAAACATCTGGGGTGCCAAGGTTCACCATCACTGGTCTATGTCTTTTCAATATCTCTTTTTGTCTCAATTTTGTCTCAATTAGGGATGAGCCGAACATGCGAACAGGCAAAAAATTAGTGCGAACACCGGTAAAGTCTATGGGACGCAAAAATAAAAAATTTTAATTTTAAAGGCTTATATGCAAGTCATTGCCATAAAAAGTGTTTGGGGACCTGGGTCCTGCCCAGTGGACATGTACCAATGCAAAAAAAGTTTTAAAAACATACATTTTTTTGGGAGCAGTGATTTTAATAATGCTTAAAGTGAAACAATAAAAATTAAATATTCCTTTATATATCGTGCCTGGGGGATGTCCTTAGTATGCCTGTAAAGTAGCGCATCTTTCCTATGTTTATAACAGTACCACAGCAAAATGAGATTTCTAAAGGAAAAAATTTAATTCAAAACTGCTTGCGGCTGTATGTATTGTGGAATCCCAGCAATATAGATAAAAATACCAAAAATACCAAACAAAAATGGCATGGATGCCCCCCCCCAAAATCCATACCAGGCCCTTCAGGGGCCTCCTCACAGTTACTCTTGTTGGGCGCAGGAATGGGCCCTGCTGTGAAATATTATATCAAAAATTGTAATTACACGCCCCTGTTAAACAGGGGCAGAAAAATTGGGCCTTTGGATTTGTTGGCGCCAGAACACTCAGCCCTCGCATTCACTCAGTATTTGCAGTGCTAGCAATTTGGCCAAGCTAGGATTCAGACACTGAGCATGTGGATGGCTCGGACCGAATTTCTTTTTACGGTTCAACAACTGGGGTAGGGAAATTTGCCTTTTAAAATCATTTGGTGGTGTACTGCTAGCAGATTGGCTGCATGTACTTGGGACACCTATTGCTATATCTTCATTCCTCTCAGTGCAGGTTTTTGAGAGGACTGGATGTATAGTAGGGTTGGAAATTCCAGATGAGGAGCAAGGAGAAGTCCGCCTTTTTCTTTGATGTAGGTCTTTCAAGTCTTGTTGCCAAAGGACTGCATGGCAGGTTGTCATATGTCTGGGCAAGCATGTTGTTACCAAGCGGCTGCTGTTCTGGCCACGCTAGATCTGCTTCAGACATAGGTTGCAAACAGCAATGGTGCGATCTGCTGCACACGTGTTGAAAAAGGCCCACACCAAGGAACTTTTAAAAGTCAGCGGGGAGTCAGCAGCGCCCTGCACCTGCGGAGCTATGCGGTGTGATGCAATAGGATGGCTGCCCTTAAGCTGCCCCCTAGAGGAATTCCTGCCTCGTTGGAGTTTTTCCTCCTCCTCCGCCTCATTTTCCTCCTCTCTTCTCTCAGGCACCCAAGTAGAGTCAGTGACCTCATCATCCCCTCCCTCCCCGTAACTGGAGCAATCTTGGCAGTATGCTGCAGCTGGGGGAACATGACTGTCAGTTTCTTGTCCTTCTGTGGCACCCCCTCTCTCTAGGCTCACGTTACTCCCTTCCTCAACCTAGTAATCAGCATCGGTGCCTTCAAATCGCTGTGCATCCTCCAGCAGCATGTAACCCACACTGTGGTCAAAAAATAATTCTGGAGACTCCTCCGTGCATGGTGGTGGGGCTATGGAAGGAGTGACTGTGGACAAGGAGGCGGTGGAATTGGCTGCTTTGGCAGCTGCGTTGGAAGACAAACTACTCTGAGCCTGGGTGACAGAGGATGAGGAGGATAAGGACGGCTTTGTTATCCACTCTACCAACTCTTCTGCATGTTCTGGCTCAATAACACGGCCAGCAGCAGAAAAAAAGGACAGGCGTGCCCCACGGCCACCTGCAGAGGATGCACCATGTCCGCGACCAGAACTGTTGACTGTAGACACAGAGGCTGCTTTCCCTTTTTTAGTGGCCTGTGAGCGTCTGCCTCTCCTTGGTGGCCTTCCGGACATGCTGTATTTTTTGTTTTGCAACACCACACTGCACTGTATTGAGTACTGTGTACAACGCCTGAAGTGTATTAGAAACTATACAACACTGAATACACTGTATATAGATAGATAGATAGATCGATAGATAGATAGATAGATAGATAGATAGATAGATAGATAGATAGATAGATAGATAGATAGATAGATAGATAGATAGATAGATAGATAGATAGATAGATAGATAGATAGATAGATAGATAGATAGATAGATAGATAGATAGATCGATCATATCTCCCCTTATTCTCCTCTTCTCAAGAAAGAATAAATTCAGTTATTCTAATCTTTCCTCATAGCTGAGCTCCTCCATGCCTCTTATCAGTTTATATCCCTTTCCTGTTTTATACAGTTCAACTACCTTTCCCGCAGATCCTTTAACAATTCTTTTGCTTTCCCCATGACTCAGAATCCAGAAACGTCAGTGCAGCACTGGATGAGAGATGCAAGGGTCTGTTAGGAGTCCAGAAACTCATTGACCTTTTATACACACACACTAATTACAAGCAAACAGATCACAGGTGAGGATGGTTTACTTTAATAGCCATTCACACCCCTTTGTGTCAACTTGTGTGCATGTTATCAGGCCAAAATCACCAGGGTATGTAAACTTTTGATCAGGGTCATTTGGGTAGTTTCTGTTGTGATTATGATTTAAAAAGAGTAAACACAGTTCATTGATAATAAATGGCTTCAGCCAAACACTAACCATGAGTGAAAGAAATGTTTTTGTGTTATCATTCATATTCTCTGAAAAATGGACAAGAAATCATAAATTCTGCCAGGGTATGTAAACTTATGAGCACAACTGTATATACTAGACTGTATACAGTGGGGCAAAAAAGTATTTAGTCAGCCACCAATTGTGCAAGTTCTTCCACTTAAAAAGATGAGAGAGGCCTGTAATTGTCATCATAGGTATACCTCAACTATGAGAGACAAAATGTGGAAACAAATCCAGATAATCACATTGTCTGATTTTTGAAAGAATTTATTTGCAAATTATGGTGGAAAATAAGTATTTGGTCACCTACAAACAAGCAAGATTTCTGGCTCTCACAGACCTGTATCTTCTTCTTTAAGAGGCTCCTCTGTCCTCCACTCATTACCTGTATTAATGGCACCTATTTGAACTCGTTATCAGTATAAAAGACACCTGTCCACAACCTCAAACAGTCACACTCCAAACTCCACTATGGTGAAGACCAAAGAGCTGTCGAAGGACACCAGAAACAAAATTGTAGACCTGCACCAGGCTGGGAAGACTGAATCTGCAATAGGCAAGCAGCTTGGTGTGAAGAAATCAGCTGTGGGAGCAATAATTAGAAAATGGAAGACATACAAGACCACTGATAATCTCCCTCGATCAGGGGGCTCCACGCAAGATCTCACCCCGTGGGGTCAAAATGATGACAAGAACGGTGAGCAAAAATCCCAGAACCACACGGGGGGACCTAGTGAATGACCTGCAGAGAGCTGGGACCAACGTAACAAAGGCTACCATCAGTAACACACTACGCCACCAGGGACTCAGATCCTGCAGTGCCAGACGTGTCCCCCTGCTTAAGCCAGTACATGTCCGGGCCCGTCTGAGGTTTGCTAGAGAGCATTTGGATGATCCAGAAGAGGATTGGGAGAATGTCATATGGTCAGATGAAACCAAAGTAGAACTGTTTGGTAGAAACACAACTCGTCGTGTTTGGAGGAGAGAGAATGCTGAGTTGCAACCAAAGAACACCATACCTACTGTGAAGCATGGGGGTGGCAACATCATGCTTTGGGGCTGTTTCTCTGCAAAGGGAACAGGACGACTGATCAGTGTACATGAAAGAATGAATGGGGCCATGTATCGTGAGATTTTGAGTGCAAACCTCCTCCCATCAGCAAGCTCATTGAAGATGAAACATGGCTGGGTCTTTCAGCATGACAATGATCCCAAACACACCGCCCGGGCAATGAAGGAGTGGCTTCGTAAGAAGCATTTCAAGGTCCTGAAGTGGCCTAGCCAGTCTCCAGATCTCAACCCCATAGAAAACCTTTGGAGGGAGTTGAAAGTCCGTGTTGCCCAGCGACAGCCCCAAAACATCACTGCTCTAGAGGAGATCTGTGTGGAGGAATGGGCCAACATACCAGCAACAGTGTGTGACAACCTTGTGAAGACTTACAGAAAATGTTTGACCTCTGTCATTGCCAACAAAAGATATATAACAAAGTATTGAGATGAACTTTTGATATTGACCAAATACTTATTTTTCACCATAATTTGCAAATAAATTCTTTCAAAAATCAGACAATGTGATTGTCTGGATTTGTTTCCACATTTTGTCTCTCATAGTTGAGGTATACCTATGATGACAATTACAGGCCTCTCTCATCTTTTTAAGTGGGAGAACTTGCACAATTGGTGGCTGACTAAATACTTTTTTGCTCCACTGTATATATATATATATATATATATATATATATATATTATATATATCAAATACACTGCCACTAACTGAATAATCTGCCTGCTTAATCTGACTCAAGCTATCTCTCTGTCCACGCCAACACGGCCGCCGTGTAAGCAGCCTTATATAGTGTGGGACTTAGTCCCCCTGAGCCATGATTGGCCAAAGGCACCCTGCCTTTGGCCAATTATGACTCTCTCAGCAGAGCGCGCTGTGATTGGCCAAAGCATGCAGGTCAGGTGCATGCTTTGGTCAATCATCATACAGCAATGCACTGCGATCTCGCAGTGCAATATGGGGCGTTCCACGGCGCTGAAATTTCCCACAAACGCCCCATATGTTCGCTTAATTTTAGAACAAACGAACACCCGATATTCGAGTCGAACTTATGTTCAACTCAAACTGCTGGCTCATCCCTACTATCAATAATGATAGGTGGTCACTTATGTTAGCGCAACATTTTTATTTTTTTGATTTTCCTGCTATTTTTATTGCCAGAGCTGTTGGGCTACTGATTTTTAAATGCTTCTTATAAAGTGGAGTTAATTTTTAGGTAATAGCCCAACAATGGAAAAGTGGGGGAAAACCTATCCAGTTGGGACACAGACAGTAATAAAACTCTGACGAAGATAGTAACTAACTCTTCCTCACTGTGAACAAAAGTAAAGAAAGGTTTTGCTGGTGTTTTATTTTACTTCTCTAACGTCTCTACCACGTGTATAATCATTGTCAGTGATGGAGCACAACAAGCACAGAGCAGACTTGGTTTATTATACTGAAACTCAACCTTGCTCAGACAAGTTTAGGAGAATTCAGAAAGCCTTAAGGTATTGGCAGAGAAGTATACCCAAACATGGCCAAATGCAGCAGGAATTTCATGTACTAGAAGAGCTACCATGAAAGGATGAACAAAATTAACAACTAGTAATTTGGCAGCTGGAAGTTGATCTTTAGCCACCCTAAAAATGTAACAATCATAATTTCTGATGCTTATTTATGCTGGGAAATGTGTTTGTTATCTTAGTATTCCAAGGCATCAAATCACTTGCAGTTTTCCCTATTGACAGCGCAAGCAGTGGGGCAGGGAAAATCTATGATAACAATCATATCACCCATGTGGGTGGCTGCAGCTTTTATAATGTGCTAACATTAACCAAATTCCTGTAGTGTTGAAGCTGAGCTTACCCAATTAAAAGTGTGCCACAATTGTAAGACAAATATTAACAAAACCAAAAAAAATATAATAAAAACAAATAAGTGCGATAAATTAAATTAAATACATAAAATGGAATAAATGGGAGTAATAGTTCATGAACAGCTTAAATAGGCCATATCTGTGCCAAAATAAGTGTTCTGCAAAAGTGCCAGTGCTCAAAAAGTGCTTAAAGAGATGTTTTCTTCTTCTATATAAAGTGGCACACTGTCCACCGCCAATGCTCTACTTTTGTGCAAATAGTGCCCTTCCCTTGTGGGACCACACTCACCAGATAGAGATGACCATACTCCTGATGATGTCCTGGTGGTGACCAAACACATACAGGTAGGAGCGGGAGCACATTCGGTCTACAGGCTGCTTCCGCGGATTGGAACACACGGTGGCTCATGCAATGGCATGGCAGCGGGCTACACAACTAATTGTGAGATGATCCCGGGGTGCCAGGAGTGGCACCGGAGATTGTGAGTGTTTTTCACTTTGTTTAAGTGGGGGTTTTAATAAATGGAATGCACTATGAGACCTTTCTCTGAATCCTTCCTTGTATGTGAGGACCAGTGACATAAATGCTGAGACCAGGGGAAAACTGCCACGCACAGCAGCGCTGTCAAACATACATTTTACACTTTCCTTGTCTGTGCCTCTGTACTGGGTGGGTCTAATGGGAGTGGTTTCATAATTAACTGTCAGGTGTGCCGCTGCAGGGCACTAATCAGGGCCTGTATCCCTTTAGACATGGTCCCATTGAAAGTATCTCTCCAAAAAATACATTTTTGTTGCAGGGGATGCCTGAAATCTGACTTGTATCTTAGGCAGACTTCTCGGAAAATTGGTGAGCCAATCACACAAGCAGGAAATTATGTTTCTGGGGAGTGGTCAGTACACACACTGTGTACAGAACAACTCCAGGTAGCCATATTGCAATGTATTCTCAGAAAATTACAGTGGCTGCAGATCGAAAAGTAATTTTTAATAACATTCAATTACAATATGATTAGTGTCGCAATTATATGTGCTAAATGATTTTTTCTTTATTTGCTATTTTTTTTCCCCCACGTAAGTGGAGTTACTCTTTAAGTGGTTCATGGACCATCGGTTCCATTTATTCCACTTTATGTATTTTATTTAATTAATCTGATTGCATTTTATTTACTTTATGTATTTTTTGGTTTTGTTAATATTTGTCTTACAATTGTGTAACACTTTTAATTGGGTAAGTGCGAGTTCAACACTACAGGGATTAGGGAAAAATCTATGGTCACTGTAAATAGAAGCCCCTCTGAGTTAGTTAGCTATATCATTTATTTATTTGCAAAATAAAAATTTCATACAAAAAATAATCTAAATATATATTTATAAACATGTATGCTTTAAAATAAAAATACCAAAAATATGCTCTCTCTATAAGGCCTCATGCACACTGGACATTTTTACAGTAACTGTTTTTGGCTGTAGACGTTTTTTTCTACTCTCAATAAACTCTCCATCATATTATCTTATGTGTCCATGCACACATAGGCTGTTATCAGCAGTTTTGGGCAGTGGCGTTTTTTGAGTAGTAAAAAAACCCCCAAACTAGTGGGTTCTGAGAGACGTTTTTCAGCTGTAAAAATACTCTAATGCTGACAAACGTTGATAAACGCTCAAAAACGGCACTTACCAGTGGGTTTTAATGTTTTTCTTAAAAAATACCCCGCTAAAAAGCTAACGCGGAAAAACGCTAAAAACCGCTAATAAACGTTAAGAACCGCTATTGCAAAAATGTTGAAAAAAGTTGAAAAACTCACTGCAAAGCTACTGAGATTTATATAAGGTTATTTTAAGGTCCAGTGTGCATGAGGCCTAAAGGTTCAGTTTATCCAAAGTTCTAACTAATATATAAGTGAACAATATCTGATTGATGCATTCACTGGCTTCTTATATGTCTTAGATACTTTAACAGCGAGATCTCCATCTGCCATAGTTCCCGATTCTGTTCCTGCCCACCTGGGAGTTTTGGATCTTTGCGTTTCAGCTTCTTCTGTTTCATTCTCATAATATAAAATTTAAAAAAAGTAGCAGGGATGGTGGGAGCCACACAGTATCCAACCATAATGACTGGCACAGCAGATTTTCCACATTTACCAACTACCAACTACAGAGTAGGAATTGGCTTCATACATGAGTTGGGTCTCCAACCCCAATACCACCTAGATCTGATGATCAACTTAGAAGACCCTATGACCCTGATAAAAACTACCATGAGATAAACAGTATTTTTAAGATTCAAAGTTCATGAGTTTAAATTTTAAAATTCAAATTTCAAATTGTGTTGAACCATTGGGAAACCTTTTGATGGTCACTTTTTGCTCCTTGAAAATCTATTAAATCTATGCAAATAACAAAAAAAAACCCTGAAAATAAAATTAAATAAAAATAACTTTTTGGTTTTGGTTTAAATGTTACATATTTTTTAAACCCTGTTCATTACTTTCTTTGGTGTATTTTTGGTTAAGAAACATTAAAGAAAACAATACAAAAGTGCAATTGTATATATTTTTCAATGCTTATTGTTTAAAACACCACAAGGAATGATAAAACAAATCCAACATAAACAAAAGAACATCTCACTGTGGGACAATAGACAATTCCTATGCAATTTGGGTAACCATAGTTTGTCTAGAATCCTTCCAAACCTCCACATGTGACCATCAAAATTGGTCTTCCTGTTGACTTCAATGCAATTTGAAATTTGAGTTTTAGTCATTTATTTCAGGTACTTATATAGCGCCGCCAATTTACGCAGCACTTTACATATACATTGTACATTCACATCAGTCCCTACCCTCAAGGAGCTTACATTCAGGTCCCCAACTCACATTCATACGTACACATACTAGGGGCAATTTAGATAGGATCCAATTAACCTACCAGCATGGCTTTGGAGTGTGGGAGGAAACTCACACAGACACAGGGAGAACATGCAAACTCCAGGCAGGTAGTGTTGCGGTTGGGATTTGAACCAGCAACCGTTTTTACTGCTAAGAGAAAATGCTGACCACTAAACCACCATCCAGTTCATTGTATTTTTCTTGGATTCTAACATTTTTAATCCAGGTGAATTTTAGATTTTACTGTTAATTAAACCCAGTAATCAACAATGTCAACCAGATCACATTCACTTTTCAGGCAATCCAGCTCCCTTTCTGGGAGGTCTTTCCCTAACTTTCTGGGGGTCTGCTCACTTGTGGCTGCGGTTCCCTCAGTAATACCCTTTTTTTTTTAGTTACTTCACATGATCAGTATCTTGGGACACAGCCTCATTAGGACAGAACACCCAGATGCATGACTGTCTCCGCCAGTCCAAGACAGCTGGCATCTGTGCACAGGGCCGTTTTTAAGGCAGGGCAAAAGGGGCAGCTGCCCTGGGCCCTGTCATTGTTGTGAGGCCAAAAGCAGCTGCCTCATACTTGCCAACTATCCTGGTTTAAATTCCCTCGTCCCTTGAGGTTTTAGTCCTGTGCTGTGTCCCAATATCTCAGTGTGAAGTGCTGCTGCTAATGATGCCCAGCTCTGCCCTATTGTTGTGTACAGATGACTCGCCTGCAGACCCTGTGTTTATATGTAAATTACCGGCATTCGTATGTAAAAAGCAGCAGCATTCATATGTAAATAGCGGCGGCTGGCGGCATTGATATGTATATCATGCCCCCCTGAGGTCATATCCACAGTAATCTCTAGCAACCAATCAACAAGCAGAAATTATGTGCTGTAACCTCTAGCAACTAATCAGTGAGCCGTAATGTGTGCTGTAACCAGTGTGTCTCTAGCAACCAGTCAGTGAGTGGTAATGATACACGGTAACCTCTGGCAACCAATCGCAATAGCTGCCTAATCTGATTCAGTAAACTGATTTTGAGTTTAGCTGCTATTTATTGTATGTCTCAGAGCAGGTGGAGAGCAAAACTGCATGGGGGGGCCTAAAGAAAGTTTTGCCCAGGGTCCAATCAATATTAAAGACGGCCCTGTCTGTGCACCTAAGCTTTTGGCATTCTGGCTAAGATCTGGCTTTAGTGTCATGCTAGCATGCAACCATACTGCCCAACTTACCTCCTTTCAAAAGGAGGAAAACGTTTTGGTACAAAGTATGTTGCCAATGGACACACCTCTGCCACGCCATCAGGTTAACAAACCTAGAAGAAATGATTTGTCACAAATGATTGGTTAAACCTGAAATTTATTTTTTCACTGTTATATTTCCTTGAGACTGTTTATTCAAAAAATCAAGGCTTAGTGCACTACATGATCTATACATCTGACCAAAAAGAAGGACTACTGAGAAAGGAGGTACAGAGGGATCTCAATTAGGGGCAGTCACTCCAAATGAAAGAGGGGAGTTAGGTGGGAGCTAGCCTACAGAGAAAGACACTTGTGTGAAAACAGTGGTCTCCCTGCAGAGGCCCAACACCCCCCCCCCTGTTGAATCAGACCTATAGCTATGCAATCAGCAAAGCTTATGCTCCGTGCTGGTATGACAGCCCTAGCTCTGACTCAGTAGGGGGATGTCAGACCTTTGCAGAGAGACCATTACTATAGCACATTGAGCAAGGGTTCTGTCAGGTCACCTGTATCCAGGTGACAGATGCACCCCGTTGGGATCAGGAGTGCACCGCAAGGTAGTGGACCCTATGGCTGACTGCTGCGGATTGAACCCTGGGAGGTTCAGGAAGCAGGTCTACTGGATCACTGACACAGATCCCACTGGGAGCTAGAGCATAGATTCCCCAGGGCACGTAGTCTAAGAGCCAGCAGGTGTTCACCAGAGCCTTTAATGGTAAGGATGGACTGAGCTGCAGTCTGGCTCCAGGTCGCGGCCCCCAGGGTCTCACAGCTCACGCTCACGGTAGACTACAGGAGAAGAGGAAGAAGGCAGCAGGCTGGAACAAGGAAAGTAAGGGACAAGCCAAGGTCGGGGCCACAAGCAGACAAGGACAACAGAGTACACGCCAAGGTTCAGGGTCACAGGCAAACAGGGATGGTCGGGAACACACCAAACATCAGGGTCACGAGCAGACAGGAATAGTTAAGAACAGGCCAAAGTCGGTAACAGGAATCAGACGTAGGAAACACAGCAAGTACACACAGAGGCTAACACACAATGATTGATCAGCACTGCTGGCTTGCAGTGCACAGGTTAATATAGGGTTCCCTCACAGGGCCTGGGGTGGGGCCATGCTTAGAGGAGAGGTTACAAAAGCAGTCAGGTGAGGGTCAGCTGGTCTCTAGAAATGAACACATGGAGACAGGTATGCTGATCGACAAACTCTATTGCATAACCATGACAGTACCCCCCCTCTTAAGACCTCCCCCGCCTGTGCCCAGGCTTAAAGGGAAACTCCAGATGGAACCTCCTCAATAGGCGGGGAGCAAAGACCTCAGATGCAGTGATCCAAATCTCCTCAGGACCAAACCCTTTCCAATGTACGAGGTACTGAAGAATGCCTCTACGGCGCCGGGAATCAAGAACTTGACTAACCTCGTACTTAAGATTATCCTCAGAGACCGAAACCGAGGTAGGGAGAGGACGAGAGGACTTATTGAGGGCTAAAGGCTTCTTAGGAATGGGTAAAGGCATAAGAAGACCATCAGGAGTCTGAGCAGGGTCCCCCAGACACTTAAAGATGAGCTGGACATCCAACACAGGATCATCAGACTGGGCAGAAGTCAGTGGATCCCTGAGGCCAGGTTGTTTAGAAAGTGATGTGTCACAGAAGTCAAGCTGGATAGCTTCAGTGGGCATAGTCTGAACTGGTGCAGAGGCCGACTGAACAGCATTGCCAGGTGCAGCGACCAGCAGAATCGCATCACAGGGCGTAGCGACTGTGGAACTGGTAGTCAGCCTGGGTGTGCGTCCAAGGGGGTCCAGGAACAGGCAAAGGTAAATGACCATGCAAACCGGAGTGAATGATCGGCTCAAGTTTACAGGTGGGCTCCTCATCCAGAGTGCCACATGACCCAGAGAGTGCCTCAGCCGGACTATTGCAGGAGACATTTCAGAAATCGCTATGTGCAGCGGGAAGAGCAGAAGATACTGGGATGGTGGCAACAGGAAGTTTCTCTTTTGGGGTAACCTTGCGTAGGCAGGAAGAGGAACAGGAGGAACCCCAAGCCAGGATCCGTCCAGCAGTCCAGTCAATGTGTGGAGAATGGAACCGTAACCAAGGAAGACCTAATATGATAGGAGATGAAGCTTTAGGCAAGACAAGGAAGGATATCCACTCCTGGTGGAGTGTCCCTACCGACATCTTAACAGGAAGGGTCTGGAAGCAGATAGGACCTCCTGGGAGAACAGTGCCATCAATCTCCAAGACCACCAATGGCGTTGAAAGGGGCAAAAGGGTAAGTCTCATGGAAGATGCAGCTTCCCAATCCTTGAAATTGCCAGCGGCTCCGGAATCCAGATGTGCCGAGACCGAACGAGAGGAAGCGCCGACATGAAGGAACACAGAAAGAAGAAGACGAGAAGGTGAAGGTGATACTTCAGGGTCTAATACTCCACCTTCCAGATGTATTAGCCCCGATCGTTTTTCCGGACGAAGAGAACAAGTGTCATGAAAATGACCTTTGGCCCCACAATAGAGGCACAGGCCCAGAGTTCTGTGCCTAGCGTGTTCTTCAGGAAACAACTTGGTCCAGCCCAGCTGCATAGGTTCCTCAGCGGGCAGGGGGTGCTCCTCGGACCGAAGAGAAGGGACTGGGAGCTCAAGCTGCCTAAGGAACGGGGAGTGCTGGCATCTTTTTTCCAGGGCCCTCTCCTGAAAACGAATATCGATCTGGTTACACAAGGTGATGACACCGTCCAGATCAGCAGGAAGGGATCTTCCTGCTAATTCATCCTTCACTCTATCAGAGAGGCCATGTAAAAACGTTGCAACTAGGGCCTCATTATTCCAGCTCAATTCAGCTGTGAGGATACAGAACTGAAGAGCATACTGTCCCACAGAAGCGGACTCTTGATGGAGACGTAAAAGAGCGCTAGCTGCTGAGGAGACACGACCCGAATCCTCGAAGATATTCCGAAAAAGTTTCAAGAAATCAGACAGGCTAGAAACCACTGGCTCATTCTGTTCTCACAGAGGGGTAGCCCAAGAAGGGATATAATAAAGGCTACTTTCGCCCGATCAGACAGGAAGTTTTGGGGCAGAAGTTCAAAATGAATCATGCACTGGCTAAGGAACCCCCTGCAAGCCTTGGAGTCCCCAGAGAAACGGGCCTGGAGCTGGCAGTTGTAATGAATGTGTGGCTGCGACTGGTGCGATAAGTGCAGCAGCAGATAGCGGTTGAGGTTGTTGAACCAGGGGTCCTAATGAGGCCTGAACCTGTTCAAAACGGGATGCCAAATCCTGAAGGAATCGCATCACTTGGGTCTGATGCGATTCCTGGGTCTCAAGTCTGCGAACTAAGCCCGGCAACGGATCATGTGCGGGTAGCGGCACATCAGCTGGGTCCATGGCTGATCAAACTGTCAGGTCACCTGTATCCAGGTGACAGATGCACCCCGTTGGGATCAGGAGTGCACCGCAAGGTAGTGGAATCTACGGCCGACTGCCGCGGATTGAACCCTGGGAGGTTCAGGAAGCAGGTCTACTGGATCACTGACACAGATCCCACTGGGAGCTAGAGCATAGATTCCCCAGGGCGCGGAGTCTAAGAGCCAGCAGGTGTTCACCAGAGCCTTTAATGGTAAGGATGGACTGAGCTGCAGTCTGGCTCCAGGTCGCGGCCCCCAGGGTCTCACAGCTCAGGCTCACGGTAGACTACAGGAGAAGAGGAAGGAGGCAGCAGGCTGGAACAAGGAAAGTAAGGGACAAGCCAAGGTCTGGGCCACAAGCAGACAAGGACAACAGAGTACACGCCAAGGTTCAGGGTCACAGGCAAACAGGGATGGTCGGGAACACGCCAAAAGTCAGGGTCACGAGCAGACAGGAATAGTTAAGAACAGGCCAAAGTCGGTAACAGGAATCAGATGTAGGAAACACAGCAAGTACACACAGAGGCTAACACACAATGGTTGATCAGCACTGCTGGCTTGCAGTGCACAGGTTAATATAGGGTTCCCTGATAGGGCCTGGGGTGGGGCCATGCTTAGAGGAGAAGTTACAAAAGCAGTCAGGTGAGGGTCAGCTGGTCTCTAGAGATGAACACATGGAGACAGGTATGCTGATCGACAAACTCTATTGCATAACCATGACAGGTTCTTCTTTGCAATATGTTGGCAGGGGACAGGCTTTTCTTCCCTTCAGACAATGCACACCCCTTGATATGATGTAACTGAAATGTCTTTAGCTGACTGTTGGGCTTGTGGCTTGTGGTGGAGCGTTTGTATTAAAGTATCGTTATTGGTTTTGTTAAAGCGGACATTCAGTCATTTTTTTAAACTTTCCATCTATTAAATTTTCTGCCCTTGTTGTTTTATCTTTGTATAGTAAAACATTTTTTTCTGCCAGTAAATACGTTATACAGCAAACTTCCTGTTTCTTGTCTGGTCATGAATGAATGAATGAATGATTTGTAAAGCGCTGCAAATGCGAACTGAATCGCCTCAAGGCGCTAGATGCATTCTCTGTTGTCAGCTTCTTAGAAAAGGAAGGTCTTTAGTTTTTTCCTGAAGGCCTGATGGTTTTCTTCCATGCGGATGTTGGTTGGAAGAGCGTTCCATAGCCGAGGTCCTTGTACTGCAAAACTTTGTTCTCCCTTTGCTTTGTAGCGGTATTTGGGAATGATGAGGAGGTTTTGGTTAGCTGATCGAAGACTGCGATTAGGTGTGTAGTGTTTTATTTTCTCCCGGAGATATAGCGGAGTGTTTCCTTGTATGCATTTGTGGGTGAGGCAGAGGGTCTTGAATGTGATCCGATTCTTTACGGTTAGCCAGTGTAGACTCTTTAGGGATGGGGAAATGGATTCCCAGGGTTTTGTTCCTGTTAACAGTCTTGCCGCCTTGTTTTGGATGAGTTGCAAGCGCGCAAGCTGATATTGGGGTAGTCCTACGTAGAGCGAATTTGCGTAGTCGAGTCGGGAATTGATGATTGTTCCCACAACTGCCGCTTTGTCCTCTTCTGGGATGAAGGGGATGAGTGTACGTAGCAGGCGGAGGAGACGGTGGGATCCGTTAACTACTGATCCTATTTGTGCATCCATTGTCATTTCTGAGTCAAAGATGACTCCGAGACTCTTGGCGTTGGTGCTTGGAGAGATGGTCTGTCCGAGGATGGTGGGAGGTGTCCACGGAGTCTTTATTTTGGAATTTTTGTTAGCATGTAGGAGAAGAAGTTCTGTTTTTGATCCGTTGAGTTTGAGGGAGCTGATGGTCATCCAGTCATCTATTAAAGTGAGGCATTTCTCTATTTGCTGATGAAGGTCTTTTTGTCCGGTTATGCGAAGGTAGAGTTGGGAGTCATCAGCGTATGAGTGGAAGCAGAGATCCGTTTTCCTGATGATATTGAGAAGTGGGCGGATGTAGATGTTGAATAGCACTGGTGACAAGGGTGAGCCCTGAGTGACTCCACAGGAGATTGCCCGGGTTTCCGAATGTTCTGAATGTTCCTAGTTTCACTATCTGAGAGCGATTCTCTAAGAAGGATGCAAACCATTTTAGAGCAGAATCTGTAGCTCCTGCAACTTCTACGAGGCGGACAAGTAAAGTATTGTGGTCCACTGTATCGAATGCTGCGCTGAGGTCTAACAGTACCAGGAGACACGATTCTCCGTCATCTGCTGCTTCAAGGGCGTCATCCCATATTTTGAGAAGTGCTGTTTCTGTGCCATGGCCTGGGCGGAAGCCTGATTGCAGAGGGTCCAGGAGTTGGTGTGTGTCCAGGTGGCGTTGTAGCTGCTGTACTACTGCTTTCTCTATAATCTTGGAGATGGTGTTGAGGCTTGTCATCGGTCTGCTGCAGTTAGGGTCCTTAGGGTCGAGATTGGGTTTCTTTAGCAGGGGTTTGACGATGCCTTGCTTGAGGGAGGTTGGCACAGTCCCTTCTTTGAATGATTGATTTATGAGGTGTGTTAGGGTAGGGGCCAAGATGTCGGAACATTCATTCTTTTAGCCTAGGCTTATGACATCATGCACAGCTCTCTCTCTCACTTTCCTGAGAGTTTGCCAGGAAGGGGGGGGGGGGGGGTGAGTCATAAGAGGGCCAATGAGAGCTGCAGAGCTGGAGGTGTGCCTCCTGTGTGTCTGTGTAAATCCAGGAAGTGAACAGGCAGCAGCTTCAGCTGCCCACAGTTAAAATGGCTGCAGCCAGACTCAGTGGAGGGAGATTTCTGCAGCGTATATTATTATAAAATAATATGAAAAGTGGTTGGAGGGAAGCTTCAAAATGGCGAAGATGTTTTCATTATGTTTTTATAGGTTATTATGTTTTTATATGTGAGTAGACTGCAGTTCCTCTTTAAATATACTTATCATTACATTTAAATATGATCTACGATTTGTGTTCTAAACAAATAAAAAAATATAAAAAATAAGTAATAATAATAAAACAATTGATAAATAGAAAAATAAAAAAGTAATAATAAATGGTGGGTGTTGGTGGGAAAGTACAATCCTATAAATATAACCACGTCACTGAATTTTTATTCTGTTTCTGCTAATTCCACCTTACGTGTCATGAAGACTAATTAAAAAGCTGAGCTAAGATTGTATGAGTAGATGTAATTGGTGGATCATGCCCAAGATGCACACACATGATCTTTCAGTTCCCAAAGCCATGCATGTATCATTTGGCATCAGGAAGTAACCTAATTCTTCTTACAATGGACGTGATCCCTTCCGGAGAACAGCGGTCATTCATCTTCCAAAGCCCATAATCCATTGTATGTGTACTGAACAGTTTACACCATAATCTGATCTAAACCCCCCCAGAGACATCGCTGATGCTCCCCGACATGTTCACACCTAGTTTGAGGAGCCTGAAAATCCCGGGGATTACAGCAGACACTGAGTCTTTTCAATAACAGAAGAGATGGGAGAGAATATCAGACAGTAAAGGATGTATTTTTGTAAATAGGCAGAATAAAAGACAGCGCATTACATCTTTGAAAAACTGAATATGTCTTTATACAACAAAGAAGACATTTCCAGACAGAAAACAAGTTTCAAATCCCACTTTATTCTCCAGATACTCAATGGGAGGAAGGAAAAACAGTTTTCTAAAAAATGTTGGGAGGATTTTATGTGCCATAGCAAAAGTGTAAAGCCTCGTACACACGATTGGATTGTTGGCCAACAAAACCGTGGACTTTTGTCCGAAGGGTGTTGGCCCAAAACTTGTCTTGCATACACACGGCACACAATTGTTGGCCAACAATCACGAACGTAGTGACATGCTACGTGTTTTTTTTTTAGCTCTTTAGCGCCACCTTTTGGGCGCCTTCTGCTAATTTCGTGTCAGTAGAAGTTTGGTGGGTGTTGATTCGCGCTTTTCGTTTTGCGCTTTTCATTTTGCGCTTTTCATTTTGTGCTTTTGAGTTCGTTTCGTAACGGCCGTTCATCATGTTGCGGAATCGGAGGAGATAACGTGTTATTTATTATTGGCCTTGGAGTTATTGCTTTGATGTTATCTTTTGGTTGAATAATGATTTGATATATTTTCTATATTTTTGGATGCATAACATTTTTTGCAGTTTTTGGTTAAGTTCTATTGGCAGATATCATGTCTAATTTTATTTGTTTTCTTTTTTTTAATGCACAATAAAAAAATTGTGTAGAATAATACTTGGCTATGTGTTTTACTTCAAATGACAGTTTGGGAGTCGGCAGTTACATTATAAAAAATACAATGTAATTGACAAGGTGCACCAACATAGTTGTATCTTTGATATAAAAAATTACTGGATAATGGTGTTGTGGTAACTTGACCAAAAAAATTAAAAAACATAAAAATATTATTCTTGATATCACTAGAAAAAAAAGCCTTTTTAAATACGTTTGGCAGAACTGCATCAGTATCACCAGCAAAGCAGCTTCATTATTATCCCATTAAAGAAGAAGAGAATTGTGCGCTGCATTTGGAGATCTCATAATTTGCCGCGTCACGAATGTTAATTCTCCATTACGAACGCGAGTTTACAAGACCGACCGCTTCTGGCTCGTCCTTGCTTCCGAGCATGCGTGTTTGTACTTTGAACTTTTGTCTGAAGGACTTGTGTACACACGCTCGGAAAATCCGACAACAGACATTTGTCCGCGGAAAATTTTAAAACCTGCCACCCAACATTTGTCCGTGGAAAATCCGACAACAATTGTCCGATGGAGCACAGTCGGGACACACGGTCGGATTTACCGCCAACAGCCTGTCATCGAACATTTCCGGTTGGAAAGTCCGATCGTGTGTACGGGGCTTAAGGGACATGTTGAAAAGTTGTTTCAGGCACCTAACAATGTATCTCAACCAGAAGTCAGTGAATTCACATCCTGAACAAGAAACAAAACTATACAGTATGCCAGGGATGGGCCCTGAAACACAGGCATTAATCACTGCTGTCTGGGTTGCTGGTCCCTTTAAGGGGGATGAAAAGAGCACAGTTTGGGATTCTCACCCATGCAGCATGAAGGGTTTTGGAGTGATCCGTCAAAAGGAGAAAATCGACTTGCAGTTTTTCCAAGATTGTTAAGTCTTTAAATGGGAATTTGGAGGCTCAGAGAGACTTTGGGTGGTCAAGTCCTCCATCCCTGACTCTGGGTACTTGAACAGTCCAGTTGAATGTGACTTCTACTAGATATAGCATGGCCTAGATAGATGAGAATCTTCATAGACATATTGGCTATAAGTACGCTTTAACAAGCATCTGATGCTGGGTCCACTTCAACTCATCTTTTAGTACCTGATAAGATTTGTGCCATCACAGTTATGAAATAGGCAGTCCTTGTAGAAGAATTTTTTTTTTTTTTTCAGGTACTTATATAGTGCCTTTAATTTTTGCAGCGCTTTACATATACATTGTACATTCACATCAGTCCCTGCCCTCAAGGAGCTAACAATCTAAGGTCCCCAACTCACATTCAATAGATGAGTTTGTATCAGCAGCAGAATTGCCACCTAATCCCTTTAGCATCTAAATTCAGATGTATGTCTTTCTTCTGGACTTGGTTTATTCCACAGCAGCAACGTAGGGCCCTCTACCAGCATGGAAGACTCTCCTGGCTCAAGAGGGGCCTGTAAGAGCCAAGTGTTGAGTGGCCCAGCTGAGAATTTGACGAGAAAACCCGGGGAAGGGGCACAAGTGAGGAATATAGAAAGTACGGATGATACTGGCTATCCTGATAGTAAACAGACAATTTTTTAGATATCTGCTGCGTCAATGAGAACCCTTAACAGAATCACTTCCCGGGAAGACATGAAGGTTGATGTTGTTGTCTCATTCTGTTAATGGTACTAGCTGCTTGACTTTCATTCTAAACCCTATCCTAACTTTCTGGATCTACATACTCATTCTGGATCAGCAACTCATAAAGGTATTGAAGACAGTTGTTTTTATAGACAGTAGAGCATGTGTACACAGCAGAATGAATTTTCTATAAAAATTGATTTTCGTTTGCTTTGGCACATAATATCCACAAGTATTTGGTACAGGATCCATAATTATATTCATTTCAGAAAGGGCATTGTCAAGCAACATTCCAAGAAAGAGTACAGTTGAGGACCTTAAGTCGATAGTGGATTCCTGCTACTTCAGCCTGGAATTGGTGCTTTCTTGACCACCCATCAAGGTTAGATGCATATGTTGATTTCAGTTTTTCTGTTCATTTGCTCTTAGGTGTGCTCCACTTTAGTTTTTTGTTTTTTTAATGCCTTTAGCTTTGGATGAAGTTTCATTTCGAATGGACAGAATTGTAGTTATCCCAAAGAGACTATCAAGTTATATTATGGTGTAATTTACACAAGATACCTTTTAGAAGTTCTTCTTTAATTGTGGCCAATGCAGAGATGCTGAAAAAAGTTATTAGAAAGATCCATGCATTTAAGTTTAGAGTTTAACGCAAGCTTTAACAACGTATCGAACCCACAGTTAAATGGCAGTAAAATATTTACTGTATGTCTGGAGCTGTTTCCAAGGGTTATAGAGAAATGGCAAGGACTACGATGCTTTACATAACCGGAGCCTCCTCTGGCTGGCTTTCAGCCTAAATTGCATGTTGCACAAAACTAAAGCAAGCAGGAAGCCAGAGGTAAAGGAAAGGTGAAGTGTACAGGTTGTCCTTGACCTTGTGCACTTTGCCAGGCTTGATCCTGTCAAAGATGTCTTTGAAAGTGGAATTAGAGGATAACTTATCATATCTACGTGAACATCCAGTCCCTACTTTACATTTTATTTGCACATTCCAGAAGATAAACACCCACACCCTTACATAGCTGGCAGCTCTTTAATCTGTAGCTACATGGCTGATTTTTAGAGTAATGATCCATCACAGAACAGATTTAACAACCGGCTCCCTGTGGTGTAACCTACAGAAAACTTTGTAGCAGTGTAACCAACTTTTTATGCAGCAATCTGTAGCAGATGTAGATGACCGTCCAGTCGTCAGCCGGAGATCTTCAGCTGCATGCACGAAGACTTAGGCCCCATTCATCCATATCGCGTAGGTGTTTTCTGCGTAATTTACCTATTCTTTCTTTGTGTCGGATGTAGGGTAGACCATTCACTTGAAAGGGCTGCCCTTGGAGCGTTTGTCGTGCCAAAGGAGCTCAAGTACCAAACTTTGCCACTGAGCAAGGCGCCTTTTGTCACACGCGTTTTGCCAGCAAAGGATTGAGAGCAGGTTCTCTATTTTTCGGTCGGAAAAAGTTCCTATCCGAAAATCCGTTCGGATGTGCAAAAAAATCACACATGCTCGGAAACATTGAACTTCATTTTCTCGGCTCGTCTTAGTGTTGTACGTCACTGTGTTCTTGACGGTCGAAAGTTCAGAGAACTTTTGTGTGACCGTGTATATGCAAGGCAAGCTTGAGTGGAATTCCATTGGAAAAAAACATCCAAATTTTTTCTGACAGAATTTCTGATCGTGTATATGGGGCATAACATGTAAAATGTTCCACCATATAACTTTGAAAAATGGATGAAGCACTGCCAGCGGGGGTGTCAGTAGATGCCCACCAAGAGCACCAATAGTACACAATAGTATCAGAAAAAAGGACTTGCCTGTTTAATCTGGTGATCACAAGGAGTCATACATGGCGAGTTGCCAAACAAGATTTGTGAGTTTTGAGTAATAGCGCTATCCGAAGCCTTAAATATGGCTTCTTATCCATATATAGCAGCACATTCCAAGTCCTTTAGCATTAGACCTCCCTATAAAAGAGGGACCCTCTGTCTAGACATCACCCCGCTCTGCAGTACTCGGAACAAATCCTTCCATTCCTGCGGTGTGCTGGCAGTGCTCCGCAGCCTCAACGGACTTCATTCATATTTTCTAGCAATGTCTTTATATTCAAACGTTTTGGGCGGGTGTAATATCATTTATCTACTGAGTGACCACTATACAGATACCTCAGACATTGGAGGTCTGTCTGCTGGGTCTGGTGGATCCCCTAGCCCACTGCAGAACCCCAACAACCCTTGTTGGACTGCTTTTATTCCATGCAAGGAAAGTTATTGTGCTCCAGTGGAAATCTACATCTGCTTCCACTTTAACGCAATGGAAACTTTAATTCTCAGCTACCCCTATATAAAGCCACATATCTATCAAGGGGGTGCCCTAAAAAATTCCACATAGTGTGGGATATTTGGATTGAGGCCCCCTCTACCAATGCAGACCTTTTGGATTAAATAACTTAATCCCCTGTGGCTCAAGACGGTGTAAGAGCATATACTACAGACCATACTTGATTTGGAATTCATTGGGTGGAGATTTAACCCTTTACCTAGTTCTTACTTTAGACCCTGAGTGAGAGAATCGCATTTTGTAGGAATCCTTAAATGGCTAATGGAGTGTACTCCCGGTTCAGTGCCAGTTAGGGCATTAGAGTTGTTGTTGACTGTATGTTCTTTTCTTGATGTATATGTACCGAGCCTGGGTATGCCCAATAGGCTCTGTTTTTGTACTTAAAAACAAAACAAAATAAAAAAAGAATAAAAATAAATTGGGAAAAGTGGGCAGAATCATGCCGATTTTGCCCGTGATTCCAAATTGGTCAGATATTAATGGGGGCTTCGGACATAGACACTATGGATTTTTCTAGTCTTCATGGAGATGAAGAGCACTTGGCCAGTGGCGGCTCATGTTTTTTTTCTGGGGGGGAATTAACCAACCCCCGCCAGCGGACTCATCCAGTGACACCCCCCCCCCACGCGCGGCCAGCGGTACGGACGCTCACAGCCACCCCAACCCCCCCAACTTGGTCAGCGGAGCGGACTGATCCAGGTAGACCACCGCCCGCTGCCTGCCGGGCACTTACCCCAACTTAGTGGTGGGTCTTATTGAATTGCAACAAGATGTGTCCCAGGAGCGGCTCTGTTTCCTCTCATAGAGACGCAGTGCGTCTCTTCTCTCCTCCTTGCAAGGCATCCAATAGGATTGCCTGTACTGTCAGCCAGTACCAGACCCACTTCCCGAATGGCTGGGAGGAGGATCAGTTTTGTAACAGCGAATATCCATTCGCTGTTGCAACACACCTGGGTGGGCTCCAGACGCATCCTCTGCGACCCGAGCCCATGCTATTTTGAAGCCTATTAGAGACTATGGCTCTAATCAGGTGCTTAAAAAAAACCTGGCCGCTGTAATTCATGTGCCTGGTGCCCCAAAAGGGGCCGGACACATGAATAGGGGGCGGTGGTGGCGGTTGTGGATAGATTCATGCGATGCATGAATCTATCCACTTCATATAGGGGGTGGAGGGTAGAGAGGGGGCGGCACCCAGGCGCCCCTAATGGAAGGGCCACCACTGCACTTGGCTGGAGCCTTGTATAACAGCAGGGAACAAACTACCACTATCTGAATTCTCAGGCCAACAGCCCACCTCCTATACACTCAGTTTAACATAACAGGAACAGTGGTCGTATAGAATGGATATTACATAAGACATTGGCAAATACCTCCAATTTTGTTTTTGTTGAGCAAAAAGCAATCCTCTTTGGGTGATCAGTGTAAATGGCAGGGATATTAACAAACTTTATGGCAGATTCCTACCTGGCTGTGAAGAAATAACTGTTTGTTTCACCAGACTGAAAAATATCTGAGTGTCTAATAAATCAATACGCACTGTAAGAGTACCTGTGAAGGTACAGTGAACATGATAAACATTAAAGAATAACAAGTAGACTACACAAAGTGAAAGTGATTTCCCTCTCACCTCTGGAGTTATGGCCGAGGACTCCAAGAGGATAATAGAAAATGGGTCAAACCGTGACCCAACATGGTGGGGTGACTACCCAGAATTAGGTAAGAAGAATGGTTTAGGCTGGGTTCACATCCTGGCTGCATGCGGCTCACAGCAGGAGTCCGGTGCGTCTCCATTCACCGTTTCAGGTCCAATTTTAGCCCGAATTTTGGGTTGAAATCGGACCTGAAACGGACTAAAAGACACACAGTGCTCCTGTGCAATTCGCACCGGAGCCGCTGCGGAGAAGTGTGAACCGGAACCATGGGGAGCCGGTCTCAATCTCCTGCCATGCAAATTGTGTGAACCCAGCCTTACTTATTATCCACAATATATTGAACCAAGGGACACTTCAATGTCACCTACTTTGAATTTGAGATTTTGCAAACACATAATAGGCACAAGGAAGCAGTGAGCCAAAAGAATGGATATTGGATGTACAGGTAACTAGACTCCATCTAAAGCTAAAATATGAGTAGATAGTTTGCAACATCCTAGTCATGAAGTTACAAAAATATTTCCTAAATTTCCAACTAACATTTTGTCATTAAAGAACTTTCACCGAGACAGGTTCAGAAGGTCATCAGCACGCCTGCAGACATATTCATTTTTCCAAGCAGAGCTATTCTGCTATTAGTCCAGCCGGCTCTGACTTGTTACTTTTGCTTTACAGACTTTGGAAATTTTCCACAAAATCCAAGGGCTCCGACAACACCCAACTCCGTAAAACAGGTGAGCTCATGCTGAGGCCTAATTTGGTCACCATGAAGACTGCAGCTGGAAATGTCCTGATTGGAACCCAAAGAAGAAGCAAAGAAAGGGTTGAGAACGTTTACAACAAATACCTTTACAGGCCTATAATAATGGGTATCTGACAGGGCTGCTTTTGGAAGACCATGGTGATAGAACTCTTTACTTTCAAAGTAAAATTTTGTACTGTTCATTCTTGGTTTATTTGAGTTTTATATGTATGGATCCTATGTTTGGATGGAAAATATATTGATCCAGAAAATTTTGAGCCCTTAATGACTTAATCAACAGCCTTTATGTATAAGACTGAATAAACTGACAGGTACTCAAAATCATATTTTTCTGTTGTTCAGTTTTTTTGCTTAAACGAGGTTAATGACCAGTTTGTCACCCACTCCTACCAAGGTCTAATGCCACGTACACACGGTCAGACTTTACGGCAGACTTTGCCCGGCGGACTTTTCGACGGACTTTACGACGGACTTTCTGAATGAACGGACTTGCCTACACACAATCCACCAAAGTCCGTCGAATTTGTACGTGATGACGTACGACCGGACTAAAACAAGGAAGTTCATAGCCAGTAGCCAATAGCTGCCCTAGCGTGGCTTTTTGTCCGTCGAACTAGCATACAGACGAGCGGACTTTTTGACTGGACTCGATTTCGACGGATTGATTTAAAACATGTTTCAAATCTAAGTCCGTCCAGCTTTTGAGAAAACAAAGTCCGCTGGAGCCCACACACGATCGAATTGTCCGACGAAATCCCGTCCGCCGGGCAAAGTCTGCCGTAAAGTCCGCTCGTGTGTACGCGGCATAAGAACCATTTGTAAGCAGGTTGAAATACAACCAGTTAGGTGGGATGATGGTAGGAGTTAATGTTTTGCTGGTTCTTTGGATTTTTAGTGGGTTATCTCTAGGTCCGACCCACTGGCCCTGTGTTCTAAAAGAGGGACAGTGGTCCAGAAAAGAGAGCCCTTGGCCCGAGAGCCCCCGGGAAGCAAAAGTAAAAATGTGCTCATATATTAGTAAAGATTATACAAAGAAATCTTGTTTTACTTAAATTCCATGAAAAATAAATATTTCATAATATATTTGGAAAAAGTGACTTGTGCTCATATATAAATAACAGTTGTGCAAATGATATAAAAATAGAATCAATTTATAATAAATATAAAAAAATGTCTTGTGCTTCTTAAATAAAGTGAAAATAAGTTCATAATGAATTTCATAATATAAAGTGTCCCATGCAATAAATTATCTTCACAGATCCACATCCAAATTGAAGAAATATGAAGCAACCCCATCTCCAAAAAAATATGAAGCAATCCCATCTCCAAAGAAAAAAACATCCATGCTCCACCTACAGTGTTGAAAACAACCACCGGAACCCACTAGATTACTTACCATAAATAATGGCTGATAATGAATCAGCAAATGTGCATTGGTATATACACTATATTGTCAAAAGTATTGTGACACCTGCCTTTACACGCAAATTAGCTTTAATGGCACCCTATTCTTAGCCTGTAGGGTTCAATATTGAGCTGGTCCATCTGTTGCAGCTATAACAGCTTCAACTCTTCTGGAAAGACAGTCCACAAGGTTTAGGAGTGTGTCTATGGGAATGTTTGACCATTCTTTCAGAAATGCATTTGTGAGGTCAGATACTGATGTTGAACGAGAAGGCCTAGCTCGCAGGCTCCACTCTAATTCACCCCAAAGGTGTTCTGTTGGGTAAGGTGCAGGCCAGTCATGTTCATCCACCTCAAACTTGCTTATCCACACAATATTGCCAAAAGTATTGAGACGCCTGCCTTTACACGCACATAAACTTTAATGGCATCCCATTTATGAGGTCAGGCACTGATGTGGAAGAGAAAAGCCTGGCTTGCAGTCTCTGATCTAAATCATCCCAAAGGGGTTCAAACATTCCCATAGACACACTCCTAAACCTTGTGAACAGCCTTCCCAGAAGAGTTGAAGCCATTAAAGTTCATATGCGTGTAAAGGCATGCGTCTCAATACTTTTGACAATGTAGTGAATATCTTGCTGTCACAGTGGCACAGGCAATCTTTTTTCAAAATAGTTACGAATAGTACTCCAACCCGGAAACCACCATCATATTCCAAAATAGGATATTAAAAAGGAAGAAGGCAACTCATAGTGTAAAACCATTAAAATTATGTTTATTTACTAAAGTAATTTACACATTTCCAACTTGTAAACCGCAACCTAAACCTTTTCCACCCTGGCTCCAATCACATCTACTAACTGCGAGCGTGGTGATGTCAAAGGCACGGCTCCACCCAGGATTAGGACCCGAGAGTTTACTGGAGAACAGTTATAGTGCAGGTGTACATGGTGTACGTTCATCTCTAAAAGCAGAGGCCCGTCTTAAGGTTGAGAATTCAGCTACGGTGGCCTCAGCCGTGTCCCAAGGCATTGATGGAAACGGCACAGAAGTAAAGATACCCCATGTGTATTGAAAGTGATCCTGTTACAAGAAGAACCTGGTATTTCTAAGGTGAACAGAGGAGTGCAGGAGTGCAGAGAAGTTTATTACCCGTACACACATATTAACACACACATTAAAAGTGGAATAAATAATTGTAACTGTGACGGACTGCCCAGCTTGGGTGCCTATGCCAAGATACAGCTTCCTTCACTCTGGAATCAGCAACCAGGTGTTATAGTTGAGAATTGCACCCAAGTACTAGACGACACTAGCTTAAGTGCAAACTGGAACTGACTTTATTGTAAGTTCTGCCAGAAGTTATACCACACAAGATCAGATAAAAGCTTGATCACATTATCTTAAACAATGCAAACTTTAAACAGTAATATCATCAGTACATCTAACAGTACATCTAATGAACAGGTAGCAGCTAACAGTGGCCTAATTACCGGTAAGCTAATCAACAGCTAGGCATCTGAACAAGCCTTGATTAGTCAGGGAGTCCACCCCCAGACAGTCTGGCACCAGTATTCAAGAAGACCTACGGCTGTCCACGTATCATTAGCCAGCTTTCTTTTCACATACATCTCACTGAGTTTAAAGATGGCAGAGACCATCATGGCTTCCTTGGCTGTTAAATGTGGTAATAACATGTCATTTTGCATTCTATAACAAGACATCTTCCTGAATGCTTGTAGCTCCCTCAAATGCCAGGGCCCATAGTCAGTAGGCAAGAGGCTACCCTGCAGTCCCCTCCAAAAGACCCTACCCCGGTTAGGTCCATCACAGTAACTTACTATGGCAATAATATTTAGAGCAGTCATTGTAACTATCAGCATCAATCATATCCTATGATAAAAAAACAATACTCTTTTTTTGGACTCCACTGGTGAGACTACTAGCAAACGGCAGAAGCTCTTCTTTAAGAATTCCACACTTGTTATAAGTTAGTAGGGGATATATATTATGAGATACTGTGGAACATTGAATAGAATAATCTTGTCAAGTTTCAAAGAGTGGACAATAAAAAATTGAGCCCCGCCATATACAGAACTGAATTGTCAGATTGTCACCAAAAAAATAGCGAGATGACTATACATAGAGAGAGTGATGTCCTTCATTGGTGCATGAGAGACTTATGGCTGAGAACTCCAAGAGAATGATAAAAGAGAATAGAAGATGGGCCTTGAAGTGACCCAACATGGTAGGGTGACTGCCCACAATGAGGTAAGAAGAAAATGTTTTCCACAATGTACTTAACTAAGATTCACTTCAATGTCACATACTTAGAACTTCACATTATGCTGCCCAAGCTGACATTCAGAGAGAAGATATGCTCCAGGGGCTCTTTCAGAGGTTAGTGAGGGTACCCACTTTACAAGATGATATCTCTTAGGAGTGTTCAATATAGCCTGTTCACAACCCTTCACTGTGAGTGGCTGTTACTATACCATGTCCTTCTGTTTCCCAAATACCATATCTATAAAAACAAAAGATGGACACCGAGCAGTGCATACATAAATCAGAAGCCATAGGCCAAGAGACTGGTTCTTGGCTGTTCAGGTAACTACAGTTCATCTAAATGAGCTGTAATATCAGTATATATTTTGCAACTTCTTAATAGGTCACAAAGTTACGACAATATTTCCTAAATTTCCAACTAACATTTCAACATTAAAGAAGTTCCCTTTAATAACAGGTATTACATCGAGACAGGTTCAGAAAGTCATCAGTACGCCTGCAGACATTTTCAGTTTTCCGAGCGGAGCTATCCTTCTATTAGTCCAGCCGGCTCTAACTTGTTACTTTTGCTTCACAGACTTGAGAAATTTTCCACAAAATCCAAGGACTCTGACAACACCCAACGCTGTAAAACAGGAGAGCTCATGATGAGGCCTAATATGGTCAACATGATGACTGCAGCTGGAAATGTCCTGATTGGAATCAATCGGCCGAATCTTATGGAAGAGGTTGAGAACTTTTCCAACAAATTCTTTACAGGCCTATAATTATGTGTTTTTGATCTTAAATTGCACACCCGTTTGCTGTTTAGAATATTAATATAAGATAACTTTACCTTTTCCATGGTTTCCATGTAGGCTGCACATATTTCTTGTTTTGTTTGATGACCTGTTATCCCCCATGTCATGATTCTTTACTTTGCTATACTTCTGATCTTTCCTACTTCTTTAACTTTTGCTTTACTGGTCTTTTTTAAAAATTTTTAAAGCTTTGATACCAACATGAGAAGAATGCCCCTTGTGCCAATGCTTATATAGCAGTGAAAACTATTCTTTTGCCATGAATCACGCTGTAGTTCTTTCTTCACTAAATTTCTCACAGTAAGCGTCTCAGATTTATATTTATTTGGAGTTTTTTGGGTATGTATTAAGGGTAATTTTGTTTATTTATTTTCACTTTTTTGTGTACCTGAGCAGAATTCTTTTATACTAGGAGGACAAGTGGAACCCGTAATTGAGAGAAGTACATATGTGGATGCATTTATATGAATTGTTACACAATATATGGTATTATACCCTCTAGAGGAACCACGGGGAGTCCTACCTAAATTTTAGATGTCCTATTTGTTGTCATTTTTTTGTAATGTGAAATATAGTTTTAATGAAGATTGATAAATTGTTATAAATTTTATACGTGCCTCTAAAGTCCATTAATTTTTTCTTCAACCCAATTCGTATAGTTTTGGGATGTGACACATGTGTAATATAGGTGCCCCTTAGCCACCTAAGGGCACTGTCATTATTTACATTTTTGTGTATCTGATCATTACTTGTATACTGCCATTTCTTTTTTTTTTAATCTTATTTCTGTGGGGAAAAAAATAAAATAGTAGGCTAATGGAGTATTGTTTGACACAAGAACAGGTCCAGCATTAAAGCCAATTTCAACTTTTTAAATGAACAAAAACGTACTTAATTTCATCCTCCTTATTGACTCCAATGCGCTGAAAATCACTGAAATTTTATATTTAAAATTTAATATTTTATTTAAGATTTTGGCAAAATAAAAACTCTCAATTTCATCCACCTGTACTGATAAATACAGCTCAGGCCAACTTATGATTTATTTATTTTAACTACTTTGAAGTTAGACACAAAACACAAAACAGAGCACCCCAACATTCACTTTGAAAGATCTATAGGCGCTTGTGGATTTCCAACTGTTAAGCTGGCCATAGATTACTCGGTTTAAACGAAAGAAACGGACCCGATTCCCCCATCCACAAATTCAAGATGGATGGGGGAATCCTCCACACTATGTCTTTGTATTCTGACATTGGGGAGACTTCCCTGCCATCAGAATACACTGATAGGCACTGCCAGCTGTAACACGGCTATAGATTGAGTGGCTAGAATCTGACAGGGTGGTGGAACAGAAGTCAATCAGTAGATCGACTTCTGTTCCACCACAGTGACCATACATGTATGAAAATTCGGCCAGTCCCTGCTCGGTCCATGTATGGCCAGCTTTACTCTTACACTCTAAGAATCGTCTTGTGGTGGTTATGCAAATGTCTCCCACTCTTTACAGCAGTCAATAACCCACATATACAAGCAATATATATATAAATCATGTTGGTCACGCATAATTTTCTTGCTCTTCTCTGCAACATTTATAACATTTCTCTAAATTATGACAAGCTTTAAAGGAAATTACATACATTTCTTGTAGTCTTACTGTCAAAAGTGTCAAACTGAGATAACAAACACAGCCTGGAGAGCACAGGTAATAACTCGCTGGGTGGATCATGACCTGGAGCACTTAGAAAGACAAACATACATGCAAGAACCTCTTAGGTTCTTCAGGGTGCTGATGCTGCTTAGCTGTTGCTGCATCCTGGAAAATTGGCTGTATTGAAAATGTAAAACTAAGTTTATTAACTTACATAGGTTGTTTAAATTCCAATTGTTGGTAGAGTAACTCTTCCTCTGTAGTAACTCTTCCTCTTCTTCTTCTTCGCAGGTAAATAATGGATTCCAAGCAGAAGCATTGTGTTGTCATTGAGTTCTTTTTACAGGAGGAGTGCAATCTGTCTGACATCCGCAGACGGCAACAGAATGTTTACGAAGATGACACCATTGACAAGAGCAATGTCTTGCCATTGGGGGCTCTTGCTAATGGTGTCATATCCGTAAACATTCTGTAGCCATCTGTCAATGTTGAACAGCCTACACACCGTCTTAATCAAGAACCGATGAGGAAGTGTTATGCTGCATACACACGGTCGGAATTTCCGAAACAAATGTTCGATGTAAGCTTGTTGTCGGAAATTTCGACCGTGTGTAGACTCCATTGGACACATTTGCTGTTGGAATTTCCGACACCAAAGGTTTGAGAACTGGTTCTCAAATTTTCAGACAACAAAATTTGTTGTTGGAAATTCCGAGTGTGTGTACCCAATTCAGATGCACATAATTCCACACATGCTCAGAATCAAGCAGAAGAGCCGCACTGGCTATTGAACTTCATTTCCTGTCGCATGATGGCAGCATACACTTTGGGTTGTGACTCCACCCCTCACAACCTGATAGGACCACATAGCTATAAATTGTAAAGATGGCCCCCGCCCCAGTATTCTCTTATTTTTCCTCACCTGAAGGACTGAAGATGTCAGAAGCACCCCCTTACCGAATTCGCCCCAGCCAGGTTCTAGCCTCTCCTGGGTGGAAGTCCTTGCCTGTACAGCCTCTAAATGAGCTAGATGGAAGGAACCCCACTCTGGTGATCTCAGGGGTATATGCGGCTTCAGTATAAGCCTTAAACAGGCTTAGTTGTGTGCAGCGGTCTTCATCTGCCTTTCCCACTTTTTGGTGCAGCTTGCTGGGCATTGTGGTACTCCTCTGTCTCTTCCCTGTGTGGTCGGGCGTCTCGGCGCTTCCGCGCATGCGCAGTGAGTGTTTTTAGGGCATCCTGGCAGGTTCGCCAGGTTCCAAGATGGCGCCGAGAGCGGCTCGGCGCTACTGTGCATGTGCGGGCGGGACGTGACCCTGGCGGCCATAGCGGTGCTTTTAAAAGGCTCAGAATGTCAGTTTCTGATGCCTCCAGCCTTCTTGAGCTTCCTGACACTCCTGTCAACTCTGCTATCAGCTCTGCCTCACCTCTGATCGCTCCCTCCTTGGGGTAAGTGTTTTTCTCTTCCCTGGTTCCTTGCTGTTTTTTGCTTGCATGTTTATACTTGCCTGTATCCCTCCAGGCAACCACAGTATCTTTGCAGGATCGTACTAATGCTGCCTAATTGGTCAGCCCTACCAGGTCATCAAGATCGTCAAAATCAAGGCGAAGAGAGACCTCACGCAGGAGGAGCCGCTCCAGCCATAGGCGAAGCCGCTCATGCGGCAGAAGTCGCTCAGCCCACAGGGGAAGCCGTAGGAGGAGACCTTCCTACTCTAGGCATAGACACTCCCATTACAGAAGATCCCCTGCTCGTAGACGTCATTCTTCTGCGCATCCTTCCCGTCCGGCGGGAAATGCTTGCTGGGTATGCGGGGCCACAGCCCTACCAGACAGATTAGCCTGCCGCAAATGCATGAACGAAGCCACCAGACAGAAAGAACTGGTCACTGTAGAGCCTACCGGGGTCCCGGCTACGCATATCTCAACTTCAGACGTGGAGGTTACAGCCCTGAGCACCTCTCCATCCCATCCCAGTACATCTAGGGCAGTGTTTCTCAACTCCAGTCCTCAAGGCGCACCAACAGGTCATGTTTTCAGGATTTCCACTATTTTGCACAGGTGATTTGATCAGTTTTCACTGCCTTAGTAATTACCACAGCCGTTTCATCTGAGGAAATCCTGAAAACATGACCTGTTGGTGCGCCTTGAGGACTGGAGTTGAGAAACACTGATCTAGGGAACAAGAATTCCCGTCAGATGAGGAAGAGCTGGAGGCGGCAGCAGGCTTTGATTTTTCGCTCATAGGCCCCTTTGTGAAATCGGTCAAGGAAGCGATTAACTGGGAAGAACCTGAAGAGGTACAGCAGAAACAAAGGAAGTATTTTCCAAATCTCAAGAAAGTGCCTGAAGCCTTTCCATTCATAGAGGAGCTGGATGAGCTTATTAAAGATGAATGGCAGAATCCAGAGAAGAAAGTTAGTCTCTCTAACAGGCTTACCAAGTTGTATCCTCTAAAAGAACCCAGGGTATCTCCCCTGGTTTCCCCTCCAGTGGTGGATGCCTCTTTGATGCGCCTAGCCAGGCATGTGACGCTTCCCATTGAGGACGCAGTGACATTCAGGAATGTCCTGGACAGAAAGGTGGATACGGACCTTAAAAGGGCTTATGTTTTTGCAGGGGGTGCCTGCAGACCAGCAGTGGCACTGGCCGCCGTGGGGAAAGCTATTTCCGGGTGGTCTGCAAACACCGCGAAACTTGTGGCCGAAGGCGCAGATCAAGACCAGATCGTTAAAGCCCTACAGGAACTCAGTCTCGCAGGAGACTTCGTGGCGGAAGCCTCGGTGGATACCATTAGGTCCGCTTCGAGATCTATGTTAGCTACGGTAATGGCCAGGAGGGCGTTGTGGCTTAAACCCTGGTCAGCCGACCCGGCCTCAAAGTCCAACTGGTGCAGGATTCCATATGATGGAGTTAACCTCTTTGGCGCAAAGCTGGATACAGCAATATCCAAAGTGACAGACGGGAAGTCTGGTCTTATCCCTTCAGACAGAAGACCAAAACAGCAAAGGGCGCCTCCCTTCAAGCGCAATCTCTGGAAAGATACAAGGATGCAAAATCCTATAGACCTGGGAAGGAGTACAGAAGAACTTGGAAGAACCCTCAGACGTCCTTCCTCAAATTCCAAAAAACCAAGACCCCGGCCTCCAATGAACAGAAACCTTTTTGAAGGTACGCCCACCCAACCAGCTGTAGTGGGTGCCAGGCTCACAAATTTCAAGTTGGTTTGGGTGGAATTGATAGAAGATCCATGGACAGTATCCACCATCCGGGCCGGGCACAGGTGGTCGTTCAAGAACCGCCCCCCAAAGGATCACTTCTGCGCAACCAAACTTCCTCCTTCCAGAGAGAAAAGGCTGTCCTTGGTCCAGTATATCCAGGACCTGTTAAGGAAACAAGCAATAGTGGAGGTCGCACCATCTCAAAGAGGTCAAGGTTTCTCTTCCCCACTCTTCCTAGTAAGGAAAAAGTCAGGGGACTTTCGTCCTGTCCTGGACCTAAAGAAACTCAACCGGTCAATTTGGGTAGAAACATTCAGGATGGAGAGCCTTCAATCAATTCTCCAGGCGATAAATCGGGGAGACTGGATGCTCTCGATCGATCTTCGAGACGCATACTTACATATCCCGATTCACGCAGAGTTCCAGAGATTCCTCCGATTTACGATAAACAGCTGGCACTTCCAATTTCGAAGTCTTCCGTTTGGAATCTCCACCGCACCCAGGACGTTCACGAAAGTCCTATTGCCCGTGATAGACCACTTGAGAGAGAGGGGATTGAGAGTCCACCATTACCTGGACGACATCCTGCTTCTCTCGGACAACAAGGAGTCTCTCATCCTGGTCTCCACCTTACAGTCTCTAGGGTGGCTGATAAACTGGGAAAAAAGCAGTATCCATCCCACTCAGAGAATGGTCTTTTTAGGGGCCGAGCTGGACACGAGAGAGAACTTGGTGGAGCTTCCAGAGGAGAAGATTCCTCCCCTGATTCAGAAGGTGAAGAAGACTATCTCGGCCAAGAGGCTACCAGCCAGAACATGCCTCAGTATCCAGGGCTCTTTGGCATCCACCATTCCGATGGTTCAGTGGGCGCAATGGAACTCAAGGCCTTTCCAGATTTCCTTCCTGCGCCAGGGGAACGGGATTTCAATGTCCCAGTCGATTCACATCCCTCAGGAGGTGAAGCAATCATTGCTGTGGTGGACTCGGCCTCGCAACTTAAGAAGGTGCAAGCACATTATCACCCCTCACCAGGAGACGGTGACCTCAGATGCCAGCCTGCAGGGGTGGGGAGCTCACCATCAGCACTTTGCGGCTCAAGGCCGCTGGCCATTCAGGGCACAGGACACAGTGTCAAATGTGTTAGAAATGAGAGCAGCACTCCAGGCGCTCCTGTCCTTCAGCTCCCTCTTGAGAGGAAGACATGTTCTTCTGAGAATGGACAACAAGGTTGCGGTTGCCTATGTCAACAGGCAGGGGGGCACCAGAAGCAGGTCCATGATGCAGGAGGTCCGTCCTGTCCTAGAGTGGGCACAACTGAACCTGTTAAGCCTAAGGGCAGTCTATGTTCCGGGAGTCCAGAATGTGCTGGCCGACTCGCTGAGCAGGAATTTCACCTCCAACCACGAGTGGTCTCTGAACCCACAGGCCTACACCCTTGGGGTTCACCAGAGATAGACCTGGTGGCAACCCCAGAGAATGCGAAATGCCGGAGATTCCTATCAAGAATACCATTCCCTTCGGCGGAGGGGACGGATTGTCTCCTGCACCCCTGGAACTTCCAGCTGGGATACATCTTCCCTCCAACTCCTCTCATAGCGAGGTTTCTCCTGAGACTCAAGGAGTCATCGGCACTGGTGGTGGCAGTGATTCCCTTCTGGCCGAGGAGGCCATGGTTTACCACTCTGATGCAGCTGAATACGGCAGATCCCCTGCCCCTTCTGTTGTCGCCAGACCTACTCTCCCAAGGTCATCTTCTTCACCCGAACCCGGAGAAGCTACATTTGATGGCTTGGAGACTGAAAGGGCTAGGTACCTAGAGCAAGGCTGTTCCCAGAGGGTGGCGGATACCCTTCTCCAGGCCAGGAGGCCTACCACGAATAATACTTACAGGCGAGTCTGGGAGAAGTTTACCGCCTTCGCTCAACAGCAAGGTTGGAACCCATCCTCACCATCGGTGTCACAGGTCCTGGAGTTTCTTCAGCTAGGCCTAGAGAAGGGCCTTAGATCAAGTACCTTAAAGGTCCAGGTCTCGGCCCTGTCCGCCTTGACAGGAGTCAGATGGGCACAAGATCCCCTTGTGATTCAGTTCCAATGGGCCTGTCTAAAGCTGAGGCCGCCTAGGAAACCTTCCTTCCCAGTCTGGGACCTCTCAGTCATACTGGAAGCTTTATCTAAGGAGCCCTTCTTTCCTAATGACAACATATCCTTATGGGATCTGACGCTGAAAGTCTCATTCCTGATAGCCATAACATCGGCTAAGAAGGTGTCAGAGATGCAAGCCTTAATGGCCAGTGATCCATATCTGATTGTATTGCCAGACAGGTTAGTCTTGAAACCTTCGGACCGGTTCATCCCCAAGGTATCCTCGTCTTTTCACTTCAACCAGGAGATTAACCTTCCGGCCCTCAGTACGGAACGAGGCGACCCTCACCCTCTGGACATCAAGGGTAATGTCCTGGAGTATCTTTCAGCTACCAGATCCATCAGGAAGACCAAAAGTCTCCTAATCATTCCGCATGGATTCAGGAGAGGTCAAGCGGCATCCTCACGCACCATTGCGTCATGGCTGGTGAAGACCATCAAAAAGGCCTACTTACTAAGCAATCATCAAGTACCTGAGGGCTTAAGGGCACACTCCACTAGGGCAGTGGCAACCCCCTGGGCAGCATATTGTCGAGTCTCGGCGGAGACAATTTGCAGAGCGGCCACCTGGTCTTCCAGGAGCACCTTTATGTCCCATTACAAGGTGGATTCCGCCTGCTTATCCACAGTGGATTTCGTTATCCAGGCCAATTCTTCTGTTCTTTGTTAATAAACTTAGTTTGAACTCCCACCCAGTCTTTGCGAGTTACTCCCCAAAGTGTATGCTGCCATGATGCGACAGGAAAACGGAAAATTGTATACTCACCTTTCCATAATTTTCCTTTCCTGTCGTATCTTCATGGCAGCATACAATCTCCCACCCGTCTGAGGTGATATATACGGAGAATACTGGGGCGGGGGCCGTCTTTACAACTTATAGCTATGTGGTCCTATCAGGTTGTGAGGGGCGGAGTCACAACCCAAAGTGTATGCTGCCATGAAGATACCACAGGAAAGGAAAATTACGGAAAGGTGAGTATACAATTTTCCATTTTTTCTTGTACATCTTGTACGTCACTGTGTTCTTGACGTTCAAAATTTCCGACAAGATTTGTGCGACCGTATGTATGAAAGACAAGTTTGAGCCAACATCCGTCGGAAAAAAATCCACGGTTTTGTTGTCGGAATGTCCGATCGTGTGTATGTGGCATTACTCTACCAACATGTGGAATTTGAATGTATCTCACAAAATTAAGAACACCCCACACATTTTTGTAAATATTTTATTCTATCTTTTCATGTGACAACACTGAAGAAATGACACTTTGCTTCAATTTAAAGTAGTGAATGTACAGCTTGTATAACAGTGTAAATTTGCTGTCCCTTCAAAATAAGTCAACACACAGCCGTTAATGTCTAAACCGCTGGCAACAAAATTGAGCACACCACCTAAGTGAAAATGTCCAAATTGGGCGCAATTAGCCATTTTCCCTCCCTGGTGTCATGTGACTCATTTGTGTTACAAGGTCTCAGGTGGGAGCAGGTGTGTTAAATTTGGTGTCATCGCTTTCACTCTCTCAGACTGGTCACTGTAAGTTCAACATGGCACCTCATAGCAAAGAACTCTCTGAGGATCTGAAAAAACGAATTGTTGCTCTACATAAAGATGGGCCAAGCCATAAGAAGATTGCCAAGACCCTGAAACTGAGCTGCAGCTCGGTGGCCAGGACCATACAGCGGTATAACAGGACAGGTTCCACTCAGAACAGGCCTCGCCATGGTCGACCAAAGAAGTTGAGTGTACGTGCTCAGCGTCATATTCAGAGGTTGTCTTTGGGAAATAGATGTATGAGTGCTGCCAGCATTGCTGCAGATGTTGAAGGGGTGGGGGGTCAGCCTGTCAGTGCTCAGACCACATACCGCACGCTGCATCAAATTGGTCTGCATGGCTGTCATCCCAGAAGGAAGCCTCTTCTAAAGATGATGCACAAGAAAGCCCTCAAACTGTTTGCTGAAGACAAGCAGACTAAGGACATGGATTACTGGAACCATGTCCTGTGGTCTGATGAGACCAAGATAAACTTATTTGGTTCAGATGGTGTCAAGCGTGTGTGGCAGCAACCAGATGAGGATTACAAAGACAAGTGTGTCTTAACTACAGTCAAGCATGGTGGTGGGAGTGTCATAGTCTGGGGCTGCATGAGTGTTGCCAGCACTGAGGAGCTACAGTTCATTGAGGGAACCATGAATGCCAACATGTACTGTGACATACTGAAGCAGAGAATGATCCCCTCCCTTCGGAGACTGGGCCGCAGGGCAGTATTCCAACATGATAACAACCTCAAACACACCTCCAAGATGACCCCTGCCTTGCTAAAGAAGCTGAGGTTAAAGGTGATGGACTGGCCAAGCATGTCTCCAGACCTAAACCCTATTAAGCATCTGTGGGGCATCCTCAAACAGAAGGTGGAGGAACACAAGGTCTCTAAATTCCACCAGCTGTGTGATGTCATCATGGAGGAGTGGAAGAGGACTCCAGTGGCAACCTGTGAAGCTCCGGTGAACTCAGTGCCCAAGAGGGTTAAGGCAGTGCTGGAAAATAATGGTGGCCACACAAAATATTGACACTTTGGGCCCAATTTTGACATTGTCACTTAGGGGTGTACTCAATTTTGTGATACAAAAAAGACGCCACTCACCCCCATCTATAGCTGGCTATCGCAGTAAGAAGCATTGGAAGGCTAACAACAGGCATAAACAAGACCAAAGATAAATACAAGGGAAAAACCAAGCTTAACTTACCACCAGCCCTCAGACAACCAAATAACCTGTCTAACAGTATGCGATAAAAGCAGGGGTTTAGTCTGCACACATTTGAAAATGCATGCGTAAGCCACAGAGCCTCGTTAAGGCACCCTGGTATCTGTGGTACCTAACACTAACTTATAAGTGTACTCACTTTTGTTGCAAGTGGTTTAGACATTAATGGCTCTGTGTTGACCTATTTTGAGGGGACAGCAAATTTACACTGTTATACAAGCTGTACACTCACTACTTTACATTGTAGCAAAGTGTCATTTCTTCAGTGTTGTCACATGAAAAGATTTAATAAAATATTTACAAAAATGTGAGGAGTGTACTCACTTTTGTGAGATACTGTAAGTAATGAAAAAGGTATGCCCACTTTTACATTACTTTCAGTACAACCCTTGTATTACACATATATAGTATATTGTCTCAATTTCATTCTTCATTTTTGACCTCTATGCTTGCTTGGCTCATGAATCTGATAGGGCTGCTTTTGCATGATCTTGGTGATACAACTCTTTACTCTTTTCAGCTAAGGTAGAATTTTGTACTGTTCATTCTGGGTTTAAGTAAAAGTTATATGGGTATTGATTTTGCACTTGAATCCCTTGTTTGGATGGAAAAAAAATAAGAATCCCAAAAAATTTGGGCCTTCAGCAAGAAATGAAGGCTCAACCAACATCCCTTTTTCTGTGAGGCAAAAACACGTTCAAATAAAGTGACAGGTTCTCTTGAGAGACCTCCCTTCCACCCACTGAGCTCCCCCCATCACTTTGTGTGTCTGATGGTCAGTTTTTAAGCCTTACACTGGGTTACTGACCTGTTTCCAACCTGCTCCTACTAAGGGCTTAGAACTGTATCCAAGTACAAAGGGAGAAGGTCATATGCTCCTCCATACTTGGAGGCACTAGGTATTTCAGAGGGCTCCAACAGAGGAAAGTAAAGGGAAGATTATTCAGTACAACAATATCAGTATGATGGTAATAGTTAAAGGAGATGTTGGAATTATCAGCGTCAAGTCTATCCTACCATGAACAAAATTACACTCTTTTCAGACCCAACTGGTGAGGCTGCTAGGAAATGGCAGTAGATCTCCTTTCAGCAATCCCACACTCGTTATAGATTAGTAGGGAATGTACAGTATGTTATGAGCTTATGTGAAACAATGAAAAGAAGAAAAAAAAATGCAAATCGATATCTGAATGGTACCCCTGCAGAGCGGCTGGCCTCCCTGTGTTCGCAATGCAGGAGGGCAGCCGCTCCGCGCAAGACCCAAAAACAATTGGAGATAACTGGAGTAGCGGTGTCTATTACAGTGATTTCCAGCTTCTAGAGGGATCCAATGTAACTATGTAAAAAAACTTCATACATGGAATATACTGTATTTGAAATAATATGAAGTTGGGGAGCACAGTGGGGGGGGGGGGGGGGGTTAAGGAGTTAGGGGCACAATGAGTGGACAGGGGGAATGGAGGTGCACAATCAGAGGCTGGGAGTATAGAGTGGGGGGTGCTTGGAGTAAATGAAAAAGCCAGTAACATAGGGGAACTCAGCTAAAGCACAGCTTTTCCTACTATACAGGTGCATCTTCCAAAAAATTATAAATCAAAAAGTGAAACTCATATATTATATAGATTCATTAAAAACCAAGTGATATATTTCAAGCATTTCTTTCTTTTAGATTATGGCTTACAGCTAGTGAAAAATCCCCAAATTCAGTGTCTCAGAAATTCAGAATATTACATAAGACCAATGAAACAAAAGGATTTTTAATACAGAAATGTTGGCTTACTGAAAAGTATGTCCATGTACAGTATAGTATGCACTCAATACTTGGTCGGGGCTCCTTTTGCATGAATTACTGCATCAATGTGGCGTGGCATGGAGGCGATCAGCCTGTGGCACTGTTGAGGTGTTATGGAAGCCCAGGTTGCTTTGATAGCGGCCTTCAGCTCGTCTGCATTGTTGGGTCCGGGGTCTCTCATCTTCCTCTTGACAATACCCCACAGATTCTCTGTTGAGTTTAGGTCAGGCGAGTTTGCTGGCCAATCAAGCACAGTGATACCATTATCATTAAACCAGGTATTGGTACTTTTGGCAGTGTGGTCAGGTGCCAAGTCCTGCTGGAAAATGAAATCAGCATCTCCATAATTGGACTTGATAAAACACAGTGGACCAACACCAGCAGATGACATGGCTCCCCAAATCATCAATGACTGTGGAAACTTCACACTGGACCTCATGCAACTTGGATTCTGTGCCTATATACAGTATAAAGGCACGTGACATAATGAAGGAATAAATATACCAAAGACTATCATTACAGGTTTTAACCCCAAAAAGTTACCAGAGTACAATATTCTTTCTATAATGGGCCTTTAACGTTTTATTATTGTTAATAGACTGGTAGAAATGTCTGCATCTCTTTTTAAACCTTTTAAGACAGTTGGAACTCTTGCTTTGCTTGGTGTTGTTAGACTTTGAAGGGAGAGTACAAAGATGACCTCATCTATTGGATTCTGTTCCTTCACTGTCCAATAAGCAGACTAGGAGAGGTGACTAAGGATGCAGAACATCAATGGCCATTTTTTGCCCTGTGGTCAAGCATCATTAGCTAATTTTATGCGTTGTTGATTGAGGCATTTGCTTGGAGTACTGCTTTAACGTAATGTGGCAACGAACATGGTAGATGTTCCTTCCAACAAGAGGTTTGATTTTACAAGACTGAAGCAACTATATTTTGGTAACAATTATTTTTTTAATAAAGCAGGTATCGTGCTTACCAGACAAGACTGGTAGCGTTCCACAACACGTACTCATGTTCCGCTAATGTTCTAATTACCATCTTCAGGGACGATTAATGGCCTTAATCTTGGGGATCTTCCAGACTCTTTCATCATGCCAATTATAGAAAGGCACAGACAATATGCTGGGTTTATTGCAGCTATTCTCAGAAATTCACTGGTGTGGCCCATACGGGTGCCAACAGGAAAAAAGTAAACTATATTGTCAAATGTATTGGGACACCTGCCTTTACACGCACATTAACTTTAATGGCATCCCAGTCTTAGTCCGTAGGGCTCAATATTGAGTTGGCCCACCCTTTGCAGCTATAATAGCTTCAAATCTTCTGGGAAGGATGTCCGCAAGGTTTAGGAGTGTGCCTATGGGAATGTTTGACCATTCTTCTAGAAGCGCATTTGTGAGGTCAGGCACTGATGTTGCAGTCTCCGTTTTAATTCATTCCAAAGGTGTTATATCGGGTTTAGGTCAGGACTCTGTGCAAGCCAGTCAAGTTCCTCCACCCCAAACTCGCTCATCCATGTCTTAATGGACCTTGCTTTGTGCACTGGTGTGCAGTCATGTTGGAACAGGAAGGTGCCATCCCCAAACTGTTCCCACCAAGTTGGGAGCATGAAATTATCCAAAATGTCTTGGTATGCTGACGCCTTAAGAGTGCCCTTCACTGGAACTAAGGGGCCAAGCCCAACCCTGAAAAACAAGCCCACACCTTAATTCCCCCTCCACCAAATGATTTGGACCACTACACAAAGCAAGGTCCGTAAAGACATGGAAGATTGAGTTTGGGGTGGAGGAACTTGACTGGCCGGGAAAGAGTCCTGGCCTCAACCCAATAGAACACCTTTCTTTGGGATGAATTAGCCTGGGTTCACACTATTGGGAATTGGATGCGAGATCCCAATTCGCAATAGCAGGAGGTTGTGACCGGCTCCCTATGGAGCCGGTTCACGTATCTCCGATGTGGCTCTGGTGCGAATTAGCACAGGAGCCCTGTGAGTCTTTTGGTCCGTTTCAGGTCCGAATTCAGCCCAAAATTCGGGCTGAAATCAGACCTGAATTGGTGAACCAGGACATACAGGATCCCTACTGGGAGCCGCAACGGCATTAGGTGTGAACCCAGTCTTATGCCCTGTACACACGATTGGATTTTCTGACGGAAAATGTGTGATAGGACCTTGTTGTCGGAAATTCCGATCGTGTGTGGGCTCCATCACACATTTTCCATCGGATTTTCCGACACACAAAGTTTGAGAGCAGGCTATAAAATTTTCCGACAACAAAATCCGTTGTCGGAAATTCCGATCGTGTGTACACAAATCCGACGGACAAAGTGCCACGCATGCTCAGAATAAATAAAGAGATGAAAGCTATTGGCCACTGCTCCGTTTATAGTCCCGACGTACGTGTTTTACGTCACCGCCTTTAGAACGATCGGATTTTCCGATAACTTTGTGTGACCGTGTGTATGCAAGACAAGTTTGAGCCAACATCCGTCAGAAAAAATCCTAGGATTTTGTTGTCGGAATGTCCGAACAAAGTCCGACCGTGTGTACGGGGCATAAGAGTGGAGACTGAGAGCCAGGCCTTCTGATCCAAAATCAGTGCCTGACCTCACAAACGCGCTTCTGGAAGAATAGTCAAACATTCCCATAGACACACTCCTAAACCTTGTAAACAGCCTTCCCAGAAGAGCTGAAGCTGTTATGCCCCGTACACTTGGTCGGAATTTCCGACGGAAAATGTTCGATGGGAGCTTGTTGTCGGAAATTCCGATCGTGTGTAGGCTCCATCGGACATTTTCCATCGGAATTTCCGTCACACTAAATTTGAGATCTGAATCTCAAATTTTCCGACATGTCATTAAAAGGTTATGTGCATGTAAAGGCAGGTGTCACAATACTTTTGACAATATAGTGTATGCCCCAATAGGAAACTGGGTATTAGATAAATATCTCTAGACTGATGGGATCCTTTGTTGGTGACATAAATATAAAATACAGTTGAAAAATGTTATATAAAAAATATATCATAAAATCCTTCAATGCGGAGTAAAAGGCAGAGGCATCTAGGTAACATTTGCATTAACAACGTTTTTTTAATCAGGGCCACTTAAAAGTTACTCGGCACTCCATGCAAAATTGTGGCATGGCGCCCCCTTCAGCTAAAGAAAAAAAAGCTTACTCGTTTTTCTTAGGACTATTACTGCTGGAGTTGACCTGAAAAAAATTGGCCTGACCATAATATGGAGACTGCAAAGGTGGCTCTACCTTTGAAAACGCCTGTTCCCTGGTTATAATGCTGATCCGGTGACTTTGGTGTTTTACCCACACCCCTATGGGCCACAGGGGGAATGGTTACTCTAACAGACCATTTTAAGTGTGATGTTTGTTTGCGTTTGTGCGTATGCCCGAAGCATAGGCTACATGCACAGAGCCTATTGGAGCGGCTCCGTGCCACGTGACCACTGTTTGCATTGGAGGGTCGTCACCCTTTTTCTCACAACGGAGGGAGGACAAGGAGTAGAATTAAATGGGAGACACTATCATCTTGCCAACCGATGCTCTATAAGACCATGTATTCAAATGCCCTGGTATGAGTATATATTGATTATGTATTTCACCTATTGTTCCCTTAGGGCCAGTGTGCCTACCAGTGCTTGGAAGCACCCAAGACTTGAACTATATACTCTGGCCATAAGTGTTGCTAACAGGTCCACAGGAAAAGGTACCATAGACAGAAGTAGGCAGGGCACAATGGCGGCCCGCCTAAAGGGGGCGCAGGGGCGCCGCCCCCCCCCCCCCAAAGCTACTCATCATAAAATAAAATAAATACTCGCCCTTTAAGTGTGTGTGGGATGACGGACACAGGTGTATCGGATGCATGACATGCTGCAATCACAAAAAAAAAAATAAAAAATGGGAGAAATAATATATGGCCCTTGAAGAGTGTGCAGGGAGCTGGACACACAGCTGGTATGGGAAGCATGACGTGTTTGCAATCATGTGATTGCAAACAAGAAGCTCTATTGGCTTCCTTTAGAAAGTCCTCGGGGCGCTGAGCTCTGCGCCCTGAACACTCCCTCTATAGCATTGTTCCCTGTTGTGGTGTGTGATTGGCAGGTCCCGTGCCTTCACTTCTGGTTTCTCAGACTCATCCTGGCTGGTCTAAGGGTGGATGACAGGCGACTTGCTGTGAGAGCTGTGAGTACGAGGGGGGAGAGGGGGGACATCTAATGTAAAGGAGGACTCTGATGGTGACATCCAATGTAAAGGAGGACTCTAAAGGGGACATCTGATGTAAAGGAGGACTCTGATGGTGACATCCAATGTAAAGGAGGACTCTGATCGTGACATCCAATGTAAAGGAGGACTCTGATGGGGACATCTAAAGTAAAGGGGGACTCTGATGGTGACATCTGATGTAAAGGGGGACTCTGATGGTGACATCTGTTGTAAATTGAGATTCTGATGTGGACATGTAATGTAAAGGAGGACTCTAATGGGGACATTTAATGTAAAAGGGGACTCTGATGGTGACATCTGCTGTAAAGGGAGACTCTGATATGGATATGTGATGAAAAGGAGGACTCTGATGGGGACATCTGATATAAAGGGGGGCTCTGATGGGGACATCTGTTAATTTGGGATTCTGATGTGGACATGTAATGTAAAGGAGGACTCTGATGGGGACATTGGATGTAAAGGGGGACTCTGATGGGGACATCTAATGTAAAGGAGGACTCTGATGGTGACATCCAATGTAAAGGAGGACTCTGATGGGGACATCCAATGTAAAGGAGGACTCTGATGGGAACATCTAATGTAAAGGAGGACTCTGAATGGGACATCTAATGTAAAGGAGGACATTGATGGTGACATCCAATGTAAAGGAGGACTCTGATGGGGACATCGGATGTAAAGGAGGACTCTGATGGTGACATCTGCTGTAAAGGGGGACTCTGATGTGGACATCTAATGTAAAGGAGGACTCTGATGGTGACATCTGCTGTAAAGGGGGACTCTGATGTGGACATCTAATGTAAAGGAGGACTCTGATGGGGACATCGGATGTAAAGGGGGACTCTGATGGGGACATCTGAAGTAAAGGAGGACTCTGATGGGGACACCTGATGTAAAGGAGGACTCTGATGGGGACATCGGATGTAAAGGGGGACTCTGATGGGGACATTGGATGTAAAGGGGGACTCTGATGGGGACATCTGATGTAAAGGAGGACTCTGATGGGGTCACCTGATGTAAAGGAGGACTCTGATGGGGACATCGGATGTAAAGGGGGACTCTGATGGGGACATTGGATGTAAAGGGGGACTCTGATGGGGACATCTGATGTAAAGGAGGACTCTGATGGTGACATCTGTTGTAAATTGGGATTCTGATGTGGACATGTAATGTAAAGGAGGACTCTAATGGGGACATTTAATGTAAAAGGGGACTCTGATGGTGACATCTGCTGTAAAGGGGGACTCTGATGTGGACATGTGATGAAAAGGAGGACTCTGATGGGGACATCTGATATAAAGGGGGGCTCTGATGGTGACATCTGTTAATTTGGGATTCTGATGTGGACATGTAATGTAAAGGAGGACTCTGATGGGGACATCGGATGTAAAGGAGGATTCTGATGGTGACATCCGATGTAAAGGAGGACTCTGATGGGGACATCTAATGTAAAGGAGGACTCTGATGGTAACATCTGCTGTAAAGGGGGACTCTGATGGTAACATTTGCTGTAAAGGGGGGCTCTGATGTGGACATGTAATGTAAAGGAGGACTCTGATGGGGACATCGGATGTAAAGGAGGACTCTGAAGGGGATATCTAATGTAAAGGGGGATTCTGATGGGGACACCTGATGTAAAGGAGGACTCTAAAGGGGACATCGGATGTAAAGGGGGACTCTGATGGGGACATCCAATGTAAAGGAGGACTCTGAAGGGGATATCTAATGTAAAGGGGGATTCTGATGGGGACACCTGATGTAAAGGAGGACTCTAAAGGGGACATCGGATGTAAAGGGGGACTCTGATGGGGACATCGGATGTAAAGAGGGACTCTGATGGGGACATCTGATGTAAAGGAGGACTCTGATGGGGACACCTGATGTAAAGAGGGACTCTGATGAGGACACCTGATTTATAGGGGGATGCTGATGGGGACAACTGTTGTAAAGGGGGGCACCTGATGTAAAGGGGGATTCTGATTGGGGCACCTTATGCTAGGTGGTTTTATTTTATGTTACTTGAAATGTGGATGCGATTGGCCTACTGTGATGGGCACAGTGAGGCTGCATATGATATGATGGGCACAGTGAGGCTGCATATGATATGATGGGGCACAGTGAGGCTGCAATTGATGGGCACAGTGAGGCTGCATACGATAGGCACCGTTTTATCTAGCAGTAATGATACATAACCACCTGATAAATGGCTATTTATAGCCCTGCATTACTAATAGTTTGTGCCCCCCCCCCCCAAAAAAAAATTTTTGGGCACCAGCCGCCACTGGCAGGGGATGACTAAAGCAGAAATAGCAGAAGAGAGAATAATCCAGTAAACGTAGCAAAGGGTCAGGACAGGCAGCAGACAAAAGAGAAATCAAGTAAATGTAACTAAAGGGTCAGATCATACTGGAGCGCACTTGATCAGGAATTACGAAACGCTATTACGAGATATGACAGTGCTCGGCACCAGCAGGCAATCTGTAGCCCTGAGAGATGGCACGTGACCAATGAAGCACTGCCACATTTCCATATATAGGCAAGGGGATAGGGTTTCTTTAACCACTTCAGCCCCAGGAAGGTTTTACCCCCTTAATGACCAGGCCATTTTTTTGCGATATGACACTGCGTCTCTTTAACTGACAGTTGCGCGGTTGCGTGATGTTGTACCCAAACAGAATCTATGTCCTTTTTTCCCCACAAATAGAGCTTTATTTTGGTGGTATTTAATCACCTCTGTGGTTTTTATTTTTTGCGCTATAAACACAAAAAGACCGACAATTTTGAAAAACAAAAACAATATTTTTTACTTTCTGCTGTAAAACAAATCCAATCAAAATTTAAAAAAACCTGTCTCCATCAATTTAGGCCAATATGTATTCTGGTACATGTTTTTGGTAAAAAAAAAAAAAAAAAATCCCATCATTTTTTTTTCCTTTTTTGTGCAATATTTTTATGACATTTTTCTTTTTCTTTGTACTAGTAATGGCGGCGATCAGTGATTTTTAGCGTGACTGTGACATTGCGGCAGGCAAGTCGGACACTAAAGCCGCGTACACACGACCGGACTTTCCGGCAGAAAAGCTCCGACGGAATCATTCCGTCGGACATTCCGATCGTGTGTGGGCTTCATCGGACTTTTTCTTTCTAAAATTCTGACGGACCTAGAAATAGAACATGTTTCAAATCTTTCCCACGGAATCAATCCCTATCGGGAAAACCGCTCGTCTGTATGCTAGTCCAACAGACCAAAAACGACGCAAGAGCAGCTTTGGCTACTGGCTATTGAACTTCCTTTTTCTAGTCCCATCGTACGTCATCGCGTTCTAAATGATCGGACTTTGGTGTGATCGTGTGTAGGCAAGTCCGTTTCAGCGGAACACCGCCGGAACTCCGTCTGAGTCTATTCTGACGGAAACTCTGGTCGTGTGTACGCGGCATAAGTGACACTCTTTGGGGACCAGTGACTCCAATACAGTGATCAGTGCTAAAAAATGCACTCTCACTGTACTAATGACACTGGCTGGGAAGCGGTTAACACCAGGGGCAATCAAAGGGTTAAGTGTGCTCCTAGGGAGTGATTTCTAACTGTGTGGGGGATGTGCTTAACTGGAGGAAAACAGAGATCCGTGTTTCTGCTTAGCAGAAACACAAGATCTCTATTTTCCTCTCTGGCAGAACGGCGGTCTGTCTTGTTTACAAAGGCAGAACGCTGTTCTGCCTCTCCTGTCAACGATCGGTGGGTCCCAGCAGACATCGCGTCCACCGGACCCGCTGATTGGCTCCCTATATGTCCAAACATAGCGTGAACAGATTGCTGGCGGTGCCCGCTCCCCAGACCCAGGAAGGGACAACAACGTACAGGTACGTTGTTTCGCGCAGCCGGGCCGCCCTGCTGTGGTGAATGTGCGGTGGGTGGTCCAGAAGCGATTAAAGTAATACTAAAGGCTTAATTAAAAAAACAAAAGCAAAAAAACAAACATATTATATTTACCTGCTCCCCCTTCAGTGTTCTGGGCTCCTCCCCCCTGCTAAGTGCAGCTTGCTATGGGGGCACTCGTGCATGCTCACTCCTGAGCCCCGCTCGGTGTGTCCATAAGACACACAGAACGGGGCTTGGCCCCAGCTCCCTGCTCTGTCCTCACTTGCTGTCATTGACAGCTGCAGGAGCCAATGGCTCGCACTGCTGTCTCTAAGCCAATGAGGAGGAAGAGAGCTGGTACAGCAGCCACAGGTAAGTATTAAGGTGTTGGGGGGGGGGGGGCTGTATCAGAGGAGCTACTGAAGGCTTTTTACCTTCATGCATTAGAGTGCATGAAGATAAAAAAACCTTTAACCTTTACAACTACTTTAATCTACAAATCCACATCAGGCACAGAGATTAGGGCTCCCATCATCCCCCATTCTTTACTTGAAGCTTTGCTTTTTTAAATTTAGTGATTCCGAGTATGTTGAAATCAGAGATAGCCAGGAAACTAGTATTGTCAAATGGACGTCAGCAATGACTGCCATCATAAATATCTCAGAATTGGCTCACATCCTATAGAATAGAGAAGGAACCCTACATCAGGCTTCTATTACCATCTTTGACCATGTTAAGTACTTTTTCCCTTACTTCCTGTCTCAGTGCTGGCACAGGAAGTGGGGGCAGCATTAAAACAGACAGTAATAAAAGCCATTGTCTCAACAACATACATCCTTTATTTAGTGCTTTGGTATTTGTTGGTATTCGTTATGTATTTTCTCGATAAAATTGTTTCATAAATGTCTTCTACGATGGTGGCGTGGCTGGTTTCCATTGGGGTCCATCTATTTTCTCTAGACTATAATAACAAAAACCTGGCAGAGGTTTTAACCTTTTGCCTCTTTAGGCCACCCATCAGGACGTTACACCTTAGCTACAGATTGTTGCTCTCTGCAATGATGGACAGTGCAGAGTAGAGATGTGCAATTCGGTTCGTTCCGAATTCCTTTTTTAACAAATTTCGACAAATTCGTTAATTCGGAAATATCCGAATTAACGAAAACCCATGTAATACATTTTTCCGAATATTCGTAAATTCGTACATTCGCAACTTTCGGAAATCTGAAATAATAATTACCTAATAATAACTTAACTATTACTAACTATTAACCCCTTCACTACCCGCCCATAGTCAAATGACGGCCTGAGATGGGATCTCCCATCCTGGGTGGCCGTCATATGACGTCCTGGGCTTCCCGGCCGTCTAGGGGGCGCGCGCCCGCGGCATTGCTCGGGACCCGGTGCGTGTGCCCGGCGGACGCGATTGCCCGTTAACCGAACAGGACCGTGGATCTGTGTGTGTAAACACACAGATCCACGTCCTGTCAGTTGAGAGGAGAGCGATCTGTGTTCCCAGTACAGAGGAACACCGATCGGTCTCCTCCCCTTGTGAGTCCCCTCCCCCTACAGTTAGAATCACTCCCCTAGGAAACGCATTTAACCCCCTCACCTCCCCCTAGTCTTTAACCCCTTCCCTGCCTGTCACATTTATACAGTAATCAATGCAATTTTATAGCATTGATCGCTGTATAACCGTGAATGGTCCCAAAAATGTGTCAAAAGTGTCCGATGTGTCCGCCACAATATCGCAGTCACGAAAAAAATCGCAGATCGCTGCTATTACTAGTAAAAAAATATATAATTAAAAAAAAAAAATGCCATAAATCTATCCCGTATTTTGTAGTAGACGCTATAACTTTTGCGCAAACCAATCAATATACGCTTATTGCGATTTTTTTTTACCAAAAATATGTAGAAGAATACGTATCGGCCTAAACTGAGGAAAAAATTAGTTTTTTAAAAAAAAAATTGGGATATTTATTATAGCAAAAAGTAAAAAAATATTGTGTTTTTTTCGAAATTGTTGCTCTTCTTTTGTTTATAGCGCAAAAAATAAAAACCACAGAGGTGATCAAATACCACCAAAAGAAAGCTCTATTTGTGGGAAAAAGGAGGACGTCAATTTTGTTTGGGTACAACGTGGCACGACCGCGCAATTGTCGTTTAATATGCAACAGCGCTGAAAACTAAAAATTGGTCTGGGAAGGAAGGGGGTGAAAATGCCCTGTATTGAAACGGTTAAATTATAAGTATTGTAATTTCCTTTCAAATTAATTTTTCCGAATATTCGTAAATTCGTACATTCGTAAATTTGTACATTCGCAACTTTCGTAAATTCGTACATTCGTAAATTTGTACATTCGCAACTTTCATAAATTCGTACATTTGTAAATTCGTACATTCGTAAATTTGTCAATTCGGAGATTTGTAAATTTGTCAATTCAGAAATCTGAAATAATAATTACCTAATAATAACTTAACTATTACTAACTATTAAATTCTAGGTATTGTAATTTCCTTTCAAATTTGGCTGTTAGTGAACGTCAGTGCCGGTTCACACAGGGGCGACTTGGCAGGCGACCTAGCCGCCTGACAAGTCGCCTCCCGTTCTGTACAATGGAACCGTTCTAATAGGAGCAACGCAAGTCGCTCCAACTTAGAAAAAGGTTCCTGTACTACTTTGGGGGCGACTTGAGGCGACTTGCATAGACTTCTATACAGAAGTCGTTTTGCAAGTCGCCGTGGAAGTCATGTGCAGGTCGCCTCGGTGAGTGCAAGTCGTGCCGCCCCTGTGTGAACCCGGGCTAACAAATACAAATTTCCCCCAGTGGAAATCGAATGAATTACAATGAAAGATTTCGTTAGAGCTCCACTGGGGGTATTTCCTCTCCATTTTGTCTCCCCATTCTATTGAATTGCCATGATACATCATATAATATCTACACATATATGAGTTTTGATATTTTTAAGAAGTAATATGTATACCCGCTAGCTTATGAAGTCAATATTTAGTATTGACTGACTTTAAACCTTTAATTCAAGCCGGCTGTGAGGATTGCAGCGGATTGGTTATGCTTTTTTCGTGGCGTTGTACAAATAGGAGGAGGTGACGGGCTCTGTCACGTGACCCCTGATGACGTCAGACGTTGCTGACGAAACACGTCGGGTCCCGTGATATGCGCCACGTCACTTCCGCCACTCGTTGGAACGCAGGTGGAACGCTGTTGGCCATCCTGCCATTTTAAAAACGTGATTTTATCTTCTGCTTATGTTAGTGCAACCTGTACATTTTTTAATACATTTTCTAAATGGTACTGCAGTATGAGGAGCTTTTGTTCTTGTCTTTTTGATGTATATTCCATTTCCACTCAGTGATTGTGCCAAACCCTGAGCTGCCGTTTCTTTGGACATCCGTTTATCTTGCTGTTTTTGACTACCTGTCATGGGTGTCAATTTCGTCTGGTGAGTAGGACATTTGCCTAGAAGTTGGTGGAAGGAGAGGCACTGGAGACATTAGCCATATGTGTTTTCTTCACCGTCACGTTTGATGTATAGAAGAATTACCAGCACTTTATGTGGGTCTAACTAATCGGTGGTGGATCATTGGACTTTTTTGTATATTATATTCACTTGATATTCATCACAAATATATGATTATATATTTTTTTATGTTTTTAGCACGGTATGAAATCACAGTTGTTTTTCTTCACACATTGAGGCTTTGAGCCTTACTACCTGCTGCTTTGTTTATACACTGATTTTGATTTTGTTATTGCACTGTATATCACTTTGTTTACATTCCAGGGTGCACAGGTAAAAGGGGTTTCTGAGATCCTCCTTTTTCTTTTGTTACCTTTCTGGCAATGTCAGCACCTCATTAAGTGTTACTCAGCAATATTTTATTCATCATCCTGTTGGGCTTCCTGACGCTCCCATCTTCATTCCATTAATCTAGTGACCTCAGTCCATACGTATGCAGAATCACCAGTGACTCAAACTTGTTTAGTGCCCGAGGCCAATTGCGGGGCTGAGAAGCCTACTTGACATCTCACAACTTGCAGTTAAAGCTGAATATGGGGTAAGCAGCTAAATACTAGGGTTCAGCTTCAGGTTCAGTCCAAACACAAGGGTCTGGTGGTCTGGTATTCAATTTGTGGGGGTCTACCGGACTGAAGGAAGACCCCCCTCGGAGCTGTTTAATAAATTATTTTAAAAACCTGTGTAGTGTGTTTTATTATTGACACTTTTTCCCTAGGTGAATGGGTAGGGGTACCATGTACCCCATACTCATTCACATAGGGTGGGGGGGCGGGATCTGGGGGCCCTCTTATTATAGGGGGCTCCCGGATTCCGATAAGCCCCCCGCCTGCAGACCCCGACAACCAACGGCCAGGGTTGTCGGGAAGAGGCCCTTGTCCTCATCAACATGGGGACAAGGTGCTTTGGGGTGGGGGGGCCCCGCAGGGTGCCCCCTCCCCCAAAGCACCCACCCCCCATGTTGAGGGCATGCGGCCTGGTACGGTTCAGGAGGGGGGGGCGCTTGCTCGTCCCCACCCCCTTTCCTGACCGGCCGGGCTGCGTGCTTGGATCGGGGTCTGGTATGGATTTCAGGGGGGACCCCACGCCGTTTTTTCGGCGTAGGGGCTTCCCTTTAAAATCCACACTAGACCTAAGGGCCTGGTATGACCCGCGACGGGGCTCGCAAGGTGTCAATCTCGCCGATAAAAGCGGCAAGATTGACTTCCTTTTCTAGTCCCGTCGCACCTGAGTCACGTTCAAAATTAACTGACTTGTCCATGTGTGGGCAAGTCCGTTCATTCTGAAAGTCCGCCGTAACTCCGGCGAAAGTCCGTCGGAAAGACGGGCGGACTTAGCCCGCCGGAAAATCCGGTCGTGTGTGGGCAAGTCCGTCCGTTTTAAAGTCCGGAGCACCTGGCGGACAAAGTCCGTCGGAAAGTGTGCTGGACTAAGTATGCCAGAAAGTCCGATCGTGTGTACGCGGCATAAGAGTCTGGTATAGATGAAGGCCGATTGTTTGCAAACAGAATGAAGCGGTTGGGAGTTATCATTTAGCCAAACAGATTAACCACTTCACAGGCAGGGCCTCTTACATACACGCTATTTCCACTGCAAACATAATGGAAAAGGCTTCTCTGCCAAAGAATTTGGTGCGGAGCTCCTCCAGAAAAGAAGTAGGATCAGTGCCCTCTCCACCTTTTGGCAGCCCGATGAAATGTAGATTACATCTGTGCATCCTGTTCTCCATATCAACCTGCTTCTGGGTAAGCAGGGAAAGCTGACTCTACATGGTGTCGGTGGAAGATTGTAAAGGGGGGCATTCATCCTCAACCCTGCTGATCCTCGTTTCGGTCTCGGTAACCCGCTTCCAACGCTTTTGAGAGTCTGGGCAGATTAAGGATATATCCACCTTCACTTCCTCGATCTTAGAGGTCAAAGAGGCCTGGCAGGCTGAGATGGCATTGAGAGCTTTGGCCGTATCTGCTGCATGCTACTCAGAGTTCGCTGAGGAGTGGGCGCCATCTTCTCCTGGTGGATCTTTCTCCTGACGACGGAATTTGGTAAGGTTGGCGCTGACCTCCGAGGCTTTTCGGGGGGGGGGGCATCTCGCCGCAGGTTAAAAGAATAATGCCCAGCTATTAGATGGTGGAAAATAGCCGGCAGGTGTTCTCTAAAGATAGTTTACAGGATGATACGAGCAGAGCTCCGAGACTGTGCACCCTACACCATTCCGCTCCAGTTCATGCCCCCATGCACGCTATTTAATGGAATTTTGCATTTTTAATGTTTCACTTTAAGCATTACTACTCCCAGACAAATGAAATTTAGAAAAAAAACATTTTTTTTGCTTTGACACAAGTTCAATAGGCCCAGATCCTCAATGTTGTTTGACAATCCCTTGCCTATCAGCCTAAAAAAATATCCAGGATTGAGTTTTAACATTAGGCTGCCATTGACTCCCGCTCACTTTAATGGGGTTTGGATTTGGCACTCAAACGTTACTCATGTTCTCTGAATCCTGCTCGAACCGAACCCAAGTGTTGTACACCTCATCACTACTATGTACAAAATTGAAGCACACATATAAGAACTCTTTTATCTGCCAAAGGTTTTGTAGTTCTTATCAGCCAGTTCTGGTTTACACAACCCAGCCAGATAGCAAAACCCACTTGGTGACCTTGTTGGTGTAGAAAGTACAACCTGGTCACCTTCCCGTCCCAACCTGTGAATGGACAAGAAAGAGGAGTAGAACACTCACAAGGTCCTCTCTTTCCTCTCCTCTCATCAGCATGTTCCTGGCCAGTGGCCAGTCATATGAATGGCTCAAGGTAATGTCCTCCTCCCCCCAGTCTGAGTGCTCCTGTACAATGGGAATATACCATGACTTATGTTCTTATGTATTTAAACATGCATTTAATAAATTTACAAAGCTCAAGCAGAGTAAATCGGTCCAGAGCGGAATATGAGGGTTTAAAGAGACACTTCCACCTTGTCTCATTCCTGTAGTTCAGGTTTAAAGCTTATATGAGAAATTAGTGATTGGGTTTACATCTATAAATAAAAAATAATAATGATTATAATTAATATTTAGAATCAATAATTAATAAAATACTGGAAGTGAGCTTACCCTTCAGATTTGAAAATTGTAACGAATCTTGTGACTGTATTGGCCAAATGCACATACATTATTTTATTGGTAAAAGAACATCTATGAATAACCAATTATAAATAATTACAATTAAAATGAATACATGTAATTAACATTTATAATGAATACTGAAAAATAGAAATGATAAATAAGTAAATACTGGAAGTGACCTTATCTTTTAAAATTGGAAATGTTAACTAATCCTGTTAGGATGTGTGTGTGTGTGTGGACATAAATTATATTAAAAATTCAATAACTGAAATTAAATAATACATTAATAATAATTAATAATAAAAATAACAATTTAAATAATAAATACTATACAATTATAATTGATAATTGTAATTAATAATTATAAAAAAATAATTAATTAAATATTGGAAGTGAGCTTATCTTTCAAATTCAGAAATGTTAACTAATCATGTGAGTGTATTGACCAAGTGTGTGTTTAGACATACATTATTTTAAAAATTCAATAACCTAAATTAAATAATACATTAATAATAATTAATAATGAAATAATAAATTAAATAATAATTAATATACAATTATAATTGTAATTAATAATTATAAAAAAATTAATTAAATATTGGAAGTGAGCTTATCTTTCAAATTCAGATATGTTAACTAATCCTGTGTAAGTATTGACCAAGTGTGTATGTGAACATACATTATTTTAAAAAATCAATAATTTAAATGAAATAATACATTAATAATAATTAATAATAAAAATAATAAATTAAATAATAATTAATATACAATTATAATTGTAATTAATAATTATAAAAAAAATTAATCAAATATTGGAAGTGAGCTTATCTTTCAAATTCAGATATGTTAACTAATCCTGTGAAAGTATTGACCAAGTGTGTATGTGAACATACATTATTTGAAAAAATCAATAATTTAAATGAAATAATACATTATTAATAATTAATAACAAAAATAATAAATTAAATAATAATTAATATACAATTATAATTGTAATTAATAATTATAAAAATAATTAATTAAATATTGGAAGTGAGCTTATCTTTCAAATTCAGAAATGTTAACTAATCCTGTGAGTGTATTGACCAACTGTGTGTGTGGACATACATTATTTAAAAAATTCAATAATTTAAATTAAATAATACATTAATAATAACAATAATACATTAAATAATAATTAATATACAATTATAATTGATAATTGTAATTAATAATTACAAAAAATAATTAATTAAATATTGGAAGTGAGCTTATCTTTCAAATTCACAAATGTTAACTAATCCCGTGAGTGTATTGACCCAGTGTTCATGGACATACACTATTTTATTGGTGAAAAAAAATGCTAATTTCACTGAGTCATAGTAAAAATTCAATAACAGTAAGTATTAATTAATATACAATTATAATAAATAATTGCAATGAATAATTAAACATTTATAAATATAATTAATAATTAATTAAATAATGGAAATGAGCCTACCTTTCAAATTCGGAAATATTAACTAATCTTGTGAGTGTATTGGCTATGTGTGTGTGGACATACATTATTTTGTTGGTAAAAAAAACATGGCTAATTTAACTGATTCATAATGAAAATATATGACCATAAATAATTAATTTACATTTATAATTAATAATTATAATACCACTACTACTAAGAATTATAATAATACATATATTTAAAAAAATGAATTATTATGGGCATGGACATTTTTTAATCTTTTTTTTTAATTGCTATTTCACTGATTTATAATGAAAATTCAATAACCGCAATGTATCGCAATTGAGCCAATAGAAGACTACATGGCCTGAGGCCGCTCTAAGGCTTTGCGAATTATTATTGTATTCAGGGTCAGTCGGGATAACGGAACCTACATGGAGGTATAATTGGTGGGAACACCTTCTGCTATGGTCCCAATGGGGGGGAAAGGTGACCGGAGGCACCTAACCTGACCCTAAGCTTAACAAGTGATGTAATGACTTCTTCTCTTTCATGTTCATTGTTAGTTTTAGTTTTTGTTTCTTTATATCCTTCTTTTTTGGAGTTGAGCAGTTAGACGGTTATAGTGGTAATGAATACGTCTCTTGGGTGGATGTATGTGGCCCCTGGTACCTGGAAGGCTGCCCTCTGCCCTCTCAGAGTCCTAGTCACACTATTTAAGGTGTCGAGTTGAATTATCAGCAGTGTTATTCGTACATTTGAGGTTGGATGAAGGGAATTGTACTGGGACTGGTGGAAGTGTGAGAAGAGGAAAAAAAGTCAATGCATCCCCACATACATTGTATTCCTTTATCAGATGCTGTTAAGTATTCATATAGAACATTATAGCCAATGTATTAGTATTCTGCATAAACTGCAAATCTTTAACATGGATGTATTTATATATACAGTATATATATATAATATATATATATATATATATATATATATATATATATATATATATATATATAAATAATTGGATAACTGCTGGTACAGTGAGAATTGTGTCAAATCAAATGTTCTCCTGTTATTCCCTCTACAGGTTGAATGTTATTCATTCATAAAAAAGAAAGATTTGGGAAAATACCACATTATGGCCACTAGATGGAGCTAAACATCTAAGGAAATACATTTTTTCCTGAGATCTGTAGCTCCATCTAGTGGCCTAAAAACATTCAGTTTTGTATAGAACAAATATACCAGCAATTTCAGCTGTGAACATTTTTTTTTTATTATTATATCTTCCGTAAATAAATAATTTGAGATATTAATTTACATTTAATGGAAGGTAAGTTTTGTCATTTACAATTTGATGTAAGATCTGCACAATTTTTTGGATTAAATCTTTCTATGATCTGCAAGATGTCATTTGGATCAAGTCACTGTCTGTCGGGATACTAAGAATGTAAGTTAAGCTATCTCACCCCAACTGGATCAATTATAGAGATCTCACTTTCAGTGCTTAGATTGCGGAAGCAGAACAGAAACCAACACATCAGTGGCGTCGGTGATCTGACTCCGAGCGCGGCCGAGTGACATATCAGGTCCCGCCTTCTGGAGCCTGCAGCACCTATGATGGACATCCCACAGGTCCAATGCGGAGATTGCGGGACATGTGATGTCCATTATAGGCGCTGCAGGCTCCAGAAGGCGGGAATTACAATGCAGCCGCCGCGCCACTGTCAGAAGATCCCCACTCGGTGCTCAGGCGGGCAGCTCTCCTCTCCTGTCCTGTCATCATGGCCCTGGCTGCCTGGAGTGCCTGCTGTGTGTGATGGGCGCGCCGCACACTACGGGTGAGCTGCAGGAGGAGGTCACGTAACCTGAAGTCAGGCCACGTAGGTCAGTGTGTGTCAGTGTATGTCAGGTAGGTCAGTGTAGGTCAGTATATGTCAGGTAGGTCAGTGTATGTCAGGTAGGTCAGTGTAGGTCAGGTAGGTCAGTTTAGGTCAGTGTATGTCAGGTAGGTCATTGTAGGTCAGTGTAGGTCAGTGTGTGTCAGGTAGGTCAGTGTGGGTCAGTGTATGTCAGGTAGGTCAGTGTATGTCAGGTAGGTCAGTGTAGGTCAGTGTAGGTCAGGTAGGTCAGTGTAGGTCAGTGTATGTCAGGTATGTCAGTGTATGTCAAGTAGGTCAGTGTATGTCAGGTATGTCATTGTAGGTCAGTGTATGTCAGGTAGGTCAGTGTATGTCAAGTAGGTCAGTGTATGTCAGGTATGTCATTGTAGGTCAGTGTATGTCAGGTAGGTCAGTGTATGTCAGTGTAGGTCAGTGAATGTCAGGTAGGTCAGTGTAGGTCAGTGTATGTCGGTGTAGGTCAGTGTATGTCAGGTAGGTCATTGTAGGTCAGTGTATGTCAGTGTAGGTCAGTGTATTTCAGGTAGGTCAGTGTATGTCAGGTAGGTCATTGTAGGTCAGTGTATGTCAGGTAGGTCATTGTAGGTCAGTGTATGTCAGTGTAGGTCAGTGTATGTCAGGTAGGTCAGTGTATGTCAGGTAGGTCATTGTAGGTCAGTGTATGTTAGGTAGGTCAGTGTATGTCAGTGTAGGTCAGTGAATGTCAGGTAGGTCAGTGTAGGTCAGTGTATGTCGGTGTATGTCAAGTAGGTCAGTGTATGTCAGGTAGTTCATTGTAGGTCAGTGTATGTCAGTGTAGGTCAGTGTATGTCAGGTATGTCAGTGTATGTCAAGTAGGTCAGTGTATGTCAGGTAGGTCATTGTAGGTCAGTGTATGTCAGTGTAGGTCAGTGTATGTCAGGTAGGTCAGTGTATGTCAGGTAGGTCATTGTAGGTCAGTGTATGTCAGTGTAGGTCAGTGTATGTCAGGTATGTCAGTGTATGTCAAATAGGTCAGTGTATGTCAGGTAGGTCATTGTAGGTCAGTGTATGTCAGTGTAGGTCAGTGTATGTCAGGTAGGTCAGTGTATGTGAGGTAGGTCATTGTAGGTCAGTGTATGTCAGGTAGGTCAGTGTATGTCAGTGTAGGTCAGTGTATGTCAGGTAGGTCAGTGTATGTCAGGTAGGTCAGTGTAGGTCAGTATATGTCAGGTATGTCAGTGTATGTCAAGTAGGTCAGTGTATGTCAGGTATGTCATTGTAGGTCAGTGTATGTCAGGTAGGTCAGTGTATGTCAAGTAGGTCAGTGTATGTCAGGTATGTCATTGTAGGTCAGTGTATGTCAGGTAGGTCAGTGTATGTCAGGTAGGTCATTGTAGGTCAGTGAATGTCAGTGTAGGTCAGTGTATGTCGGTGTAGGTCAGTGTATGTCAGGTAGGTCATTGTAGGTCAGTGTATGTTAGGTAGGTCAGTGTATGTCAGTGTAGGTCAGTGAATGTCAGGTAGGTCAGTGTAGGTCAGTGTATGTCGGTGTATGTCAAGTAGGTCAGTGTATGTCAGGTAGGTCATTGTAGGTCAGTGTATGTCAGGTAGGTCAGTGTATGTCAGGTATGTCAGTGTATGTCAAGTAGGTCAGTGTATGTCAGGTAGGTCATTGTAGGTCAGTGTATGTCAGTGTAGGTCAGTGTATGTCAGGTAGGTCAGTGTATGTCAGGTAGGTCATTGTAGGTCAGTGTATGTCAGTGTAGGTCAGTGTATGTCAGGTATGTCAGTGTATGTCAGGTATGTCAGTGTATGTCAAATAGGTCAGTGTATGTCAGGTAGGTCATTGTAGGTCAGTGTATGTCAGTGTAGGTCAGTGTATGTCAGGTAGGTCAGTGTATGTCAGGTAGGTCATTGTAGGTCAGTGTATGTCAGGTAGGTCAGTGTATGTCAGTGTAGGTCAGTGAATGTCAGGTAGGTCAGTGTAGGTCAGTGTATGTCGGTGTATGTCAAGTAGGTTAGTGTATGTCAGGTAGGTCATTGTAGGTCAGTGTATGTCAGGTAGGTCAGTGTATGTCAGGTAGGTCAGTGTATGTCAGTGTATGTCAGGTAGGTCAGTGTATGTCAGTGTAGGTCAGTGTATGTCAGCTAGGTCAATGTATGTCAGTGTAGGTCAGTGTATGTCAGGTAGGTCAGTGTATGTCAGGTAGGTCAGTGTATGTCTGTGATGAAAGATGTCCTGCTGCTTGTGGAAGATCTGTGCGCAGAATCCCTGTCAGAGGAGTCAATGGGCGCGCAGGGTGCGCGCAGACGCACAGTGTGACAGCACTTGGCGCCAAGAGGTCTATTTAAAGGAGTCTGTCATCATACCTTCTTGCTGTCCAGTCTACAGCGTTTTCCTGAGACCCAAGCTACTTGTTACCTGTCTACCTGAATCCTGTCTACCCGGCCTGCTCCTGACTACTCCTGTTTGCTGCCAGTCTCCGACCCTGGCTTGTCTTGACTACTCTCCTGCCTCTTCCATCGGTTTGATCGCTGCCCGCCTGTTGCCGACCCGGCCTGCATTCCGACTACTCTCCTGCCTCTGTCTGGTACCTGCTCTCCCCGCCAGTGTTGACCCGGCCTATCTGACCTTGCCAGTGTTCCTGCCGAACTAAAGAACATCTTCCTGCTGTCTTCTTTTCCAGAGTTCCTGCTAAGCTACAGTGCTCCTCCTTGCAGTCAGATGTTCCACTGTTCCTGTCAAGTTCCAGTGCATCTCCTTACAGTCTGCTGTGCCAGTGTTCCTGCCGAACTACAGAACACCTCCTCGCTGCCTGCCGTTCCAGTGTACCTGCCAGCTTCTCTTCAGCTGCTTCAGAGGTCCGGATCAGCCCCTACATCTGCCACCTGCTAGGCACTTGTGGCCCCCTGTGCTCTTGAGCACCGTCTCCTCTATCAGGGGTTCCCGAGCCAGAGGCATAGGAGAGGCCGCTCCCTGCATTCTGGGCTCCACCATCAGGTACGTGACAATGTCAGTGTAGGTCAGTGTATGTGGTCAGTGAAGGTCAGTGTATGTCAGGTAGGTCAGTGTGTGTGTCAGGTAGGTGAGTGTATGTCAGATAGGTCAGTGTAGGTGAGTGTATGTCAGATAGGTCAGTGTAGGTCAGTGTAGGTCAGATAGGTCAGTGTAGCTCAGGTAGGTCAGTGCGCATCAGGTAGGTAACACCCCTATAGCACACCCCCCCCCCCCGCTGCTGGGCTCGGAGTTCGGGCTGAAGCCCCTGGTTTTTTTGCCACCTAGCAAAGCCCCTGCAACATATCCAGCATTGTTTGTAGGGTCCTCCTGTTGACTACACTGTCACCACTGTTTTCTGTATTTAGTGTATTTAGTGGAGTTCAGCATCGGGCTTTGCAGGACGACTTCTTGAGAATAAAGCATAGTTCTGGCATTAATCGATATGTACATATACAATGTCGGGACAATATCATCTAGAGCCCACAGCAAATCTCATCAATATCATCTCACCTCTTCTAAAACAAACCTCCCAGATCTCCCCCCCTAGCACAAATCTTCTTCCACCCAGTACAAATCCCCCCAATCACCATTCCTAGCACCCCCCCCCCCCCCCCAAATTTCCTATCCTTGAATAATTGTTAGCCTCTTTATATAATAAACCACAGCGCATTACATTGTGTGTCAAAATACATATAAAAAAACTAAAACTTAAATTCATATATTGTAAATAAAACAAAATAAAAAAAAATAGTCAGTGAAATGTATTCTTCTAGTGTCCAGAAAATGTTCATTCCACAATGAACCTTCTTCTTATAAAGTGCTCCGTGTTCAAATATTAACCGCTTGCCGACCGCCCGCCGTCGATTGACAGTGACAGACTGGCACTCCTGCGCGAAACGCCGTAGCTGTACGTTGGGCGCTTTAAGGAGTATAGGGCACGCCCCTGCCGCGTGACATAGGAGCCCGCGCATGTGAGAAGGAGAGAACAGAGATCTGTCAATGTAAACAGACCTCCGTTCTGTCAGGGGTGAGGAGAGGGATCTGTTGTTCCTATTGGCTAGGAACAACAATCGGTCTCCTCCCCCAGTCAGTCCCATCCCCCCCGCAGTTAGAATCACTCCCTAGGACACACATCTAACCCCTTTGATCGCCCCCTAGTGTTAACCCCTTAACATTTATACAGTAATCAATGGCTATTTATGGTCCCAATGGTCCCAAAATAGTGTGAAAAGTGTCCGATGTGTCCGCCACAATGCCGCAGTCCTGATAAAAATCGCAGATCTATTAATAAATGCTAATACAATAAATACAATATATATATATATATATATATATATATATATATATATATATATATATATATATATATAATAATTACAAAAACAATAAATACTAATAATAAAAAAAATAATAATAAAAAGGCCATAAATCTGTCCCCTAATTTGTAGACGCTAAAACTTTTGCGCAAACCAATCAATATACGCTTATTGCGATTTTTTTTTTTTTTTACAGAAAATATGTAGAAAAATACATTTCATCCTAAACTGATGAAGAAATTTTTTTTTTTATATATATATTTTTGGGGGATATTTATTATAGCAAAAAGTATAAAATATTGCTTTTTTTCAAAATTGTCGCTCTTTTTTTGTTTATAGCGTAAAAAATAAAAACCGCAGAGGTGATCAAATACCACCAAAAGAAAGCTCTATTTGTGGGGAAAAAAAGAACGTTAATTTTGTTTGGGTGCAACGTCGCACGACCGCGCAATTGTCAGTTAAAGCGACGCAGTGCCGATTCGCATAAAAAATTGGCCTGGTGGTTAATCAACAAAGTGCTGAAGTGCTCCAAAAACATCATGTGATATACATTGTGTAATAGATCATATGTTGGGATTGTATTCAAATACTTGAATAAGAGGAAATTGGACAATTCATGAATGACTTCTACATGGAAACATCTTCATGTCCTTCCACCATTATCATCATTACAGAGGCCAATCAGGTGTCACCAGAGGTCCTCCACCATTCCTAGTTTAAAGCTGACCTCCAGCCCAGTGGTGTAGTGTGGATTATCATCGCCCGGGATAGGAATAGTACATAATAATAATAATACATAGCAGGAAAATCTGTGCATTACCTTACTTCAAATCCTCTTCCCCTTCCAGAACAAATCTCTGCCCCACATTCTCCTCTCCTGGCACAAACACTCTCCCTAAATACCCCCTTCTAGCAGAACCCCCCAGCTCATATCCTCCACCCCCATCTAGCACAAATCCCCCCCCAGTATAAATCCCTCCTTCTAGCATTTATCTCCCCTCCCAGCACAAATCCTCTCCCCCCCCCTCTAGCACAAATCCTCTCTTCTAGCACAAACCCTTTCCCTCCCAGCACAAATCTCCTCCCTTTTCTAGCACAAATACCCCCTTCTAGCACAAATCCTCTCTCCCAGCATAAATCCTCTCCCCCGCTTCTCCCAGCACAAAACCCCTCTTCTACCACAAACTATGTCCCCCTTCTAGCACAAATCCTGTCCTTTTTTATGCACAAATTCCCTCTTCTAGCACAAATTCTCTCCCCTCCCAGCACAAATCGTCTCCCCTTTCTAACACAAATCCCCTCTCCCAGCACAAATCTTCTCTTCCGCTTCTAGCACAAATCCTGTCCCCCTTCTAGCACAAATCCTGTCCCACTTCTAGCACAAATCCTGTCCCCCCTTCTAGCACAAACCCTTCCCCTCCCAGCACAAATCTTCTCCCTTTTCTAGCACAAATACCCCCTTCTAGCACAAATCCCCTCTCCCAGCATAAATCCTCTTCCCCCGCTTCTCCCAGCACAAATCCCCTCTTCTACCACAAACTATGTCCCTCTTCTAGCCCAAATCCTCTCCTTTTTTATGCACAAATTCCCTCTTCTAGCACAAATTCTCTCCCCTCCCAGCACAAATCTTCTCCCTTTTCTAGCACAAATACCCCCTTCTAGCACAAATCCCCTCTCCCAGCATAAATCCTCTTCCCCCGCTTCTCCCAGCACAAATCCCCTCTTCTACCACAAACTATGTCCCTCTTCTAGCCCAAATCCTCTCCTTTTTTATGCACAAATTCCCTCTTCTAGCACAAATTCTCTCCCCTCCCAGCACAAATCTTCTCCCTTTTCTAGCACAAATACCCCCTTCTAGCACAAATCCCCTCTCCCAGCATAAATCCTCTCCCCCCCGCTTCTAGCACAAATCCCCTCTTCTACCACAAATCATGTCCCCCTTCTAGCACAAATCCCCTCTCCCCGCACAAATCCTCTCCCCTGCATCTAGCACAAATCCTCTTCCCCTCTTCTAGCACAAATACCCCCTTCTAGCACAAATCCCCTCTCCCAGCATAAATCCTCTCCCCCCACTTCTAGCACAAATCCCCTCTTCTACCACAAATCATGTCCCCCTTCTAGCACAAATCTCCTCTCCCCGCACAAATCCTCTCCCCTGCGTCTAGCACAAATCCTCTTCCCCTCTTCTAGCACAAATCCTCTTCCCCTCTTCTAGCACAAATCCTCTCCCCCGCTTCTAGCACAAATCCTCTCCCCCGCTTCTAGCACAAATCCTGTTCCCCTTCTGGCACAAATCCTGTCCCACTTCTAGCACAAATCCCCCCTCCCAGCACAAATCCTCTCCCTTTTTTTTAGCACAAATTCCCTCTTCTAGCACAAATTCTCTCCTCCTCCCACCACAAATCCCTCCTTCTAGCACAGATCCTCTCCCCCCCCAGTATAAATCCCTCCTTCTAGCATAAATCTCCCCTCCCAGCACAAATACTCCCCCCTTTCTAGCACAAATCATATCCCACTTCTAGCACAAATCCTATCTTCTAGCACAAAGCCTGTCTCCCTTCTAGCCCATACCCCCTCCCAACACAATCCTCTCCCCTTTCTAGCACAAATCCCCTCTCCCAGCACAAATCTTCTCTTCCACTTCTAGCACAAATTTCCTCTTCTAGCACAAATCCTGTCCCCCTTCTAGCACAAATCCCCCTCCCAGCACAAATCTTTCCCCCCACTTCTAGCACAAATACTCTACTGTAACACAAATCCTGCCCCCCTTCTAGCACATATCCCCCTCCCAGCACAAATCTTCTCCCCCACTTCTAGCACAAATCCTCTCTTCTAGTACAAACCCTGTCCCCCTTCTAGCACAAATCCTGTCCCACTTCTAGCACAAACCTCTCCTCTCCCAGCACAAATCTTCTCCCTTTTCTAGCATGAATACTCCCTTCTAGCACAAATCCCCTCTCCCAGCATAAATCCTCTCCCCTGCTTCTAGCACAAATCCTCTCTTCTACCACAAATCATGTCCCCCTTCTAGCACAAATCCCCTCTCCCAGCACAAATCCTCTCCCCCGCTTCTAGCACAAATCCTGTTCAACTTCTAGCACACATTCTGTCCTACTTCTAGCACAACTCCCCCCCCCCAGTACAAATCCTCTCCCTTCTCCTCCTCCCACCACAAATCCCTCCTTCTAGCACAGATCCTCTTCCCTCTCCCCTACGTATAAATCCCTCCTTATAGCATAAATCGCCCCTCCCAGCACAAATCCTCTCCCCTTTTTATCACAAATCATGTCCCACTTCTAGCACAAAATCCTCTCTTATAGCACAAATCATGTCCCCCTTCAAGCCCATACCCCCCTCCCAGCACAAATCCTCTCCCCTTCCTAACACAAATCCCCTCTCCCAGCACAAATCTTCTCTTTCACTTCTAACACAAATCCCCTCTTCTAGCACAAATCCTGTCCCGCTTCTAGCCCATACCCCCCCTCCCAGCACAAATCCTCTCCCCTTCCTAACACAAATCCCCTCTCCCAGCACAAATCTATTTCGCTTCTAACACAAATCCCCTCTTCTAGCACAAATCCTGTCCCGCTTCTAGCACATATCCCGCTCCGGCACAAATCTTCTCCCCTACTTCTAGCACAAATCCTCTCTTCTAGCACAAATCCTACCCCCTTCTAGCACAAATCCTCTATTCTAGCACAGATCCTGTCCCCCTTCTAGCACATATCCCCCCTCCCAGCACAAATCCTCTTCCCCTTTCTAGCACAAATCCATACCTCCCAACGTTTTGAGATGGTAATGATGGGAACCTACTAGCAAAAGTATGCAGGCTTAGGACTCGCCCCCTGCCTTGCCCCCTTAAAGGAGAATGAACCAAAAAAAGATTAGTTAAACTCACAAGTCCTTTTTTTACCACTACTATTCGTTTATATTGGCTTTTGAAATGTACAAATGTAGCCATTTAGAATTTGGATGAAAGGTTTAGCACTGGGTAAAACGTTTTGAAAGGTAAATAGTGCATTTTATATACAACTATATACAGTGCAACTGGAAAGTATTCACAGCGCTTCACTTTTTCCACATTTTGTTATGTTACAGCCTTATTCCAAAATGGGTTTAATTCATTATTTTCCTCCAAATTCTACAAACAATCCCCCATAAGGACAATGTGAAAGAAGTTTGTTTGAAATTTTTACAAATTTAATAAAAAGAAAAAAGAAAAAAATCCTATGTACATAAATATTCACAGCCTTTGTTCAATGCTTTGTTGAAGCACCTTTGGCACCAATTACAGCCTCAAGTCTTTTTGAGTATGATGCTACAAGCTTGGTACACCTATTTTTGGGCAGTTTCTCCCTTTCTTCTTTTGCAGGACCTCTCAAGCTCCATCAAGTTGGATGGGGAGCGTCGGTGCACAGCCATTTTCAGATCTCTCCAGAGATGTTCAGTCGGGTTCAAGTCTGGGCTCTGCCTGGGCCACTCAAGGACATTCAGAGAGTTGTCCCGTAGCCACTCCTTTGTTATCTTGGCTGTGTGCTTAGGGTCGTTGTCCTGTTGGAAGATGAACCTTCGTCCCAGTCTGAAGTCCAGAGCACTCTGGACCAGGTTTTCATCAAGGACTCTGTACATTGATGCATTCTTCTTTCCTTTGATCCTGGCACTGAAAAGCATCCCCACAGCATGATGCTGCCATCACCATGCTTCACTGTAGGGATGGTATTGGCCAGGTGATGACCATTAAGGCCAAAGAGTTCAATCTTTTTTTAATTAGACCAGAGAATTTTGTTTCCCATGGTCAGAGAGTCCTTCAGGTGCCTTTTGGCAAACTCCAGGTGGCCTGTCTTGTGCCTTTTACTGAGGAGTTAAGAGATAGTAACGACGAGTACTAGTGCGCAAACCACAAAGCACGGCACACAATATTAACAAGGAAACTAAAAGAGCTAATTGATGTAGCTGCCAACCTAAGGGTGTTCACACACCAATCAAGGAGATGTAAGGAGTAATAGGATATGTGGCACTTACTAAAAATAAAATAAATAAAACTACTAAACTCAACTAATAATTGTGAAGCAACCAAGTATATTGGAGATTCATTCAGGAAAATCCAAATAATAACTGTGTCTACATATTAATCTTCCATCACATTGTGTAACCAAGGGTTATGATGAACCATTGTTACATCAAAGAATGAATGCAAATACCCCACTTCCAAAATGGCCTCTAGTGGAGCCTCGCAACGAGTAATAAATAATGTCCAGGAGAAGAAAGATTATCTTCCAATATTAAGTGAAAATATTATTTTCACTTAATGGTTGGTTGTTCTTCTGGAATGTTCTCCTCTCTCCACAGAGAAACGCTGGAGCTCTGTCGGGTTCTTGGTCACCTCCCTGACTAAGGCCCTTTTCCCCCGACTGTTCAGTTTGGCCAGGTGGCCTGCTCTAGGAAGAGTTCTGATGGTTCCAAACTTCTTCCAATTACGGATGATGGAGGCCACTGTGCTCATTGGGACCTTCAATGCTGCCTAATTTTTTCTGTACCCTTCCCCAGATCTGTGCCTACATACAATCCTCTCTCGGAGGTCTACAGACAATTCCTTGGACTTCATGGCTTAGTTTGTGCTCTGACATGCACTGTTAGCTGTGGGACCTTATAAAGACAGGTGCATTCCTTTCTAAATCATGTCCAATCAACTGAATTTACCACAGGTGGACTCCAATCAAGTTGTAGAAACATCTCAAGGATGATCAGTGGAAACAGGAGGCACCTGACCTCAATTTTGAGTGTCATGACAAAGGCTGTGAATACCTATATACATGGGATTTTTTAATTTTTAATAAATTTGCAAAGATTTCAAACAAACTTGTTTCACGTTGTCATTATGGGGTGTTGTTTGTAGAAATTTGAGGAAATTAATGAATGTAATCTATTTTGGAATAAGGCTGTAACATAAGAAAATGTGGAAAAAGTGAAGCGCTGTGAATACTTTCCAGATGCACTGTAGATCAGACCAAAATGAGGGACAAATGAGGAGAAAAAAGGGGGACTTTGTTCCAAATCAGGGACAGTCCCTCCAAATCAGGAACAGTTGGGGGCTATCCTCTTACTAAACCCCCCTCCCTGCATAAATCCACCCCCGGAAAAAATCTTTGTTAATTGACCCTCACCCACTCCAGGTCACATGCCCCCCCTGTGCAATTTTTCCCAACTGAACCCTGAAACAAACCTCAGATCTGTGTCTCCTCCCAAATCCCTCCTTCTAGCACAAATTCTGCTCCCAGCACAAATCCCCCCCCCCCCCCTCCAGCGCAAATTCTCTTACCAACCACCTCCTTTACTCCTCCCTGCATAAATACACCCCCATAGCGAATCTTTGCTAACTGCCCCTTCCCCAGGTTAGGTCCCCCCCAGTGCAATTTCCTCTCCCTAAACCCTGAAACAGACCTAAGATCATTGCAGCTTAATACAGTGGAACATACCTCCTCTGGGCTCTTCCTCCTCCTCCTGTGCATGATATACATCAGAGCTGAGGAGGTGCCTTCCCTCGGGTCTGACAAGTTTTATTGTTACAAAAAGCCATCTGCTACACAGGGGGAGATTACAGCAATAGGGACATGGGGCACCCCACAGGATATGTAAGTCAGGTGCCCTTGGTGCACATCGCTATTGCCTCCCTGCCAGGTGAACTTGTGGAGCCCAGTACCGGAACTTGTTCCAGCACTGGGCTTCATGATTGCGGAACGCCAGGATTTGTGCGCCTCTAATAATTCTGCACCCAGGGCAACTGCCCCTGTGGCCCTGCCCACGCTACACCATTGCCTGCCCTGTCTTGCACAGTGTACAGGCTCTTTCCCTGTACTGAAATTGCCTGCTTCATTTCCTGTCAAAATTGGAAGAAGTTCTGGACAGCCGCACTCCAAAGTTTTTGCCTTTTATTTAAAAAATGTCATCAAAAATACATGCCACAGCAGAACGGACAAAAGAGCTTACGCGTTTCACACTACAAACAGTGCTTAATATGATTAAGCACTGTTTGTAGTGTGAAACGCATAAGCCCTGCTTCATTTCCTGGCTGGAGGACATCTAGCCCCTTTCAGTCATTGGATTTCAGTTCTTTCAATCATGGATGCTCAGCATCACATGTGGGCGTTGCCTAGGGTGGTCTGCATGTACGGCCTGCCCAGGAACGCCCACTCCTCCAGATACGCATTATTATTATCATTTTCTAACGTAAGTACAATTTTATTTTAGTTGTGGATCATCACCTGTGGAGGTTCTGTAGACTAATATGGTGACAAATCACAAAGTGCAGATAAAATGATGTCACCAACCCTTAAGATATGAATAAAAATACATACGTAAGCTGCAACGCCACTTTACGGCACCCCAGTATTAACTGCAGTCCTTACTCTACATTTTGAGAGCCTCCATAGTAGAAGCTCATGCATTAGAGTTAGGACTGCAGATAATACTGGGGTGCCATGAAGTGGCTCTGCAGCTTACACATGTATTTGCAAATGTGTGCAAACTAAACCCCTGTTTTTAATGCATACTGTTAGACAGGATAATTTGGTTGGCTGCAGGCTGGTCAGTAAGTTGAGCTGGGAATTTTCTTTAGTTTTGTTTTGATATCATTGACCTAATATACCCATATGGTGCACAAAGGGGTGGGAATGGTCAAGAGATCATTGACCTAATATGGCTATATGTAGTACACCAAGGGGCGAAGGTTGCTCATGACACCATTGTCCTATTATGGGCATGTAGTACACAAACGGCCGGAGATGCTTGTAACACCATTGACTTAAAATGGTTGTAAACCCCGACATATACCCATTGAAGGGACTACACCCAGGTGATACAAAGAGATGAAACAAATCCTGCTACATAAGTTGTACAACAGGTATCTGCAGTCTTCTCTTCTCTACATCCTTTCAAATTCCCGAATTTAGAAACCTGTCTGCTCAGCTCAGAAAAAAGGGGGAAGAGAGCTGAAGTTACACTCTGCAGAGCTCAGTGAGAGGAGCTCTGAGAGCTGATTGGAGGGAAGGGACACACCCCCCTTCGCACAGCACATAGGAACCAAGCTGAGGCTGTCAATCTGCTGGAGGTCCCTCCCCTGTCACCATTTTTCTCTTGGTATCAGGAAAACTTTTCAGAAGTGATTCATGATTATAGCAGAGGAACGAAGCAGCAGACAGAAAAGACACTTAGAGCTCTTAATTGAGACAAGTACAGCCGTGACAAAATCTTTCAGAATGATACAAATATTCATTTTCACAAAGTCGGCTGCCTCAGTTTTTATGATGGCAATTTGCATATACCCCAGAATGTTATGTAGAGCGATCAGATGAATTGCAATTAATTGCAAAGTCCCTTTTTGCCAGAAAAATGAACTTATTTCTATAAAAAAATGTCCCCTACATTTGTAAAGAAGGCTTCAGGACGCCCAAGAAAGTCCAGCAAGCTCCAGGACCATCTTCTATAGTTGATTCAGCTGCGGGATCGGGGCACCACCAGTGCAGAGCTTGCTCAGGAATGGCAGCAGACAGAGTTGAGGTGAAGACTTTTGGAGGATGGTCTGGTGTCAAGATGGGCAGCAAAGAAGCCACTTCTCTCCAGGAAAAACAGCAGGGACAGACTGATATTCTGCAAAAGGTACAGGGATTGGATTGCTGAGGACTGGGGTAAAGACATTTTCTCTAATAAATCCCCTTTCTGATTGTTTGGGGCATCCTGAAAAAACCTTGTCCAGGGAAGAAAAGGTGAGCTCTACCATCAGTCCTGTGTCATGCCAACAGTAAAACATCCTGGGACCTCTCATGTGTGGGGTTGCTTCTCAGCCAAGGGAGTGGGCCCGCTCACAATTTTGCCTAAGAACACAGCCATGAATAAAGAATGGTACAAAAACATCCTGCGAGAGCAACTTCTCCCAACCATCCAAGAACAGTTTGGTGAGGAACAATGCCTTTTCCAGCATGATGGAGCACCTTGCCATGAGGCAAAAGTGAGAACTAAGTGGCTTGGGGAACAAAACATGGAAATTTTGGGTCCATGGCCAGGAAACTCCCCAGACCTTAACCCTGTTGAGAACTTGTGGTCACAATCCTCAAGAGGCGGATGAACATTCATTGATTATACATTGAATATTATTTAAGGTCAGCGATGTCATGAGCATCCCCACCCCATTGTGCATGTGCAGCTGCGGGTTGGGGAATCCTCCACCTGTATCTTATTGCCTAGCCCTGACAGCTTTTGAACCAAAGCTAAAGCTGAACCCAAGCTCATCCTTACTGGAGAGATTTCCCAGCACTTCCTGTCATTAGAGGAAGTAGGAAATAATTGTCTCTAGTAGGGACATAATAAAAATCTAATGGGGTTCTAACCCTTTTTTGCTTAATTCAACATGAACATAATAGGTTCAAATATGGATGATGCCACTGATGACTTACTTTTGGAGGGGCAAGTTCCAGGACTGCCATCCTTATCCTTCTTTTAGTTTTAAAAGAGTGACTGACCTGGAAGAAGCATGTGCACATCAAGTGGAGGACGAAGATGACTGTTCTGGAACTTGCACCTTCAAAAACACATCAGAAACTGTGGCTCCCAAGTTCTTATCCTGAAAGGTTCTCTTTAAGCCCACCAAGCATTAGGGCCTCGGCACGGTGCGGTCATGTCTTGGAGCAGCCGTCCGGGATTGAGAATTTTTGAGGCCCCCGGATTTTTTCCAAAGAATTTACCCTGTGATCCCAGGGCAAACCGAGAGGCCGCGCCGCAGGGATGCCAGCGGTTAATCCGACAAAGCCACATGACGGGACACCAGCGCATGTGATGTGCAGCTCATATGAACCTGAAATATCGAAGTGAAGCGATGGTGGTTAACCTTGGAAAAACAGAAAAAAGTACATTACATAAAGATGTGATTTTTGGAAAGGAGACGGGGGTGAGTGCTTTTCCCATATTTCTAGAGTCATAACTCAGTCCGACTAATTCCTCCACATGGAACAGCCTGAAATTCTCAATATGCCTGACATCACCGAGGGAAGGAAAGCAGTCTATGTGGATCAGACCAGGAGCACAGCAAAGCCTTTTATGTGTCTGCTAAAGTGGACCTGTCACTTTACAAGTCTGAATGAGTACACTCCTGACATTTACAGCAGGGATCTTCACTCTTTTAGTGCGAGGGCCACATTGTATATTTTCCACATATTTACGGGCCAGAAAATGTTCTATCCGTGTTCACTTACATCAGAGTCTCTTCTTTGGAAGTCTCTTCTTTGAGAGTCCCCCCTTAAATCTCATCGGAGTCCCCCCTCACACAAGGGTCCCCATTATAGTCCCTCCTTTACATCAGTGTCCCCATCAGAGGCTCCCTTTACATCAGGCTCCCCATAAGAGCTCCCCTTGCATCAGTGTTCCCATTAGACTCGCGCCTTACACCAGGGTCGCATCAGAGACCCCCCTTATATCAGAGTCCCCATCAAAGTACTCCCTTACATCAAAGTCCCACTTACATCAAATATCCCACCAGAGCCCCTCCTTACATCAGGGTTCTCATCACAGTCCCCCTTACATCAGGGTTCCCATTGTATTCTCTCCTTTACATCAGTGTCACTCCCCATTAGAGCCCCTCTTGCATCAGTGTCCCCTACAGAGTCTCCCCTTACATCAGGTTCCCCATCAGAAGACCCTCTTACATCAGAGTCCCCCTTACATCAGTGTCCCCATCAAAGTACTTCTTACATCAAAGTCCCACTTACATCAAATATCTCCACGAGAGTCCCTCCTTACATCAAGGTTCTCATCACAGTCCCCCTTTCATCAGGGTTCCCATTATAGTCTCTCCTTTACATAAGTGTCCCCATCAGAGCCCCCTTACACCAGTGTCCCCATTAGAGGCCCTCTTGCATCAGTGTCCCCTACAGAGTCTCCCCTTACATCAGGTTCCCCATGAGAATACCCCCTTACATCAGAGTCCCCCTTACAACAGGGTCTCCATCAGAGCTCCCCCTTCATCCATATCCCCATCAAAGTACCACTTTACATCAAAGCCCCCCCCCCATCTTTTACATCAGTCTCCCTATTAGAGCCCCACTTGCAGCAGTGTCTCCATCAGAGTCTCCCCCTACATTAAGTTCCCCGTCAGAATACCCCCTTAAATCAGAGTCTCAGTTTACATCTGGTTCCCTATCAAAATACCCCCCTTACATCAGAGCCCCCCTTACATCAGGCTCTCCTTTAGAATTCCCCTTGCACCTGAGTCCCCCTTACATCAGGTTCCCCATCAAAGTTTCCCCTTACATCAGGCTCCCTATTAGAGCCCCTCTTGCATCAGTGTCCCCATCAGAATCTCCCCTACATCAAGTTCCCCGTCAGAATACCCCCTTAAATCAGAGTCTCCCCTTACATCCAGTTCCCCATCAAAATACCCCCCTTACATCAGAGTCCCCCTTACACCAGGTCCCCATCAGAATACCCCTTTACATCAGAGTCCCCCTTACTTCAGTGTCCCCATCAGAGTCTACCCTTACATCAGGTTCCCCATAAGAATACCCCTTTACATGAGAATCTCCCCTTACATCAGGTTTCCCATCAGAATACCCCCTTACATTAGAATCCCCCTTACATTAGTATCCCCATCAGTGTCTCCCCTTACATCAGGTTCCCCATCAGAATATCCCCTCACATAAGGGTCCCCATCAGAGCTCCCCCTTACATCAGTGTCCACATCAAAGTACCACCTTACATCAAAGTCCCCCCTCCCCCTTAAGTCAAGTGTCCCCTTTAGAGATCCCCCTTATAATAGAGTCCCCACCAAAGTACTCCCTTACATCAAAGTCCCCCTTACATCAAGTATCCCTTACATCAGGGTCCCCCTTACATCTGGGTCGCCCTCAGAGCCCCTCTTACATCAGTGTCCCCATCCAAGTACCACCTTTCATCAGAAACAGAGACCATAGGCAGCCCTGTCAATTAGTACACATTGAGGATGCGCCACTGACTCTAGCTGAGGGCTGGATACAATCATGTAGCAGGCCATGGCTTGGAGACTCCTGCTATAAAGCATCAGTATCATTCAAAAAATGTTTTCCACCTTGATCACTTGAAAGCAAACCCTGAACTCCAGTTCAGTGACGTGCCTAGGCTGAGATGATGTCATCAGTCTGCTTCAGACAGAAGGAAGCATTTCCTCAGTCTCCTCTCGCCAAATCTGGCACGCAAGTGACGGCGGACTTCCGTTTTCCAGTTTTAGCTGATTTTAAGCCTGTTTTATCCTGCATAATGTGAGTGGACTATTGTGTCTTTTTAATCAATTTTAAATGAGCGTAATTACACACGTGGCGGACAGTGCATTGTGGGCGCACAGGCACCGCCCCCCCCGACACCTCTGCCGCCCTCCCTATCCATGTGCCCGGCCCCTTTCAGGACGCCGGACACATAAGTTACTACGGCAGGGATAGGCGGGGGTGTGTATTTTGAAGTACGTGATTAGAGCCAGAGGCTCTAAAATGCTGCAAAATAGGGGGGGCTCAGGACGTAGAGCACTGCGTCCCGATTCCACCCTGTTGTGTGACATAGCCAATCAATTTTCGCTATTTTCACACTAATCTTCCTCCCCGCCAATCAGGAGGCAGGTCTGTGAGACCTGTTTCCTGATTGGCCCAAGCGTCAGGCAATGCTTTTGGATGCCTAGCGGCACTTTGGCGGAAGAGGAGAAACGGCGGAGGAAGCCTGGGAGCCGGTGCTTCAGGAGAAGAGGAGACTAAAGAGGAGGAGGAGAGCCCGGCCACAGAGAAGGAGGAGAGCCCTGGCTACAGAGGAAGAGGAGAACCCGGCCACAGAGGAGGAGGAGAGGCCTGGTCACAGAGGAGGAGGAGAGCCTCGGTCACAGAGGAGGATGAGAGCGCGACAACAGAGGAGGATGAGAGCCACTTCAACAGAGGAGGAGGAGAGCCCAGGCCACAGAGGAGGATGAGAGCCCTGGTGGTAAGTGTTGCCGGACTGACCGTGGGGGGGGGGGTGGTTGCTGTACCATGGTCTGTGATGCTGATCTGTATACCTTGACCTGTATACCCTGGTCTGTGATGCTGAGCTGTATACCCTTATCTGTATACCCTTATCTGTGAGGCTGAGCTGTATACCCTGATCTGTGAGGTTGATCTGTATACCCTGATCTGTATACCACCCTGGTCTGTGATTCTGAGTTGTATACCCTTATCTGTATACCCCGAGATGTATATGCTGATCTGTGAGGCCAAGCTGTATACCCTGATCTGTGAGATTGAGCTGTATAACCTTATCTGTATACCCTGAGCTGTATACCCTGATCTGTGAGGCTGAGCTGTATACCCCGTTCTGTGAGGCCGAGCTGTATACCCTGATCTGCGAGGCTGAGCTGTATACCCCGATCTATGAGGCCGAGCTGTATACCCTGATCTGCGAGGCTGAGCTGTATACCCTGATCTGTGAGACTGAGCTGTATACCCTGAGCTGTATACCCCGATCTGTGAGGCTGAGCTGTGTACCCCGATCTGTGATGCTGAGCTGTATACCCTGATCTGTGAGGCTGAGCTGTATACCCTGATCTCTGAGGCTGAGCTGTATACCCTAAGCTGTGATGCTGAGCTGTATACCCTGAGCTGTATACCCTAATCTGTGAGGCTGAGCTGTATACTCTGTCCTGTGATGCTGGGGCTTTATATTCCTGACACTGGGTGGAAGCAAGTGGAATACAGGGGACGGGGTGGGTGGATTCTATAAATGGTGGGGCTTATGGAAAGTGGGAGGGGTCAAAGAGGAAGGGGGGGGGGGGTCTGGCACCCCCATCCTAAAACTTCACCAGCCGCCACTGAATTACACTGTATACTTCCTATGTCTTTGCCATTAAACCAATTATGAGGAGAATCTGGGTCTACTAAGGAGAAGCCTGGTTGGAGGACTACTAATCCCAGCATTTCCAGTTGATTTGAAAGGCACTCATGACTTCTGTTATGGGAGTCCATAGCAGCTGGTGAGTGAGCGGGCACACAGGAGGGGAGGACTGCGGGCACACAGGACTGCACCGATTAGTTTACAGCATTTGGCACAACTGCACGTTATATTTGATTGAGAATTTGATGGACAATTTTTTGCTTTTTATTTAATTTTTTAATCATGTTTTGGACATTGGAATCCATGTATATTTATAAATTTCTGTGATGTATTGATATCAGTATTCACAGGGAGAGCGCCCTTTGTTATACACGTATGATCTGAGTCATATATTTTTGAACACAGCCAAGAACTTCACAGGCCCAGGATATGTAACCTGTTCTGGTGACCACTTAAAACCTGGGATATTCTTTCATCTTCAGGAAAATTAGGGTGGATCCCTCTAATGGGGACTCATACAGCAATAAGAAACCTCACAGGTGTTCTATCTATGCACTCTATACAAAAAGTTTTGCCTTTAGTTATACATTAAAATGTATAATGTAAAAAAATAAATGAAGGGAGCGCTATAAAAGCATGTGACCATTCATAAATTCACATACATAGATATAATCATAATATATAAAACTCTATAATTGATGTATTGTGATAGTCCATAAACCATAATTATCCTCCCATAAATTAACGCCATGCAAATCATTGAGACAAAAAAACATTGGAAGGTGTCTCCGCCTAATAGAATAAAGCTCACCCTAGGACTTTTATATTATGATTATGTACTATATATGAATTTATGAATGGTCATAGCGTTTCCTTAACCACTTGCCGTCCAGGCCAATTCTGACACTTCTCACACACAGTATCTCACAAAAGTTAGTACACCCTTCACATTTTTGTAAACATTTTATTATATCTTTTCATGTGACAACACTGAAGAAATGACATTTGCTACAACGTAAAGTAGTGAGTGTACAGCTTGTATAACAGTGTAAATTTGCTGTCCCATCAAAATAACTCAATACACACCTTTTAAGATCAACAAAAGTGAGTACACCCCTAAGTGAAAATGTCTGAATTGGGCAAAAAAGTGTCAATATTTTGTGTGGCCACCATTATTTTCCAGCACTGCCTTAACCCTCTTGGGCATGGAGTTCACCAGAGCTTCACAGGTTGTGACTAGAGTCCTCTTCCACTCCTCCATGACGACATCACGGAGCTGGTGGATGTTAGAGACCTTGCGCTCCTCCACCTTCCGTTTGAAGATGCCCCAGAGATGCTCAATAGGGTTTAAGTCTGGGGACATGCTTGGCCAGTCCATCACTTTTACCCTCAGCTTCTTTAGCAAGGCAGTGGTCGTCTTGGAGGTGTGTTTGGGGTCATTATCATGTTGGAATACTGCCCTGCGGTCCAGTCTAGAAAGGGAGGGGATCATGCTCTGCTTCAGTAGGTCACAGTTCATGTTGGCATTCATGGTTCCCTCAATGAACTGTGGCTCCCAAGTGCCAGCAGCACTCATGCAGCCTCAGACCATGACACTCCCACCACCATGCTTGACTGTAGGCAAGACACACTTGTCTTTGTACTCCTCACCTGGTTGCCGCCCACATGCTTGACACCATCTGAACCAAATAAGTTTATCTTGGTCTCATCAGACCACAGGACATGGTTCCAGTAATCCATGTCCTTAGTCTGCTTGTCTTCAGTACACTAATTTGATGCAGTGTGCGGCGTATGGTCTGAGCACTGACAGGCTGACCCCCCACCCCATCCCTTCAAACTCTGCAGCAATGCTGGCAGCACTCATACGTCTATTTCCCAAAGACAACCTCTGGATATGATGCTGAGCACGTGCACTCAATATCTTTGGTCGACCATGGCAAGGCCTGTTCTGAGTGGAACCTGTCCTGTTAAACCACTGTATGGTCTTGGCCACCATGCTGCAGCTCAGTTTCAGGGTCTTGGCAATCTTCTTATAGCCTAGGCCATCTTTATATATAGCAAAAATTCTTTTTTTCAGATCCTCAGAGAGTTCTTTGCCATGAGGTGCCATGTTGAACTTCCAATGACCAATATGAGAGAGTGAAAGCGATAACACCAAATTTAACACACCTGCTCCCCATTCACACCTGAGACCTTGTAACACTAACGAGTCACATGACACCGGGGAGGGAAAATGACTAATTGGACCCAATTTGGGGCCAATTAGTCATTAGGGGACATTAGGGGTGTACTCACTTTTGTTGCCAGCGGTTTAGACATTAATGGCTGTGTGTTGAGTTATTTTAAGGGGACAGCAAATTTACACTGTTATACAAGCTGTACACTCACTACTTTACATTGTAGCAAAGTGTCATTTCTTCAGTGTTGTCACATGAAAAGATAATAAAATATTTACAAAAATGTGGGGGGGTGTAATTACTTTTGTGAGATACTGTACATGGTAAAATCAGCATTTTTTGCTACACATTTACTTAGAACCCCCAAACACTACATATTTTCTGAAGGCAGAGGCCCTGGAGAATAAAAATGGTGGCTGTTACACAGCCATTTATCAAAGTCAAATTTGCAGGAGAAAATACACTGGAACAAATTTCAGAGCACACATTTACAATATATTACCCCATTTTTGGTTAAGATATAAAAGATGATGCTGCACCGAGTAAATAGATACCAAACATGACAAGATTCAAAATTGTGCATGCCTGTAAAATGATGACAAACTACAGTACCTTAAATTACCCATAGGTGACGCTTTAATAGCCTTTACAGGTTAACAGTTTAGAGTTACACAGGTGGTCTGGTGCTAGAATTATTGCTCTCACTGACATTCAAAGCAATACTTCACATGTGTGGTGCGATCACCATTTATACATGCATGCATGCTTTTTATCCTTTTTTTCCATTTTTTTTTTCACTCAACTTTATCGCTATCACAAGGGATAAACAACACCCCTTGTAATAGCTTAGGTTAGTGATGGCGAACCTTGGCACCCCAGATGTTTTGGAACTACATTTCCCATCATGCTCATGCACTCTACAGTGTAGTGGAGCATTATGGGAAATGTAGTTCCAAAACATCTGGAGTGCCAAGGTTCGCCATCACTGGCTTAGGTTGTGACAGGTACTCTTTATGGAGAGATCTGAGGTCTGTTAAAGCCCTGATCCCTCAAAGGCAGACGACCAAAAAGAGATCCGTTTGATCGGCTGCTTCCTTAGCCGGTACCGGATGTGACAAAATCAGTTCTGGTTTTATTCATCACAGAGGAGATCAGGAAATGATCGCTATTAAGCAGAGGTGTATCTAAAACCTTCAAGGCCCGGTGCAAGAAACCATGAAGGGCCCCCCTGACCCTCGACCGGGGCCATTTCCACTGATCCTGGGACACTTTATTACAGTCCCCACTTTCCTGCCGTCTTGGGGTCCCCCCACGGAGGCAGCACACCAGAGCCCATTTGCAAGTGCAACCTTTGAGGCCCTACTAGTTCCGCCACTGGCGTCAGTAGTTTTTTATTTATGAATAAGTGTTGTGCAAAACAAAATAAATTGACACTTAAAACCAATAACCTCAAATGATCCGGGATATAAATAGTCAAATCATCAGACAGATAAATTCACACAACAGTGCATAAAAGTAATACAATTAAAGTAAAGTGCATAGGTGTTAAAAAGTGCATAATAGTCTGTATCAGATGATAAATAAGGTGCCCAGTTTTCGTCCTTCAGTGTGGGCAGCTTCAGTGTGACAACACAAAGACAAATGATGTACTTCCACCCGATAGTGCTCCCAGTATTCTCACCTTAATGGGTAATCAAATAGGCTTTTGATTACATGTAAAAATCATCCTCTATCAATGCTGGCCCACTTGTAGTCCTTCTAAGTTGATTTGGATATCCTATGGTGATGGTCCCTTACATACGCTTATTCATATGTTAGGAACAAAAAAACCTCCTATAGTGTAATATTGCTAATAAAATTTGTTTTTAGTAAAGGAATAACTCTTACATGAAAAAAAAACCTGTAAAAACGCCTTTGGTATCATATACTCAGCATGAAAATACTTTTCAAACATCACTTCTGGTCCAGGATGCCCTATAGGTTACGTCACACCCACGTGACTTCATCAGGGGCACTGGCCTGGCCAAAAAAGGCCTTTAGCATCCCCACTCCCATTCCACTTATACCCGTTTTAGTGAGACAGGAAGACAAGAGACAGGAAGACTACTTCTGGATATTGAGCTATCTGACACAGGGACTTTTGCCCTATGCAGGGCCTTGGCTGTACTGACTACATCTGCATTGGTGTGGGGTGTTTCGCTCCTATGCCCGACTGCTCTAGGCTTCTCCCAACCACTAACTCCTCCCCTTACATCACTACAGGAAGGTTTTGTCTAAAAGGGAACCTAACACCCACTTACATAATTCCTTATTAGTACACTATTCTGGGAGAGAGACACTTAGTGGCAGACTAGCTAACTGCACCTGCTCATCTGTGTGCAGGAACAGGAAGGCATCCCTGTGATGACCTAAGAGAAGAAGGTGGCAGTGTTGGGCAGTGCTGGATCCCCTGGGTGGGTTAGACACCTAAGAAGAAGAGGTAAGAAGGGATAGGTCAAAAAGTGTAAGAAGGGGGTGAAGTTCCTCTTCAAGCATGTATGTCAAGGATATTTTCATGGATAATAATTTAAGGATGGCATTAGTAAAATGGACAGATAATAGTGTAACCAGGTGCTGGGCTACAGCAATATAGAGAAGGAGACATTGCCCTTTTATTCCTCTCTCCCTCTATTGAGATACTGATTTTATGCTGCACCATCCTCCCCAGCAGCCAGCAGGGGGAGAGCTAAAGCCAAGCAAGCCCATAGAGTTCTATGCAGAGCTCTGAGAATCTTGGGAGTGGTAGTTTGAGACAGCAGCCATTTAATGCGATGAATGGATTTCTTACAATTCAAATCCCAATTTGCACTGTACAGTAGAGGGAGTAGAGAGACATTTTTTTTTTAATTAAACTGCACAGGAAAGCACCATTTTCTCTTTGGTATTGAGGGAGTTAGAGAGAGAGAGCACCTCTGTCTGAATATTCGTTGCCCAGCGAGAGACCATAACAGCGGAGATCCGAGCCTGGGACTAGGAGTGAGGACACCTGGGTGCAGTGCAGCACCACCCACATCACAGCACTTGGAGCACTGCAGTAAGGAGACTGGAGCAACCACTCACCCTCTACTTCCCACAGCTGATCACTTCTACGGCAAGAAGTTACCGCAACATCGTGGGGACCGATTAGAGGGCTATTCCCATTACTGATACTTCTAGTAGGGGCTGAGCCACTAAGAGCAGGACACCAAGTGTACCCAATCCAGACTTTTGACCCTGTAAAGCCTTTTAAAGCCTGTAAGCTATGTTGCCTCTCCCCAATAAAAATAAAAATAATGAATCATAGCTCATCAATGGTCCTAAAAATGAGGATATGAGAAAAGGCAAAAAAACGCAACTTTATCATTACATTTATTTGCCCCAACTGCCCCCAACTGAAGTCACCGCTCTCTGCTCAGAGCTGACTTAGAACTAAGTGATCAGCCCTCGTGTGATCGCTCAGTTCTCAGGCTTAGAGCCGGTGGGGGACAGCCACAGCATGGAAGTGGGTATAGATGCTTGCTTTTTGGGATTCCCAATCTTCTCCTTTAAAGAGTAACTCCACTTTTGTTTGATACAAATGTTACTACTAGTGCATGGCCAGCTTAGGCTTTAGAAATTTGGTGGCAACCCATAGACTGGAAATTTTTTGACCAGCTGTCCATAATAAAAAAAAAGAATAGTTGGCCTGTCAACCAAGCTCCCTAGGCTTGGTTCTATGCAGCCTATTAACAGATCCAAAAACAGAGGTGATGACTGCAACACATGACTTTTGAACAACATTTGTCAAGTCACTGACGGTGCCTAGAATTTTCATACAAATTTTACTACTAGTGTATGGCCAGCTTAGGCGTTATATTTTTGGTGCAAACCCATGGACTGGAAATGTTTTTGATCATCTGTCCATTTAAAAAGAATAAATAAAAAATGAATAAGGACCCAGCTCCCTAGTCCACCCATGTGGCCTCTCCACGGATCCAAAAACAGAGGTGCTGCCTGTAGAGCATGGCTTTCAAACATTCATCGAAACATCAAATGTATGGAGCATTTTTCTACAAAGTCATACTAAAGGTTCCAATTTAAAAAAAAAACAAAAAACAAAACAAACGTGTTATACTAACCTGCTCTGTGCAATGGTTTTGCACAGAGCAGTGCTGATCCTCTTTTTTTTTTTGGGTCCCCTGCCGGCAGTCCTGGCTCCTCCCCCCTGCTGAGTGCCCCCAATAGCAAGCCTCCTGAGCCGTGCTCCTCTAAATGGACATTGTTCATTCATACACACAGTGTGGCTCAGCTTAGCCCCGCCCCCACTCTCTCCTCATTGGCTCACTGGCTGTGATTGACAACAGCAGGAGCCAATGGTTCCCGCTGCTGCGTGAGCCAATGAGGAAAGGAAGACCCAAGAGGGCCGCTCCTTCCATGCACCTCACTGGATCGAGATGTATAGAATGCATTAGGGTAAAAACAATTGTTGACAACCTTTATGAAACTTTCATTGTATTTATCAATTTTTTTCATCAAACTCTTGTTACTGTGTTTGCCACCACCTGTTTCCTTGTCCCATTGATTTTAATTGCCTAATTGTATAATTGTGCACATTGTCTGATTATTCTGTGCCAGCCCATTTTGGGTGGAACAATTATGTATATACTGTATGTCTTCTCTTACCATTAAGTATCATGCCGTGAACAAGGCTACTTGCCGAAAGGCATTAGCATGCTTTTTATGTCTCTCCTATACAACAAATAAAGTCTTTAAGAGGATTTTGGAGCTGCCGGCTCTCTCCATTACTTCATATAGCATCCAGTGGTTGGAGGACACTTGAGCACCCACAAAACCAGAGCACCCACTTTTGACTTTTTCTACTTAATCCAGGGTGTGTTCCCTTTTGCGAGCACCGCTTTTTGCCTTTATCATCTGTAAGGTACAAAAACCTTCTGCCTTTACCACTTTAAAGTCCAGTGTATAGCCAGCTTTGGCTTTACATATTAGGTGCAAACCCATGGAATGTACATTTTTTTGACCAGCTGTCTATAATAAAAAGAAATAATAACTGGTCTGTTGACCAAACTCCCTAGTTCACCTATGTGGCCTATCTACAGGTCCAAAAACAGAGGTGCTAACTGCAAAACTTGACAGCTGGTGACTTTTAACCTTTATCCCTCCGTCCAAGAGGAGCAGGAGCCAGCCCTAACATTCTACAATGCCTGAATCAGAGGATTGCTCAACAGAACTGAGCTAAAAATGTACAACGCATGCCATTTGTTTCCAGTTAATAAAGGCAAAGACCGCGTTCTATGTATCCATCTCAGACGCCAATACAATAAACCTCTGCTTCATAAAAATATTTCTCCGCTGATAGTCCTGGAGAACATCATAAATGCACCCTCATCTTGGCAGGCTGCGGTCACTGTGGTTGCTTGTTCTGCAATCACATTGGAATTATTTTTGAAAATTAGATGAAATGATATACCGCGCATTATATGTTAAGAACATCATTTAAGTGATTACAATAGTCTCCTGACAGAAGTCCCCCCACCTCCACCCCTTGTGCTTGGCAGTTTGCTGCCGAGGAGAATCAGAGAATGTTCTGAATGTATTAGAGACAAGTGTAACTGTAATAAAAAGAAGTTGTATTTATTTCAAGGGAATCTATAGCCTTGATTTTCTTTATTTATTTTAATACGTGAATGTGACCAGCTTGAAGGCCAAGTCCAGGATTAGGATTCCCTGCATTCATTGCATTAAAGTCCCATATTGACCCATTAAAAAAATGGAAAAATACCAGTGTTTCAGTGAGTCTCCTGTCCTGTTCTGTTCAGTTTCAAACACCTCTCAATATGCATTGACATACCTCATTAGGCCAAGTTTGTCCAGGCTGTTTCATTTCTTAAAATTCTGGCAGTATGTGTAGAAAGCCATTTTTTGTTACTATTTTGCATATGCACTTGTATTGCACTATGCTGCACCAGAAAACGAAAGGCTAATTTCTATGGCTGTGGTGGAACCCTTCTGTATTTTTGGTGAAATCAGTAACATTGGGATTCTTGGTCATACTGGAGCAGACCAGAGCTGATGTTGGCTCTGACCCACTTACCCTCTGCAGCAAAAGATCTTTGCAATAGTGATATATTGCCTACTGAAAACAGGGAGCCAGAGTACGCAGTGAGAAGTGATCTGTTGCTGCATAGCTTTATTGGTGGGCTGGCATCAGTTACCTTCTGGCCAAATCCAGACTACCAATCCCAAAACTGAAAGCTTTGGAATGATCCTTTTCCCATCTACCATGACTGCGTTTTTTTAGTGCACTTTTAACCTTTGAACCTTACTTTTCTGTGGTTCCATTCCTGAAATGAGCACCAGACCTGCATTAGCCACTGGATGGAGTGTTACCAGGGCCTGCCATAGAAAGCTGTGGATAGGATTTTTAGACCTGCAAACACACACCATACTAGGATCAATTTAGAAAAGAGCTAACTAACCAACCAGCATGTCTTTGGAGTGTGGGAGGAAACCCGAGAACCTGGTGGAAACCCATTGAACCACAGTGAGATATATGAGTAGTTAATCACATTCAACTATTCAACTGGACTCTGTAATTGTTGTACGTCACTGCGTTCTTGGTGCTCAGAATTTCCGACAAGAATGTGCGATCGTGTGTACGCAGCATAACACTCTTTAATTCCGGCAGCAGTTGGGAAGCTGCCTGTACTGCTGCCAAATCACATTGCAGCCTACCAATATTTAGCTAATGCTACCACATTATATTATAGTGCACACAGAGGTTGCATCATTCTGTAATGCAGTGGTTCTCAACCTGGGGGTCGGGACCCCCTTGAGGGTCGAATGATGATTTGCCAGGGGTCACCGAATTCTGGGCTGTTCCTGAAGCCCGTATCACTCTCTCAGCCTTTTTGCGGCTGCCCAGCAGGGCTATCCCTGGAGCCTGTGGCCGCCCAGCTGGGCTGTTCCTGGAGCCCGTGGCTGCCCACTCAGCCTCTTTGCAGGCACCCATTCAGTTCACGGCATGGCTGGGGGGGCAGAGACTAAAGGTCAACTGACTGGTGAGGAATGTGAAGTGGGGGGGGCTGGAGGGGACCCTATCTATCTCCTGATTTTGGCATAGGTGTCACTGCTAGGAGACATCACAAATTCGGAGACACAGTGAAGCCGGAGACACAGTAAGTTACACTTCCTTGTGATTATAGTTTCCATTAAAAGGACTCAGGGAGCGCTAAATGTCCATGGGTTAGGGGTGCAAATTGCTTGTCTTGCCTTGGGTGCTGGCAACCCAGGCTACAAAAATAATTTTACTGTTAGGGGTCCCCACAACTAGGGAAATTTTATCAAGGGGTCACAGCACTAGGAAGGTTGAGAACCACTGCTGTAATGGAACTGTTTTTTGGGCCAGCTTGGAACGAACAAACTATTTAAAGTGAGATTAAAGCTGGAATTCTACTTTAAGGTGTTGGTATATTAGATTGGATATAAATCTATTATTTAGAATGTTGGTATGAGGGCTGTACTGAAAGTATTTCAAAAGTAGACATAACTTTATTATTAACTTACATACAATAGTCTGTTCAAATTTCCCATGTTGGTAGAGTAACTCTTCCTATAGTAACTTATCATCTTCTTCTTTTTCATTGTCGGTAAATAATGGATTCCAAGCAGAAGCAACATGTAGTCATTGAGTTCTTGGAGAAGGTGGGGTACAAGTAGGTGGGGTGCAGAGTAGTGTGGCAGCTATAATTCACCCAGTCAGGTGCAATAGAAAACTTGTATTGAAGTAATGCAGTGACAGTTTTCAAACCAGGACGTCTGCTCAACTGGGTACACTCACAATTTCCAATGAAGTGCGGAGAACAGGTCTCAGCCGGGTTAAAAACCATCTGTTAAGAAAGCGGAATGTGGCCTGACTGTCTCTTGTCTAAGCAGGATGAGGTCCAAAGGAATTGTGATCCTACGCTTTCCCTCCTCGTCAGGAACCTTTCCCTACCGCTAGTACTGTCCCTAAAAGGCAGGTTACCTTTCCCTGCACTGCTAATTCACATAAAGCAGACAAGCATGGGAGCATGGGAGCCTGACCCAAGATGGATGCCAGAGTCACATGGGGCTTAGCATCCAATTGGGTACTTTCCCAGTGACCAGGAAACCATAGAGGAACTGTGTCCTTCTTGACTTGCTCTCTGGAGGAGTGCCCCCTGCCTACATGCAGGCTGTCCAACGTCCAAAAAAGGCCTCAAAATGTTTATGGAGGTGACACCGTTGACAAGAGCAATGTCTTGTCATTGGTAACTCTTATCAATGGTGCCAACCCAACTCTGTAGCCTTCTGTGGATGTCAGACAGACTGCACCCCTCCTTGGTCAATAACTCAATGACAGTATGTTGCTTCTGCTTGGAATCCATTATTTACCTGCAATAAAAAGAAGAAGAGCTGCTATGAAATATGAATACTTAATGCCCACTTTTACATCACTTTGGGTACAGCCCTAGAACTGAAGAAGTGGTTTGAACAGGCTTGGAAACATCTTCTATGTTATAGAACAAGTTCAGTTGCATGTGTTTAACTATTACTAGATATACCATGACCTAGATAAATGAGAATCTTCAGAAGTACGGGGAGAACATGCAAACTCCATGCATAGAATGTCTGCAAGGCATAAGTATTAACCACTAAGCCCCTGTGGTGCCTTAAGTGATCCTTTGTCCTAGCAAAGAGATGTATGCTCAGAAGACCCAGAAGAAGGGTCAAGGTCAAGTCTAGTTGAATGTGGCTAACTACTACTAGATATACCATGACCTAGATAAATGAGAACCTTTAGAAGCAAGGGGAGAACATGCAAACTCCATCCATATAGTGTCTTGGCTGGGATTCAAACCAAGAACCCAATTACTATGAGGCATAAGTGCTAACCAGTAAGCCCATGTGCTGCCTCAAGCAATCCTTTGTGCTGGCAAAGAGATGTATGCTCAGAAGATCCAGAAAAAGGGCCAAGGTCCAGCTGAATGTGGCTAACTACTACTAGATATACCATGACCTAGATAAATGAAAACCTTCAGAGGGAAGGGTAGAACATGCAAACTCCATGCATATAGTGTCTTGGCTGCCATTCAAACCAAGAACCCCATTACTGCAAGCAGTGCCGTGACAAGATCATCCAGTGCCCAGGGCAAAGATGGCAAAATGTGCCCCCCCTTTCAGTATGTGTGAGCATATGAGGAGGAGGGGAAGAAAGAGCACAGCCCGAACCTTCCCCCAGCTCTTTCCTCCTCTCCTTGCTGCTTACAGTGCTGGGCTGACAGAAGTAGCGATGTCACTGTGACTACTCCCATCAGCCTTATAGTAGAAGGAACTTGCGAAGCCCCCATCCCTACAATACACGCTGCGCCCAGGGCAGCTCTCCCTTCTGCCCTCCCCTTGTCCTGGCCCTAAATGCAAGGCATAAGTACTAACCACTACGCCATTGTGCTGCCTCAAGAGATCCTTTGTCCTAACAAAGAGAGGTATGCTTCAAAGACTCAGAAAGCGGTCAAGGGGGCAGATTTGAAACTGAGGCAAGGGGATCTACATAATGGCAACTAGTTATGAAAATGGAGAGGAGAAATGGGATTTTTACGGTGCTTTACAGATAATAATGAAAACCAATGATATAAAAATATAACAATTTTAATGAGAATATAGGTAAAACATAGACAGAGCCGATTAGTTCACTAATCATCAATAATTAGTGATAGAGGTGGTCATTAGGCAAATATTCGACTTGAACAGAAGTTGCTTTTTCGTATATTAACCCGACATGTTTCGCATTAGCTTCATCAGGGAATATACCTATCCCCTGATGAAGCTAATGCGAAACATGTCGGATTTATATACGAAAAAGCAACTTCTGTTAAAGTCGAATATTTGCCTAATAACCTTACCACCTCTATCACTAATTATTGATTATTAGTGAACTAATCGGCTCTGTCTATGTTTTAAATATATTCTTATTAAAATTGTTATATTTTTATATAATTGGTTTTCATTATTATATGTGAAGCACCATAAAAATCCCATTTCTCCTCTCCATTTTCATAACTACTTACCTGGGTTGAGGTGCCTATCTTTTGGGTGTTCTACTTTGAGTCGGACAGACTCCATATAATGGCAACTAGTATTTTTAGAAGAGGTTAACCATCCTCTCACTTTTTTATGTCACGTTTAACCATGGTTTTGTTTGTTCTTCGCCTTGAGCCCAGAGCATCCCTTTATACCTTACATTGCCACCTCCTTTTCATGAACATGAAGGTCGGCCGGAGGGCAACGAGCCCTGGGCTGACACTCTCCTGGAAGTCCTCCAGGCAACTGAAAATTGTGGATCATCTTTACACCGACCTGAAAACGGCTTTTAATGTAAATTCGCCTTCCTTTCTAAATCTATCCATAACACAGCCATCGAAGGATCATAAAATTCTTTCTTCACTTGGAAAATTGAATTATCCCCCCAGAGCTGCTTGTTAGAAGCCGTGGATGCAGGCTAAGGAGAGTTCGGCTCAGTAAAAAAAAAAAAGAAAAAAAAGGATTGGACAGTTCTCTACCGAAAAAAAAGGGGAGCTTTCTTTTCATTCCACACGTCTTAAGAGAACCTTTTCAAATTACAGTACACGCCAATAATAAAAAACACTTGTCTATTATTCTGTTTGCAGCGGTGACTCCTGAAAGACGGCGGGCAGAGTGCATACAGCGAGATTATGCTCACTGGCGCACACCGCGGTCCAGCGCGCGAGCCAAAATGCAAAACACGTGACTTTTATTATCTGAAAATAACCCGGCTTCCATAGAAAACGCAGGGCTGGCCAGAAAAGTGACAAATAAATCTTTTCTTCTGCCGCACTCGACCCCGAGTAGCCCGGAGCCGCCGGTTTGTACCTTCACGGTCGTGCGCATCGCAGCCACACGTACTCCTGCCCGCGCCGGCGTAATGGAAGGCAGATGGTGCGAATTTGCAGGCTTCAGCCGACAGGGAGGGATATTGACAAGTTTTCCTGTGGGCAAGACTGGCGTGACAGAGGGCTCAATGATCTGTGACGAAGAACGGGGATTATAACAGGCCTCTTATGTGTAACCTGATAAAATGTGTCCTCCTTACAGCTGAATTTCAGGGGCAAACAGATCAATACACAGATGAGAGGCATTTAGGGGAGCTGTTTTACCTGTCAAAGAATTTGTAGTTCTATCCATCCAGTCGTGAGATCCACACAGCTCTGCCAGACAACTAAACCAGGATGGCGACCAGAATTCCCTATGCTGCGGTTAAGCAACGCAGACTGGTCACCTCCATGCACCCAACCTTTGATTGGAGCAGCAAAAGATCGATGAGGTCATCCCTCTGCTCTTTTCTTTGCATGTTCTGTGTCAGCACATGTCGATGCAGCACACTTGATTGGCTCCCAGCGCTGCCCCTCCCTCTCCCAGTCTGCTGTGCACGGAGGGTGAAATCAAGTTAGGTTCAGATCCATATACTGGTTGTGTTTAGAAATGACTTTAGTGGATTTTAATAAATACAATAATTGCATTTGTAATGCTAAAATGGGTCTAGGTTTCACGATTCACAATTCAATTGAACATTTTGGGCCATGCTGCCGAATCACTGTTGGGAGGGGAGAGCTGAGCTGTTAACACTAGAAAATCTGGATGAACCCACTACACACTGCTTTACACCCTTTCTAGTAAACATTGCAATAAAAAACAGGGATTTTTAGTTCACACATACATTGCAACACAAGTTTAAGTTGGCCAACTGTGCCAAAGTAATCTCTCTATGGCCAGTCCCTAACCTGCTCTGCAAAATGCAAATGCTACAGTGGATATAGTGCCAGTGATAGCCCGTGCTTAATATATTTGGGGGGGGGGGCAAGCTAACACCCAAACCCCCCCACCCCACGTGGGAGATGACCGGGAATGCGGCGATCTGTCCTGTCCTGTTAAACCGTTGTATGGTCTTGGCACCGTGCTGCGGCTCAGTTTCAGGGTCTTGGCAATCTTCTTATAGCCTAGGCCATCTTTATGTAGAGCAACAATTCTTTTTGTCAGATCCTCAGAGAGTTCTTTTCCATGAGGTGCCATTTTGAACTTCCAGTGACCAGTATGAGAGAGTGAGAGCGATAACACCAAATTTAACACACCTGCTCCCCATTCACACCTGAGACATTGTAACAGTAACGCGTCACAGGACACCGGGGAGGGAAAATGGCTAATTGGGCCCAATTTGGACATTTTCACTTAGGGGTGTACTCACCTTTGTTGCCAGCGTTTTAGACATTAATGGCTGTGTGTTGAGTTATTTTGAGGGGACAGCACATTTACACTGTTATACAAGCTGTACACTCACTACTTTATATTGTAGACAAGTGTCATTTCTTCAGTGTTGTCACATGAAAAGATAGAATAAAATATTTACAAAAATGTGAGGGGTGTACTCACCTTTGTGAGATACTGTGTGTATATATATATATATATATATATATATATATATATATACAGTATATATAAATATATATACATATATATCATACAATCCCATATACACAATCCTATACCCACAGTTGATCCAGAGGAAGGTGAAAAAGCATGATCCCATTTGCTACAGCAGGGGAAAAAATTCCTTCCTGATCCCCCAAGAGGCAATCGGATTTTCCCTGGATCAACTTCACCTATAAATGTTAGTACCCAGTTATATTATGTACATTTAGGAAAGAATCCAGGCCTTAAAGCAATCTACTGAGCTGAACAGAACCACCTCTGGACTGAGTCTATTCCCCATTTTCACAGCTCTTACTGTAAAGAAACCTTTCCATATTTGGACATGAAATCTCTTTTCCACTAGATGTAAAGAGTGCCCCCGTGTCCTCTGTGTTGACCGTAAAGAGAATAACTCAACACCAAGTTCACTATATGGACCCCTTATATATTTATACATGTTGATCATATCCCCCCTTATTCTCCTCTTCTCAAGAGTGAATAAATTCAGTTCCTCTAATCTTTCCCCATAGCTGAGCTCCTCCATGCCTCTTATCAGTTTGGTTGCCCTTCTCTGCACTTTCTCCAGTTCCCCGATATCCTTTTAGAGAACTGGAGCCCAAAACTGAACTGCATATTCCAGATGAGGTCTTACTAATGTAGCACCCTCTACTTTTAGGTAGGTGCTAGATTAGTATTTTTCCGGTTGCAGGACTAGTGGCAGTTAAATTTAGCCAGGTCTGTGTTTCCATTTCAGGCCTGGCTGTTTTGATTTGGGAATGGAAGTGTTGGTGTATTGGGGGGTGTGGCCACCTACACTCTGGCTCAGAGATCTTCTCTGCTTTCGGTGGAATTGTTCTGGAAGTGAGGCTGGACTTGAGACCTGGGTGGCAGGCAGCTCACGTGGGGGGGCTCTGACCAATCGTTAATTTGCATTGGTAGGGGGCATGCCTCGTATATATGCTGGGGTCACATGCTTCAAGGGAGGAGTTGTGGAGCACAGGAAAGACAGCATGCTGAGGTGCTATACCGGACATCCCCATGAGGGGATGTGCCATGTTCGGAGGAAGGATGGAGGAGCCGCGGGGGAAGGAGCTAAAGTCGAAGATCTTCATCTCCACAGAGTGCATCAGGTTTCTGTGACCGGGGAACACAGTGCTTGACTGTAAAGAGGATCAAGTGGAGGAAGTAGGAGTAAAGCGGCGGAAGTAGACCAGCTTATCGGATTTCTGTGACCGGGGAACACAGCACTTTGATACAAAGGAGGAGGTCAGTGTAACGTTGAAGAAGCAGAAGAAGTACTGGAGAGAAGTACTGGAGAGAGTAGTATGGACAGTATGGACAGAAGTGGACGGGCTGGAGCAATAGTCTGTCGTTTATCATGTGTCAAGTTTACGTTTGCAACAACTTTCGGAGACTGTGGGGCTGTTAGTTCATGGAGCCATGGAAGATAGGCAGTATAGGCCTTTGGCTCTTTATTTGTAGCAGGAATACCACATCGGTCTAACACAGGGGGAATTATTCAGAGTGATTCATCTTGTTTAACTGGAAGCCGTGAGTAGTAAATCTTCAGTCAGATAAATAACAGACGAAGCGATAGTCTGCAGTGAGGACTCTATAGGGGAAATCGATTAACAAGGCCAAGGCCATGGATGATAACCTATCTTTCTGAAATCTTCATGGGCATCTCATACACCCCTAATATCTCTCCAAGTTTCATCCCACAAATAAAAGCAAGAGAAAGGAACAACTGACTGTTTATTGTCTTTTGGGTGATGAGGGGATGGCAGCAGGGTGACTGGCGCATTGCTACAACCACACCCGCAGCCCCTACGGGGGTACCGCTGCACTAATGATTTGTACAGGGGGGCAAAATTATATCTCTTTCTCTGGAGTCTATACCTCTCTTAATACAAGAAAGGATTTTACTCGCTTTGGAAACTGCAGCTTGGCATTGCATGTTATTATTGAGCTTATGATCTACCAAAACCCCCAGATCCTTCTCCATCCCTATGAAAGTGACCAATCAGGGTGCAGTGAATATCAGTTTTTTAAGGAGCATGGCCGGGAAGCCGGCCGTTGCGTCCTTAACCACTTAACTGCTTGCCGACCGGCGCACGCCGATGTACGTCGGTACAATGGCACGGCTAGGCAAAAGGACGTACCTGTAAGTCCTTTTTAATATTGCCGCTGTGCCATTGCGTGCGCGCCGCCGGCCGGGAGCTCCATGAGTCGGGTCGCGGGCCCGACGGACTCGATCGCCGGGGGGATACCCGCGATCGCCTCACGGAGAGGAAGAACGGGGAGATGCTAAGGTGAACAAGCATCTCCCTGTTCTGCCTAGTGACGGTGTCACTGATTTCTGCTCCCTGTGATCGGGAGCAGCGATCAGTGTAGTGACACTGCTAGCCCATCCCCCCCTACAGTTAGAACACATCCCTAGGATACATTTAACCCCTACAGCGCCACCTAGTGTTAACCCCTTCACTGCCAGTCACATTTACACAGTAATCAATGCGATTTTAATCGCACAGATCGCTGTATAAATGTGAATGGTCCCAAAATCACGCCAAAATTGTCCGACGTGTCCACCATAATGTCGCAGTCAAGATAAAAATCGCTGATCGCCGCCACTACTAGTAAAAAAAAATAAATAAATAAAAATGCCATAAACTATCCCCTATTTTGTTAACGCTATAACTTTTGCGCAAACCAATCAATAAACGCTTATTGCGATTTTTTTTACCAAAAATATATAGAAGAATACGTATCAGCCTAAATTGAGGAAAAAAAATGTTTTTTTATATATTTTTGGGGGATATTTATTATTGCAAAATGCAAAAAATAATGCGTTTTTTTCAAAATTGTCGCTCTTTTTTTGTTTATAGTGCAAAAAATTAAAAACACAGAGGTGATCAAATACCAGCAAAAGAAAGCTCTATTTTTGGGAAAAAAAGGACGCCAATTTTGTTTGGGAGCCACGTCGCCCGACCGCGCAATTGTCAGTTAAAGCGACGCAGTGCCGAATCGCAAAACGTGCTCTGGTCAGGAAGGGGGTAAATTCTTCCGGGGCTGAAGTGGTTAAGGACCAGCCTCGTTTTGGAATTTAGGTGTTTACATGTTTAAAACAGTTTTTTTTTGCTAGAAAATTATTCAGAACTACCAAACATTATATATTGCTTTTTTTTCTAACACCCTAGAGAATAAAATGGCGGTCATTGCAATACTTTTTTTTACACCGCATTTGCCCAGCAGTCTTACAAGCGCGCTTTTTTTGGAAAAAATTCACTTTTTTGAATAAAAAAATAAGACAACAGTAAAGTTTGCCCATTTTTTTTTTTTTTATATTGTGAACGATAATGTTACGTTGAGTAAATTGATACCCAACATGTCACGCTTCAAAATTGCGCCCTCTCGTGGAATGGCGTCAAACTTTTACCCTCAAAAATCTCCATTGGTGACATTTAAACAATTCTACAGGTTGCATGTTTTGCGTTACAGAGGAGGTCTAGGGCTAGAATTATTGCTCTTGCTCTAACGATTGCGGCGATACCTCACATGTGTGGTCTGACCACCGTTTTCATATGCGGGCGCTACTCACGTATGCGTTCGCTTTTGCGCGCAAGCTTGTGGGGACGGGGGGTTTAAAATTTTTTTTTTGTTATTTTTCTTATTTATTTTACATGATTTTATTTATTTTTACACTGTTTAAAAAAAAAAAATGGTGTCACTTTTATTCCTATTACAAGGCATGTAAATATCGCTTGTAATAGAAAAAAGCATGACAGGACCTCTTAAATATGAGATCTGGGGTCAAAAAGACCTCAGATCTCATATTTACACTAAAATGTAATAAAAAAAAAAGTCATTTAAAAAAATTAATTTGAAAAAAATGTGCCTTTAAGATGTATGGGCGGAAGTGACGTTTTGATGTCGCTCCCGCCCTGCAGTGTCATGGAGACGAGTGGGCGCCATCTTCCCCTCACTCGTCTCCAGGCACAACAAGGGGACGGACGTGATCACCTCCGACACTACCGACAGCTCCGGTAAAGGGCAGAGGGCACCGGATCGCGGCGGAAGGGGGGGCCCTCTTCCGCCACCGATAAAAGTGATCTCGAGGCGAATCCACTACAGAGACCACTTTTATCTGAAAGCCGACCGTCGCACGAAAACGGGGATACTGGGGTTATGGCAGCTAGCTGCTGCCATAACAACGATATCCGCCACCAAACTTAGGACGTACATCGGCGTGCGGCGGTCGGCAAGTGGTTAACAACCGATGAGTGATCAGCTGTCAATGGGCTTCCCTGCTAACAGCTGATTAAAAAAAATAAATAGAAAAGTGGAAAGAAAAATCGGCATGGGCCCCCCAATCCATACCAGGCCCTTCGGGTCTGGTATGGATTTTAAAGGAAACCCTATGCTAAATAAAAAAAAAAAAATCCATACCAGACCCTTATCCGAGTATGCAGCCTGGCAGATCAGGCCACATGCCCTCAACATGGGGGGTTGGGTGCTTTGGGGACAAGGGCCTCTTTCCCACAACCCTGGGCTGTGGGGATCTGTGGGCAGAGGGCTTATCGAAATCTGAGAGCCCCCATTAACAGATCCCGACAGTTCTTATATAGGTAAGGGGTGAAGGCACTTTGTGACATCACCTGGGGGATGCTGGGTCAGTGACATCACAAGGGGGTGGTGCCCCACACTTACCTGTCAAGCGGCAAGCCAGGTATTCAGCGGTTTGCCTTAGTTGATGGCGGAGCTTTTTTTTTCTTCTTTTTCGGGTCAGGCATTGGCGGTGGTGGTGGCGTTGGCGTTGTGATTGATGATGGATCTACATCGGGGGGACATTGTTTTTTTTTATAAAGGAATTGTCAAAAACTGCCTTTTGTTTTTATTACTTTTTGACACTTTTTGGTGAATGGGTAGGGATACAATGTACCCCATACTCATTCACAAAGCGGGATCTGGTGGCCCCCTTGTTAAAGGGGGCTTCCAAATTTCGATTAGCCTCCTGCCCGCAGACCCCCACAACCACTGGCCAGGGTTGTGGAGATGAGGTCCTTGTCCCCATCAACATCGGACAAGGTGCTTTTGAGTGCCATTTTGAGGGCATGTGGCCTGTTATAGTTCTAGAGGGGTTGCTCGCTGCCCCCCCCCCCTTTTCTGGCCTGCTGGGCTGCATGCTTGTATAGGGGTCTGGTATGTATTTTGGGGGGAACCCTAGCCGTTTAAAAAAAAAATAATTGGCGTGGAGTTCCCCTTAAAATTCATACCAGACCCAAAAGGTCTGCTGGGTGGGGGGGAAGCTGTGTTGATAAGTCAATGCTGTGAAGGGGGAGTAGGTGGAGCTGAGCTGCTAAGTTACTACTGGGTGGGAGAGGGGAGAGAAGGGGGAGTTGAGATGCTGAGTCACTACGGGAAGGGGGTGCATAAGGAGCTGAGCTGCTGATCTGAATGCCTTCTGTGCTTCTACTGAGAACTTTGCTCCACAGTGCCTCTAGTTACTCAGGTCACTGAGGGCTTGCTTTAAAGCTCATTTGCTGCCATTTAAGATAATGTAAATACTTTAATATACATAACCTAACCACAAGCAATGCAACAGGTTAACCCCCCCACCACCACCACCACCACCACCACCACCACTTCATAAGGCCACAGGAAAGAAAGAGAGGAAGCTTTGTGTAAGCTCTAAGCTGAGGACTCTGATCAATCGATTTGCGCTGTGCTGTGAAAGTGAATCTCATGATGCACCACCCATGGCAGTAGTAGACATTACTTTTTTCCCAGCAGTGGCTGGAGAAGCAATGCATTAAAGAGAACCTATATCTTTGCCCTACAATCCAGTAGTTTGATTTAGCAAAACAGAGAGCTCGGTGACTGAAAAATGGATGAAATTCAGAACCATGGATCAATGCATTTGGACCCAGTCTGGCATTGTGGCTCCGCAAAAACAACAGTCCACGTTGTCCAGAGCAAGTTTAACCTTCTTCCTTCGTTTTTAACAGCAACTTTTTATTTTATTAAATAGTAATGAAAAAAAAAATCAGATGACCAGCTGCTTTCTAAATTATGTAACTGCAAATCTCGTAACATGGGAGAATTTTAATTGCAGCATACCAAGCCATCTTCAAAGCAGGAATCTTCTTGTTATTTACAGTTGAAAATTATTTTATTCTCGAGTAGATGTTAAACCAGCAGTAGCCACAATTATTTCTCATGAAGAGGGAGAACACGCAGAGGTTTACAGAGCTATAAATATCTCTGCTGATGAAACGCTAGGATGGCGCTCGCTCTTAATGACCCCACATGTCTGAAATATGTCGCTGGTCCATGTTAAATAGACCTTCCATGCTGTGCCTTTCATGTTTTAAAAATAGCTAACAAAATGCAGGTTAAAGGAGAGAAAGCTGGTATATGAACGCCACCGGTAAATGTAAAACTTGCCCTTGTGGTTCTTGTTTTGATTAGGAGCTGCCAAATTATCTGCACATTCACAGCTCCCAGCTGTCTATTTATATGATCCAAATAATTCTCTCCTTCTCTCTTCCATGCTTGTCCTCTTTTTAAATCTTGATTAGCTACACCCAATGGCCTCTTTGATAGAAAATCCTTTTTAGGACCTCATTTAGGTGCCCAACTGCCCATTACATAGCTAGCCCAGCAATGTAGTTCATAAGTCATGTAGACATGGTCAAGAGGTTCACTTGTTGATTAATCAACTAAGTGAAGGGTGTGTGACCTACATGTCTTTGACTGTGGTAGCTATTACACAACTAGCCAAGCAATGGCTAGTTGTGGCAGGAGAGACTGCAATGGCAGTCTCTCCCTCTGGCTCCACATCCAATCCTGCCATGTCTTTCCCAGAGCTTCCCAGAGCTTCTCACTGTGCTTCTCACTCACCGACCCCAGCATAGATCCCTCCTGAATGACTTGTCCAGCAGTGCTCCCCACTGTCCTCTTCCTGCTCCTGTTCCAGGACACCTCTCAATGACCATGTAAAGAGAGGCTCCCTCCCAGCTCCCGAGCTCCAGGCCTGAATTCGCCCCCCCAGAAAGGGCGTTCCCTCAAAGGCCATAACAGTCTAACACTCCATCATCTCAATTCTTCCACCCGACAACTCCTCCCCCAGCAGGCTGACCATAAATATATATATAGGAGGCATTCCCCCTGCCAATCCTAGTTGGGAATTGGTCAGGGCTCCCAGATACACTCCATGTCACTCTCACTCTCTGCCCTGCCTCTTTTCCAGAACCCTATGGAAACAAAGGAGGCACCAGAGAGATAAAGTGCATGTCAGTCATCTGCTGCTACACTAAACCACTTCCCAGTCCCAGATCAAAAACAAACAGGCCTAGCTGTGCCTGACTAAAGTTACCTGCACTGGCAGTACAAACAAAAATTCCACTCTAGCACCTACCTAAGGTAGAGGGTGCTACACTCCACCTCTGGGGAGTGATCCCTGGCCCTCTCCGGCCATCCGGGTTCTCCGCAGCTGCGGTACACAAAGTCCTGTGAGAAGGTTCAAAGTGTAGTACTGCGGCTCCTGCTGGACGGGTCCCAGCCTGGTAAGTGGCTCCCCACAATGGCCGCACCGGGCCCAAGCAGTGACCTCCGCCGTCGGAATCTGGCACTCAGGGCAGAGAAAACACAGCCGTTCCGCTCCATCAACCACCCCCAAGACGAGCCCTCTGCGTAGTTCCAGCCGGATGCCAGTATCCACCAACGCCCGCTCCTGCATGTCAGGTAACCACTGCAATGTGGGCATCAGCCGATTAAAGACAAGGATGAGCGAGTTTGGGGTAGATAAACTTGACTGGCCTGCACAGAGTCCCAACCTCAACCCAATAGAACACCTTTGGGATTAGTTTGAGAGGAGACTGACTGGGCCTTCTTGTCCAATATAAGTGACTGACCTCACAAACGGAAGAATGGTCAAACATTCCCATAGACACATTCCTAAACTTTGTGGACAGCCTTCCCAGAAGAGTTGAAGCTGTTATAGCTGCAAAGGGTGGGCCAACTCAATATTGAACCCTACGGACTAAGATTGGTATGCTATTAAAGTTCATGTGCGTGTAAAGGCAGGCGTCCTAATACTTTTGACAATATAGTGGATTTATTATTGCAGAATTGTTAAGATCCTAAGATTCGGAATAGGAAAAAAACAATACCCTGCAGAGGTGGGGATCAGGAGCAGATTTTTCTTTTGTTACTTCCTGAAATTGGAAAACCTCTTTAAACCATAAATATAGACTAATGTTGGCCAACACACTTGTTCCAATTGCATTACTTGGGTACGTCACCCCCGATTACCCGATAACCGTCCAAACACACAGCAGAAGCAACATGACATTTAAAGGGGTTGTAAAGGTAAAAATTTTTTCACCTTAATGCATTCTATGCATTAAGGTGAAAAAACTTCTGACAGAACCGCCGCCCCCAGGCCCCCCGTTTTACTTACCTGACGCCTCGAAAGTCAGCTTCGCGTTCCCGACATCTGTTCCTCCGCTCACCCTGGCCGCTGATTGGCTGCAGTGGATGGATTGAAAGCAGCGCAGCCATTGGCTCGCGCTGCTGTCAATCACATCCGATGACGCGACGCGCCGGGGGGCGGGGCCGAGTGATACAGCGAGCGGCTATAGCCGCCGGCTGTATCACGGGAGCGCGCCCGCAAGCACTCACCACCGTGCGAGGGAGCTCGCATTAAGGTGGTGAATGCTTGCGGGGAGGAGCTGAAACAGCCGCCGAGGGACCCCAGAAGACGAGGTTCGGGGCCACTCTGTGCAGAACGAGCTGCACAGTGAAGGTAAGTATAACATGTTTGTTATTTTAAAAAAAAAAAAAAAACACCTTTACAACCGCTTTAAGCTGGCCTGCTTGATAGCCTGGTATCAGAGCGGTGTGGGTCTAACGCTCAACTCATTGAATATTCTGGAAAAACTCAAGCTTATGGAAATCACACAAAATGAAATTCTAATTCACGGGGATCTGAGGAAAACCAACAGATGTTCTTGTAAAGGGTACATTTTGTCTTTACAGTTTCACTCCGCAGCAGCATAGTCAGATAATCAGATCAAAATTCACGAGTTCCAATGTACACGGAAGTGTCAGAGCAAAAAATGCTTCGTTTTTCCAAGGGACTAGACCTGAAAACCTACTGTAATCCAGGTATTAAATGCAGAGGAAAAAGGCAAATGTTTGGAGAAAAGTTTTTTTTTTTTTTTTTGAAAATGGGGGGGTGGAATTTGTGCCTGCTCATTCAGCCGGTCTTCATTAGGGAAATTCCATACCTGAATACTTAATGTCTCTGGCTTTATATGATTGGAAAAAGTTTAAAAAAAAATTGCATTCCATTTTTAAAGAGAAATTATTTTTGGCGTGCGTGTTTGAGGAAGAATTTTTAGATTTTTGGCACCCGCTGAAAATTTTCAAAAGGTGCATTATGAAAAAAAAAAACCGAATAGCTGCAAAAAAAAAGAGGGGGGGGGGGGCACCAAATTGTTTTACTTTATTTTCCAAAAAAAAAAAAAAACATTACCTAAACACTGCCTGGGAGAAAAGTGATTTTGTACTACTGTAACTTGTGGGTTAGTTGTCACCGCCGCCGTGCTAGCTTCCAGTAAGGATGGTTGGATTCAAACACCTTTGAGAAATCACAACTTTTCCTGTTCCGGCTTTACTAAATTAGCGCTCAGAGCTAGAGCGAGGCGTGTGATTGTGCTAATTACATGGATTTGGTATAACAGGTAAATAAAGATAGATCAAAGTCTGATCCAACCGCCAATCACCTGACAACTCGACTAGTGAGGTGCCAGAAGCGTCTAATGTTTTGAAATTTTTTTACGTCTACGTTTTGGCATTGCAGAGGACAATTGTTTATACTGGCAATGAGTGGTTGTTATGTTCGTCTTGAATTGAGAGGTTTGGGATACCTTTATAAATGAGTGCAAAATGTATTTACTATTTTTTTTTTCCTGAAAAACCCAAAATTGATATTTAAATTTAAGCTCCAAGCATACACATGAATTGTTTTTCTGGCCAAAGGATTTGTAATTCTGTCCAACCAGTCCTGGGATTTACGCAGCCCTACCACGTAGAACAGCTAACTGGTGGTCTGACTTTTCTCTGTGGTTAAAGTGGTTGTAAACCCTTTACAACCACTTTTTGGTACTGGTAAGCCTATAATTAGGCTTACCTGTAGCTACACTGGATATCTCCTAAACCTGCACTTGCAGCTGTAATTGCAACGAAAGGGGGTTCTACAAAGTATTGACTCAGGGGGGCTGAATACAAATGCACCCCACACTTTTCACATATCTATTTGTGAATAATTTTAAAAACCATTTATCATTTTCCTTCCACTTCACAATCATGTGCAACTTTGTGTTGGTCTATCACATAAGATCCCAATAAAATCCATTTACGTTTTTGGTTGTAACATGAAAAATGTGGAAAATTTCAAGGGGTATGAATACTTTTTCAAGGCACTGTACTTTGAGTGCCTGACTCATACAGATTAAGATGTGTGACATTTCCTGATTTTCTTAATTCTTCTAGGTTAGAAACAGCCAGGTAACTAGAATGCTTTAGAAAATGGTCAGAAATGGTAGTCCTCATAGTTCGCCCAGGACAGATACTTTATATTTTAAATGAAACCTATGCTGAAAGAAACATGCCATCACCTTCCCTTTGCGCCTGAAAATGTACGTGTAATATCATAGATGCCTACTGATAGATGCATTGCTCTAACTGGTGTGTGTGTCTACTGACCTGCAAAAGATTCTCTGAGCATCATCTGGATTCCATCATCGCTCTTCCCTTTACAGTAAATCCCATCTCTAGTAGAGATAAAAAAAGACCTCCCACCCACCCCATCCTTTAGTGGTTAGTCAAAATTATTTATTTTAAGAAAATGACAAAAATAAAAATAAATAAATACTTAAAAATTCTGTCACATGACAAGCCTGGTCTAAGGTCATCTATCTTGTATCTTCTGCTCTGCAGTTTGGGAAGGTCTGGTCTGAAATGCCCATGTCTCCCAGGGGCATGGGCTTTGCTCACTGGCTTCATGTCCTCTATCTTCTGCTCTGTAGTTTGGGAAGGTCTGGTCTGAAATGTCCATGTGTCCCAGGGGCATGGGCTCTGCTCACTGGCTTCATGTCCTCTATCGTCTGCTCTGTAGTTTAGGAAGTTATGGCCTGGTGTACCAGTGGCTTCATTTGTAGTTTGGGAGGGTCCGCTCTTCAGTGCCTATGTGTCCCAGTGGCATGAGCTCTGTCCTTTGGCTTTGGGTTTCTATCTTCTGCTCTATAGTTTTGGAGGGATTTAATCTCTTGTGCCCATATGTCCTGGTTTGAAGAGTCCGTCACAGGGTCCTCACAATGTCCTGAATCCCTCAGGAGTGATGTAACATGAGGGGTGAACACAAAACTAATGCATTGGACCAGGGAAGTCAACAGAGAGCCTCTTCAGACTATTGACTGCAAATACTAGAAATGGCACAAAGAGCATTACTTGACAGCTAATTTTGAGTTTTTTTGTCTGGGTTTTAGAGGCTTTTTTTTTTTAAATTGAAGTTGTGTTTTAAAAAAATACTAATTAAAAAAACAAAACCAAACATCTGAATCTGTTTTCAAATAAGTCTCTTGCTATCCCCATGCAAAACAGGGAGGGGCAGCATGAGTAGCCAGTCAGAACACTATTGCTTTGCACAGTGCTGTCAGTGACCTGGATTACTTCAAGGGAGTGCAGAATGTTGACCTCATTAATGTGCTACTGCTACCTAATTTCCCAGTCAGAGGCTGGCATTAGGCTGGCCATGTGCCTGCCATAGCAACTTTAGATACTTCCAGGAGGCATAAGGGAGCACGTGACTCTTTCCCTTCCTATGATCAAGTGCTGAGTGCCTGAGTCAGTCATTATCACTGTCACATGATGGTTTATGGAGAGACTTTGGGCCCGCAACCTCCAACCAGATCACTTACACAGTTCTTCTTTTTGCTCCAACTGGTGATTGGAACCATGTGGCAGTAAAAGGGAGATGGTTATAAGCAGTTGCTAGGGGAAGCCAAGTGTACATATAACTTTGCTCTTCATGGGCAAAGAGGCAGCACAATAGCTTAGAGGTTAGCACTTATGGCTTACATCAGTGGGGTGCTTGATTTGAATTACAGCCATGTTCTCCCTGTGCTTGTTTGAGTTTATTCCAGGTACTCCACAGGTACTCCGATTTCCTCTCACACTTTAGAGACCTACTGGTAGGTTAATGAATACTCCAAATTGGCCCTTGGTAATTGTGCTACTTATTGGCTATGCATATATGTTATCACATCTTTATGCCGGTCCCAAGCCCATGCAATTAGGGAAGGTTGAGGAAAGACTTGGCGACCAACCTTTTAAATTTTTTTTATTGAAAAGGCTCTCAAGCATATCAGACATGGTGCCTAGAGAGCTGACCTAATGAATCAAAGCTACGTTTCAAGCTACGCTTGAGTGAACTTTCTTCCAGGTACCCTAGTTTCCTCTCAGAGTCCAAAAACATGCTAATATGTTAATGGGCACTTCTCCAAATTGACTTTGGTATATGTGTATGAACTGACTATGCATATGTGTGTTATCATATTCTACATGCCGGTCCCAAGCCCGTGCATCTGGGGAAGGTTAAGGAAAGGTCTGGCGATCTACCTTTTAAAAATATTGCCAAGAAAATTCTATGGAAAAAAGGTCGGAGGCATGTCAGAAACGATACCTAGAAAGCTGGCCTAAAAAATTGCAGCCCTGTTCTCCCAGTGCTTGCGTGGGTTTTTTCCATGTGCTCTGGCATCACATACCTGTAAGTGGAGACCAAGATGATGAGGGTGGCCTCTTGCACAGTTGCCCTCTGAGCACCTCTAGGAGTTGAGACAGGGTCTGCAGGGGCAATGTAAGGGCACAAGCACCAGGGTGCAGACATTGGAGACTGGAACTTCTGAGTGAAAGTATCAGAGGAGCAGGGTTACAGCTAGCGGTAAACCAAGAATACCCCAAGTTCAGTTCAGAGTCCACTCACAAGCCGGGACCAGTAAACAGCTAAGCAAGAAGGCACAGAATCATAGGCAGGATCATAGGTCAGATATAAGCAAATGTTGGCATGCCAGCAGCAGGGTGCAGAGTCGATGGGTAGATTCTTGGTCAGAAGTCCAGGTTGAGCTCTGTAAAAGTGAGAGGCAGTGAACATAAGCAGACAAGGGTAATGTAAAAACAGGTCAGGTAGAAGGGCCAATATAAGTTTTAGGATCAGGAACACAGGAGCAAGACCATTCTGCAATGATCATGTGCAGCGGGGGCAGGCATAAATGGCCCTTTTTAGCCCACATGTGCATGCATGCATGTGAAGTTTTTAAGCTTCTATGCCCGTAAACAATGTGATGGCTGGCACGATGTTCCTAAAATCCAATTTTCTTCCACACTCCAAAGAAATGGCTGGTAGGTTAAGAGGGACTTCTCCAAAGGTTTAGAAAACGTGTATGAATTAGCTACGAACATTGTGTTATCACATGCTGCATGCTGGTCCCGATTCCGTGCAACTGGGGAGGGTTAAGGAAAGACCCGATGACCTACCACTGCAAAAAAAATTGCCAAGAAAATTCCATGGAAAAGGCCCTCAAGCATATCAGACATGATGCTTAGAGAACTGGCCAACAGAATAGCCTAGAGTCAGATACGACTGAACGGATATCACACACACATGGGCAAAGCATAGATTCACATTAATACAGCTTCTCTCCAAAAACAGAGCTTGATCTTTGCTGATGTGGTTTACTATGTGATAAATCTTCCACACACTGCTGCAGATCTGAGCCAAATTTGGCAGTAGAAATGTAATCTCGCCATCTTTATTGAAAATTAGGTTAGAAAAGAAAAGGAGGTTTTTCATTGCCTTGTTTGTTTTACAGTCTTACGGCTGCATTATGCTCTTTATTAGATAGAGTAATGGTTTTATTGTGGTCTACGCAGGCTGGCAGGATTAACCTTGATGTAATTTACTGCACCACATCTAAAGTGATTTCCACTGTAATTATGACTTGTAATACCGAACACATTGAATGTCGCAGCTCAAACATATCATTTTCTTGTAGGATAACAATAAATTGGCCAGCCTGCGTCTTCTCATTAAAAGGATAATAGTATACACACAGAAAACAAGCCAGCGTGTTCGCTATGAAAAGCATGTGGCAAATAGCTTTACACATTTGGAGTTTGTTTAGCACCATGAAAAGAACCAGTCATGGTTGTGCAAGGTTTTGGATATGGAATCTTAAAGAGGAACTAAACTTAAAATTATACTAAAGGCTCATTTTTTTTTTATTAAATAAAAAAAGTTGTTATACTTTACAATAATATTGCACAGAGCAGTTCCTTACCTCCTCTTTTGGAGTCCCCTGTCAGCACTGTCCACTCCTCCTTCTTCCGAGTGCCTACTTAGCAAGCCAGGTGGTAGAAAGTAAATCTAAAAGTGAAATTGCGCTAAAAAGCATCCAAACAGCTGGCACAACAATCAATATAAATTGTGTACAGATAATATATAAAAATGTGTTGTGCTAAAAGATCAATAATAACAAATACATAAAATTGGATCCAATATAAATGCATACTGAACAAAAAAACGTGGCAATATAGATCAAAATCAGTGAGACAAACGGCATGGGTACCCCCCCCCCCCCCCAGTCCATTACCAGGCCCTTTGGGTCTTGTATGGATATTAAGGGGAACCCCGCACCCAAATTTAAAAAAGCAAAGGCATGGGGCCCCCAGGCCCTATATACGCTATACAGCAGTATACAGGCGGTGCAAACAAGACAGGGACTGTAGGTTTGTTGTTAAGTAGAATCTGTTTGTAATTTTGAACTGGTACATTTTAAAGTGTAGCTTCAGCCAAAAAAATCTATTTTTAAGCTTTTTGGAAAACATAGGGAAGGGTTATCACCCCTGTGACATTTGTTTTGCTGTCTGTGCTCCTCTTCAGAAGATTTCACCTCTTTTTCTGTCCCAATGACAAATGTTTTTTGAAAATTTGGTGTTTTTAGTGAAACAAGGATTGGTGATAAAGCATCAGTGGAGAGGAGACACGTTTTTCCCATATTAACTCTTACAGGAGAGAATTTCCCTTCCTAGGGGTAGATTTCATCTCACTTTCTGTTGTCTCCTTTGCAAGTAGGAGTCGTTTGTAAGTTGGATGTTTGAAAGTAGGGGCCTGCCCTATATACTCAGCAGAAATTGGGGCCTTAGGTGTTGGTGTTGTCACAACACTGTAAGCCCTCACAGTTACTCTTGGTGGGCGCAGAAAAGGGCCCTGCTGTGAAATATTAGATCAAGAATTGTAATTACATGCCATTGTTGAACAGTGGTAGAAAAATTGGGCCTTTGGTGGTGGTAGTGGTGCTGGTGCCACAACACTGTAAGTCCTCACAGTTACTCTTGGTGGGCGCTGGAACTGGCCCTGCTGTGAAATATTATATCAAGAATTGTAATTACATGCACCTGTTGAACAGGGGCAGAAAAATTGGGCCTTTGGTGGTGGTGGTTGTGGTGCCACAACACTGTAAGTCCTCACAGTTACTCTTGGTGGGCGCTGGTACGGGCCCTGCTGTGAAATATTATATCAAGAATTGTAATTACATGCACCTGTTAAACAGGGGCAGAAAAATTGGGCCTTTGGTGGTGGTGGTGCCACAACACTGCAAGCCCTCATAGTTACTCTTGGTGGGCGCAGGAATGGGCTCTGCTGTGAAATATTAGATCAAGAATTGTAATTATATGTCCCTGTTGAACAGGGGCAGAAAAATTGGGCCTTAGGCACTGGTGCCACAACACTGCAACCCCTCACAGATGCTATAGTTGGAGCGCAGGAATGAGCCCTGCTGCAAAGTATTGCATCAAAAATTGTAATTATACACCCCTGTTAAACAGGGGCTGAAAAATTGGGCCTTGGGCACTGGTGCTGGTGCCACAACACTGCAACCCTCACAGATACTCTAGTTGGAGTGCAGGAATGAGCCCTGCTGCAAAGTATTGCATCAAAAATTGTAATTACACGCCCCTGTTAAACATGGGCAGAAAAATTGGGCCTTAGCCACTGCTGCCACAACACTGCAACCCCTCACAGATACTATAGTTGGAGCGCAGGAATGAGCCCTGCTGCAAAGTATTGCATCAAAAATTGTAATTATACGCCCCTGTTAAACAGGGGCAGAAAAATTGGGCCTTGGGCACTGGTGCTGGTGCCACAACACTGCAACCCCTCACAGATACTCTAGTTGGAGTGCAGGAATGAGCCCTGCTGCAAAGTATTGCATCAAAAATTGTAATTACACGCCCCTATTAAACATGGGCAGAAAAATTGGGCCTTAGCTACTGGTGGCGGTGCCCAGAACCAAAAATGTTCTTACAAGCTATCAGCATGCAAATTGAGGAGGAAGAGGATTGTCACTCAGCATAACAGGATAGTCACTCAGCATCAGCATAGACAGTCTTGAAGGGATCTCACATTAAAAAAAGCATGCTTGATAGCAGGTAATCTAAGACTGATTCACTTTTATGAAGGTCAGCCGATCGACCGATTCGGTGGACAGGTGCACCCTGTGATCGGTTACAAAGCCTCCAGCAGCACTGAATGTGCGTTCCGGAAGAACGCTGGATGCAGGACAGGCCAGTAGCTCAATTGCATACTGTGCAAGCTCTGGCCAGTGATCCATCCTCAAGACCCAGTAACCCAGAGGATTTTCAGTGGGAAAGGTGTCCAAGTCTGATCTTGCCCCTAGGTATTCCTGCACCATGTGAATCAGACGCTGGCGATGGTTGCTGGAACCGATCATATCTTGGGGCTGCGGACTAAAAAATTGTCTGAACGCATCAGTCAGACGGCCACCTTCTCCACCGCTCCTTCGGTGACTGACCGAAGCCTCAGCAACACGTTGTCCAGGAGGTCCAGGAAATTGTAACCTCCCAGTCTCTGGAAACGCGTTGCACAAACCTTTCTGCAAGGTGTCCCGAAGATGTTTCACCCTCCGTGACGGCAAGATAAGGTCCGCTTGCCCTTACCCTTGTAATGTGGATCAAGGAGGGTTGCCAGCCAGTAATGATCCCTCACCTTGATACCACGAATACGAGGATCCTTCCGCAGGCTTTGCAGGATCAGGGAGGCCATGCAGCATAGGTTTGCTGAGGCATTCAGTCCAGAGTCCTCTGGGTCACTAAGGACGACATGATCAGCAGCCACCTCCTCCCAGCCACGTACAAGTCCATGGGTTTCTTCGGACTGTAAATGATCCCTTGAAGACTGCTGCTGATGCTGAGTGCCAGAGTCCACCTCCATGCTGACACAATCCTCCTCCTCTTCCTGTGTGATCGGTGGGCACGCAGGAACACTGTCTGGATAAAGGGGGCCTTGAGAGGTAAGGATGTCCTCCTCTTCCTCCCTCTGTTCTGCCTCAAGTGCCCTGTCCATTATTCCATGCTGCATGTGCTCCAACAGGTGGACAAGAGGGAGAGTGTCACTGATGCATGCACTGTCACTGCTCACCATCCTTGTGGCCTCCTCAAACGGTGACAGGACAGTGTATGAATCCCTGATCATAACCCACTGGCGTGGGGAAAAAAAAACAAGCTCCCCTGACCCTGTCCTGGTGCCATAGTCACATAGGTACTCATTGATGGCCCTCTGCTGCGAGTGCAGCCGCTGCAGCATGGCCAAGGTTGAGTTCCACCTGGTGGGCATGTCACAGATTAGGCGGTTCTTGGGCAGGTTAAATTCCTTTTGGAGGTCAGCCAACCAAGCACTGACATTATATGACCTGCGGAAATGCACACAGACTTTCCTGGCCTGTCTCAGGACATCCTGTAAGCCCGGGTACCTGCCCAAGGACTGCTGCACCACAGGGCACATGGGTCATTTGTCCCTGTCAGAGGGCGGAGAGGAGGTTGGTGCCATTGTCGCAAACCACCATGCCTGGCTTAAGCTGGCGTGGCGTCAACCACCTCTGAACCTACCTCTGCAGAGCTGACAGAATCTCTGCCCCAGTGTGGCTCCTGTCCCCCAAGCACACCAGCTCAAGCACTGCATGGCATCTTTTTGCCTGCGTGCTTGCTTAGCCCTTGAACGCCTATGGAGCACCACTGATTCCGAGAACAAATCAGCACAGGAAGAGGCCACGGAGGAAGAAAAAGAGGAGGGGGTGGAGGAGAGAGGTGTGGCAGAATCACCACTAGCAGAATTTTGGAGGCGTGGTGGCAGAACAACCTCCAACACTACTGCACCCTGTCCTGCATCCTTCCCAGTTGCCAGAAGAGTCACCCAGTGCGCGGTGAAAGACCATGCCTGCTGGACCATGAGTCAGCGGTAATATGCACCTTACCACTGACCGCCCTGTCCAGCGAGGCCAAGACATTGCCTTCCACATGCCGGTAGAGAGCCGGAATCTCCTTCCATGAGAAAAAGTGGCGTTTGGGAACCTACCACTGAGGAACCGCACATTCCACAAACTCATGGAAGGGGGCAGATTCTACCAACTGAAAAGGCAGCAGTTGAAGTGCTAGCAATTCAGCCAAGCTAGCATTCAACTGCTGGGCATGTGGATGGCTGGGAGCGAACTTCTTTCAGCGGTGCAGCAGCTGGGGCAGGGAAATTTGCCTGGTACAATCTGACGTGGGTGTACCGATTGCCCGCAAGTACTTGGCTGTGACACACCTAATTCTACACCTTCATTCCTCTCAGTGCAGGTTTCAGAGAGGACTGAAGGTATAGTGGGGTTCGAGATCCCAGCTGATGAGGAGCAAGGAGAGGTCCATTTTGTTCTTTGGTGTGGGTCTTTTAGGTACGCTTGCCAACGAACTGCATGGCAGGTCAACATATGTCTGGTCAAGCATGTGGTGCTAAAGCGGGTGATGTTTTGGCCATGCGAGATATGCTTGAGACATATGTTGCAATCTGATGCACTTGTGTCAAAAAAGGCCCACACCAAAGAACTTTTGGAATAACGCGCAGAGACAGCAGTGCCCTGCACATGCGGAACTCTGCGGTGTGATGCAGTCAGTGTGCTGCCCTTAAGCTGGAAGGCATCCTGCCTCGTTGGAGATGTGCCTCCTCCTCCTCTGTCCTATCAGGAACCCACGTGGAGTCAGTGACTTCCTCATCATCCCCTCCCTCCTCATCACTGGAGCAAACCTGGCAGTATGCTGCAGCTGGGGGAACACGACTACCAGATTAGTAAATAACAAGACAATAAAGATGTGGTGCTGCGCTAATCCAATCTAAAAACTGATATTAAAATTATAAAAATGTAAATATAAAACACAAGTGACAGTGCTATTATTCTGCAAATCACAATATCCTCAGATACTATAAAGTGACTGTGCTAATGTGAACGTAAAAGTATACAGCATAAACTCGTGATGTAACATATAAATTCACATGTGACATACAACATGTGCAAGATAACGGAGGTGAATCTGATCAACAGAAATGACCATAATATTTAAAAAAACCTTGCAAAGAATGTGCAGACCAAGTGCACAGCACACAGACAGAAAAAGTGACTAGTGCAAATATGCAAAAAATATGTGACAAATGACTACAATGTCCCAAGATTAAAGTGCATGTATAGTGGTCCTCTTAGGAGGGGTGAGGTGACTGGAACAAATGTAACCCAGTGATGTTAATCCTCTTCGTGCAACACAACACACTTTTGTAAGTAGTGGCCCCTTACCTGCAAGTAATGGGGTGACAGCATGGACCAATTTTAGGCATGGCGGCCTTTTCCCATGGTGCAGGGGTTAAATCCTTCTAGATGGTGGGGTACCAACGAAAGACCAGTAGTGGGGGCGATAACCTTTAGTCCTTATGCGCTAACCTCATTCAGGAACTCCGTCCTTCCACAATTATGAAGGGGGTCACCAATGAGAAAGAACAAAGGAAAGTCCCACCATAGTGTAATAAAGTTTTAGGTAATAAGCTGGGTTTATTGATAAAAACAGCTACTCACATTAAAAACACATATACGGTTCCTAACTCTGACGAGCAGCGAGCTCGTATCTCAAATCAACAGAGAGTGCCTATCCCGTCCCTACGCGTGACGTCACGGGTCACGTGACTTCTTCAGGGAATCTTTATCTTTGGCCAATCATCAGCCAGCAATGCACTGCGATGCTGCAGTGAATTATGGGTCGTGACGCGCCACTCAAATTTGGCGCGAACAGCCCATAACGTTCACAATTCGACGAACGGTCGAACAGGCGATGTTCGAGCCGAACATGGGTTCGACTCAAACTCAAAGCTCATCCCTACTGAGGAGGTGCTTTTGAGCATATGGTGGTGACCGGAGGATGCCCTTTTCCTTCAACAGGGACCATTGAAATTCATTTGCCCTTTTTGACTCTTTTTTTATCAAAGAGTAAGAAAAATAGAAAATAATTTTTAGTAAGCTTATTTGAGGGTAAGCCTATATTTTGCCTTTAATTTCTCAATGTGCCTCAAGGTGTCTGAAAGTGCCTAGCCCCCTGGTGCCCAATCTGTGTCCTGGGAGCTTTTTATATGCCCCTTGGCTAAGGTGACCATATTTTCTAAATGAAATCTGTGGACACCCTACTGACCATGCTCTCCTTTTTAAAGCACTCTTGAACAATTAGTCACAATGGTTTGGAACTGGAGGCAGGCTTTCAGGTATAAAAACCAAATAAAAAAAATTCAAATAAGAGGTACCAAGAAATGCATAAATAGTTAAGAGAGATGCCCTAAAGAGATAAAGAAGAAAAAAAGAGGACACCAGGTCGGAGCAAGGTGGCATCTCCTCCACCGTCTCATCTCCTGCTCGTACGTATGCACAAGTGCGAAAGTGAGAAACCTGTCTCCAGGTTTTGCACACTGACATTGCAAAACCTGGAGACAGTCAGAAGCTATTGCACTCACCCTTCCCTCCTCCTCCAGGCAGCCAATGAACAGCAGTTTATTATTGAACAGGGAAAACTCGGGGAACATTTTAGCTGGGGACAAACTTCTGAAATTTGGGACTATCCCCAGAAACCGGGGGTGTCTGGTCACCCTACTTTTGGTCACAGGTCCCCAGTCTGCGTTTTCTTTCTTAACCTTTTCTGTTCAGTCAATCCCATTTCTCTTTTTATGTTTATTTTTTTATGCTTTTTGATCTTGTATAATGGACCTTGTTGTGAACAATATCAAATGTGGCACATTTTATTTTTTAAAGGGCTATAGGGAGCAAATTATGTGGAAGCATTGTTTTGAGGGGGGACTGTTATAGAAAGGATCTCCAAAAGTATGTTGCTAGTCTCCAACAACTTGTGTAGTACATTCACAGTCTTGCCTTTTGCATGCCTGCAGTCTCTGACCATTTCTTGTACCATGACCATAATCTTTGACCATCTTGTGTTGCATGTCTGCAGTCTCTGACAGCTTTCTGTAGCATTCATTTCTCTCAATATTATGTGCAGGCATTTGGTGATGTTAGGGGAGACCTTTGAGGCTCCCTATATCAAGCAAGCTGACCATCACTGACCTAAGCACTCAGCGGCCATTTTCACAGTGAGATCCTATAAGGCACATTTTGCACATACATGCCCATGACTGATGGGCACAGGATTATAGCAATTAGTCATCAGGAGGCACAGAAAAGATTTTTTCCGTCACATCTTGGCTTGTGAAACCATTGTCACCTGGAAAACAAATTAGGAATTGTCTTTCTAATGGAACCCAATATAGCCATAGAAACAGAGGTTCTAATGTTTTTCTATAATATCTATAACTAAAATAAATCTTTGGCTGGGCATACACATTTACATTCATGAGTACTTTTACACATACACCGGGCAACACGTTTAGTTAGTGGTTAGTCTTATGTCTTGCAGCACTGGGTTCCTTGGTTTGAACCTTGGGCAGAACTCTATCTGCATTGGCCCTAGCATGTGTCTGTGGGTCTAAAAATACCTATTGCAGTCTTTTAGGCAGACCCCTGTTGCTCAGTAGGTTCATTGGCTCATGCCTAAATTGGCCCTAGTATATGTGTACGCAGGTCTAAAGATCCCAGCTAAAACCTCATATGGCAAATCCTTGTAACCTTCTGGTGAGTGGCTTTTGCAGCTTTGGTACTCATTTTCAAACATCGAGCCACAGAAAATGTAAAGTGCACCAAAAAAAATCACAATGTGGTTATGGTAGTAGAATGGATGGCCAGAATGGACATTTTAACAAAAGTATCATTGTCATTAACTAAATTTAGCTTTTGCCTTACAAAACACTTAGCCGGATCATCTGCCCCATGTGTCTGTAACCACTTTTCAGTAAGGCCAGCTAATGACTTCATTTCATTTTCCTTTTTAATAGTTTTAATGAGGACGCTAACTTCCCAGCAACCGTCTGTCTAGAAGAGCGATGAGCAAGCTGACTTTGCCTTTGGCTAACGAAAGCTAATTAGGAACATCATTCTTTACATATTTACAGGTGTGCTGAAAAACATGGCGTCCCTCATGCCAATTTGTGTCACGGCCACACCTGGCTGGTGGCACGCCTTCCCAAGTTCAGGATCACCCTTCCTGCCTTAGGGTATTTAGCATACAATGCTTGGCAGTACTCGACGTGGCTTCTAGATGCCATTCAGCACATTCCTCCCTGCCTCCTTTGATGCTCTTCCCATGTAGATAATGAGAGGACACGGCTCACAGCTAACACCCTAAACTTCTAGATCTGGGTCGGGTTCCAAAACGGAGATCGTTTTCCCACAGCATTTTATTTTTGCTTTTTCATTTTTGGCATTTAATTAACATTAAAACTGAGGGAACTCCTTGAGACTTCCGGCGATGTTCTAAACAAAAGAAGCCTTTGCCAAGGATATTTTCACGTGATACTCCAACCATGAAACCAGTATGCATGCATTCATTCAACAATTCGTACAGGGTGTGTGTTTTTTTTTTGCTGTGAAGTAAATAGTTTGCAGACGCATTTACAGGCACATCTCTAGCCTTTCCAGGAGGACCTCCCAGTTATGTAATCAGTTTGAAAAATATATGAGTGTGTTAGGATCAGTCTTAACCACTTGACCACTGGGCACTTAAACCCCCTTCCTAACCAGACCAATTTTCAGCTTTCGGTGCTCTCACACTTTGAATGACAATTACTTAGTCATGCAACACTGTACCCATATGAAATGTTTGTCCTTTTTTTCACACAAATAGAGATTTCTTTTGGTGGTATTTAATCATCGCTGGGTTTTTTCTTTTTTGCGCTATAAATAAAAAAAGACTGAAAATTCAGTAAAAAAAAAAAAATAGTTTCTGTTAAAATTTATTGCAGAGTATTGGCGAGTATTGGCGGAGTATTGGCGAGTATTGGCAGAGTATTTCAAAGTATTGGCAGAGTATTGCAGAGTATGGGCACTGAGCAGCGCTGTGGGCACTACAGATCCAGTCCACAGCGCTGCTGCAAAGATCTCTCCCCCTCTCCCCTCGCACTGTACAGATCGTCATTTGACGGAGCAATCATGTGGTAAACGGCTGCTAACAGCGGCCATTTACCGCGATCCATGATGCGCCGGGTCTTCCAGACCCAGCGGTCACGGATTTTTCCGGGAATACGCCCCAGGGGGTGCGCGGGAACAAGATTCGGGGAGGACGTCCATGGACGCCCTCCCAGAATAAGTCGACTGCGCTGTAGCCATCTTTCGGCTATAGCCCGGTCGGCAAGTGGTTAAAGTAGATGTATTGAAAACCCAATCACTAAAATCCCATATAATGTTCAACATGTTATCCAATTTTAAAGAATAAAGTTTATTGATTATTGTGGCTCCTCAGTACATCAATTCAAACAGTGGCAATATCCATTTCAAAAGATGTAGGAATAGTAATGAAAAGAAAAATCTGTATAAAAAGAAAATGCTATAAAAGAGAAGCTTATGATCAAACTGGGTTTATCCCGGCAGGTAAGCAAGAGATAATATCATACGGGCCATTAATAACAGTCATTGGGCCACTTATCAGTTAACTTCCCTGCCTTCTTTAATCCTGTCTACAGATGCTGAAAAGGCTTTTGACAGGGTGGTCTGGACGTTTATGGAGGAGCTTTGCGGTTTCTAGGATTAGGAGGTCGTATGGGAGGATGGATACTTTCATTATATCGGAAACAAGAAGCCAGAGTATGAGTGAATGCTACTTTTTCGGATAGGTTTCCAATTAAAAATGGGATGAGATAGGGCTGCCCCTTGTCACCACTACTATTTGCTCTGCTACTAGAACCCTTACTACGTAAAGTTAGGCAACATTTGTACATAAAAGGCATATCAATAGTATCAAATAAAAAAAACTTTCCGCATATGCCGATGACAGGACCTTGCTATATCACTCCCCATACAGAAATGACAGAATTGGTGAATACAGAAAGCTATCAAAATTTTAAAATAAACTATAATAAACCTGAAATTCTTGCGACTAATCTTTACTTGACTACCCAACAACAACTACAGGCATCCTTCCCATTCGTATGGGTAAACAATCTATGTGGTATTTAGGAATTTGTATCTCTGCAGACCAGAAAAGATTGCAGTATATTTAAAAAATATGAGCACTTGTTAAAAGCTTTACAAAGGGACCTGCTTAGGTGGTGTTGGAGTGCTCTTTCGTGATTTGGAAGGATAAAAGTCTTAAAAATGAACTCTCTACCTCAAATTGTATATCTTTTTCATACAGTCCCTATTGCACTGCCAAACACTTACTTTAGATGTATTAGAAAGATGATCCGTAGAGCAGGCATAGCAAAATCCAAACCCCCCCATCCAGAATATCCTTTCTAACCTTGTGAAGCTCCAAACGTGTGGGAGGTTTGGGAATGCTGGATGTTCTTTTATATTATAGAGCTCTGGCACTGGTGAGAATTTTGAACTAGACTCACAATGAAAGCGACAAGATTTGGGTCAAAATAGAAAAACATATGACTGGATGCAACCTTCCATATGCTCTTTGGGCCCCAGCAGGGTATGTGGTTTTGTTGGTTGGGGTTTCCCCATTAACAAATAAATTAAATAAAGCAGTGAAATTGGCCCCTTTAGTTTCTCCACTTGCTCCATTGTGAGGATTCCTCTGGTTTGCTCCGGGGGGGGGGGGGGGGACACGTCTTCTGTTGGTACCTGGGGTGAGAGCACCAATTTTAAGTTGTGGGGTTCTGGCACCAGGTGGCAATTTACTTACTCTATATAATTAACAACAGCAATTTAGTTCCTTCCAAATGGAATTTTGGAGATATTTTCAGCACTTTTTAAAAAACTTATACTTTACCTCACTGACAGACGTGCGCTAATAAACTCAAAGATTCACAAAATTATATTAACTCCTTTTATTGTTATATACACCAAAAGAACTGCCCTTCTGGAGAGAATGGGAGAGGAAATTGGAGCAAGAAGTCTTACTTAGTAATAAGTTAAAAGCTTTTACCCTAGCCCACTCTACATCTATTAGTACGAAAATTCAAGAATTAAATTACAAATTAATTTCTAGATGGTACAGAACTCCAGTCAAACTAGTGCATTTGACACAGTGGCCTTCTTCTTCTTTAACTTGCTGAAGAGGGTGCACCCAGCCGGGAACACTTATGCACTTATGGTAGTACTGCCCGAAAATTCAAAAATACTGAGATGATATTTTAGTTTGGAGAAATAGAATATCACTCTTCCCATTAGTAAAGGTCCCCTTCAAATACTATTTTAAAACACCGTGATCTCAGGTAAAAGGTATAGGAACAGTGTCCTACCCTTTCTTTTAGACGCATCGAATGCCGTGTACACACGACTAGACTTTTTCGACCGGACTGGTCTGACGGAACAAATCCATCGGACAATCCGACCGTGTGTGGGCTTCATCGGACCTTCAGCGGACCTTTTCTGTCGAAAATCAGACGGACTTTAGATTTAGAACATGTTTCAAATCTTTCCGACGGATTCGTCGTTTATCTGTATGCTAGTCCGACAGACAAAAAATGACGCAAGGGCAGCTGTTGGCTACTCACTATGAACTTCCTTATTCTAGTTCCTTCCTACGTCATCACGTTCAAACGAATGGACTTTCGAACAGACTTTAGTCCGTTCGTGTGTGGGCAAGTCCGGTCGTTCAAAAGTCTATAGTAATTCCATCGAAAGTCTGTCGGAAAGACCGTCGGGCATTTGATGCTGAAAAGTCCACCCGTGTGTACACGGCATAAAAGTCTCATACCCCGCTACTGGAAGAGTGATAAATGTTCAATCCAACTTGAATGGAGGTTAGTGGTAGATAGGTTTATGGAGGTAGAAGGCTGGGTCCATAAATGTAAATGGGAAATATGATAAATTTTGTAAGATGTGGGCTACGTGGATCCATTACTCCATAATAAGTTAGGATTTGCCCATATTCCACCTTTGAGATGTTTGTTTATTTGGGTAAAAGGGCCCATTTTATACACATCTATATCTGACAGAAATGCTGAACATTATTGATGTATTATGGTATATATTATACCACAATACATCAATTATGTTCAGCATTTCTGTCATATATTCTGTATATATTATGCATTGTTTTTTTTAAAATATTTACCCCCCACCCTCTTTTTTACTTTTTTATTATTATTATTATTATTATTATTATTATTATTATTGTTTTTGCTTTTGTTTTTGTTTTTCAGTTTTCTGTGTATATATGATGTTTTGCATTTTTGTAAATGTATATGGAAAAATTTAATAAAAAGATATAATAAAAAAAAAGAAAGTCTCAGTCCTCGCAAGACCTAGTTGCAGAAACCCAAAACTATTAAGAGTGTCAAGCCCAGGATACCTTCTGATGACCTCAGTTAAGGGGTAAAATATTGTAGTGTTGTGATTTATCAGTTCAGAGCTCGGGCCAAGCACCAGGGCAATGTAGGTGCCTGATAAACTTGGTTGCTATCTCCTGTGCTGCAGCAAAAAGCATTAAGTAAAAATGGGAAGCCACGAGTAAGGGAGGAAGAGCAGGGAAAGGAAAAGGACAAAGAAAAATAAGAAATAGAAGAAAGGGAAGAAAGAAAAAAGGAAGGGGGTATTCGACAGGGAGGTTGATCAACATAATGTTGGCAGTTGAAAGGTAATTTATTGGTTAAATAAAAGGACGTAGTTTGGTAGATTTCTAGAAGTCAATCCAGGCGTACCACAGTTCCAGGAATTTTGGATAGCACTAATGAAGGCAAGCGGTTAGCTCTTCCATTCGTTCCATGCAATTTTAAAAATCATTCAAATCCATTTCAACTTTCATTACATAAATTACTGGTGATCCTGACATGAGGGCCCTTGTTTGGGCATTTCCTGTTTTGGTCACTCTATCTCCTGCACTTGAATGTGGTGCTAGGGGTCTAACGGGCTCTCCACTCCTCTTCAAGTTTATGGTTACAGTGCTCACAAGTCTTGCAGCCCTCTTGGGACTATGGGTATCCCTTCATATGCAGCACTATAAAACAACAAAGAGAGGGAGCACCAGCCTAGCGCAGTACCATGATACAACATTTATTGATGAATAAAAACAAATGTTATACTCACAGACAATGTGATTGAACCAGCATATCAAAGGACTAAGAGCTGGCTGTCTCTAGATCAGCAATGCGTATCCTATAATACAGGAAGACCCCTTAGAGTATGTGTCCAATATAGTTTACGCATTTCGAGGGGCACCCCCTCTTTTTCAGAGCTAGGTTGGTGAACCCTCTTTTTGTTGATTTTTAGTACTTCCTGTTTTAGAGAGAGAATGCTCTGTCTCCCAATTAATCTCCTGCATTATTACCGTCATGCATGTAGACAGGAACTGGTGATGAAAAAGATGGAAATGATAAACATCATAAAGATACATAGAAATGATAAAATAAAGAAGGTAAAAACAGGTAAAAACAGTATTTCATTTTAAAAATTGCCATTTATTACACACCGTTTTAGCAAAATGTCATTCAGTTAAGGTTTTTGACAGTGCTCTTGTACATTCTTAAAAAAGTTAGAAGCTAAGTGCCGGGAAATTTGAAATGCTTCTTTCTTTGAGTTGAGTTTTCGCTTTCTTTTTTTCCTGTACGCATGTTTGAGGAGTTTGTTTATTGACAAATTTACCTTGATAATTCTAGATTGGTAACCTCTAAAAGAGGAAGCGCATTATGTTATTATGCTTACATTAGGGATGAGCTAACTGAACTCAAATATGGCCATTGACCTTGACATTGACCAAAAATGGCCATATTTGGTCAATGATGTCACTACTATGCCTGTCCCTTCTCTTATTAAGCAAATGACAGCTTGAGGAGCTGTCATTGGGATATGAGTACTGTCAGAATCAGTTGTGTATGTCGGGTCATCTGGGTTTTTTTTTTTTCAGCGGGCATGTGTGTTTGATTTACAATGAAGATATTTTTGGGGACTTTCTTTTGTTAATAAAGAACTTGCCAAATATGTGAGTGTCTTATTTTTTGTGTATTAGGATTAGGGGCACTACCCTTAGCTCCATGCTGTGGACGCAGAGACTACCCCTCTTCTGGCAGCTGATCCTTCTAAGAGTCACTGTCAATCAAGCAGGGAAGGGTCAAATGGGGGGGGGGGGGGGGTCATGCCAGCCTTTGACATCATAGGCTTGTAGGGCAGGGGCAGGTTGTAGTAAGGTGAAAGGGTGATCATCACATTCTCCGCGTTTCCCTCTTTCGTTGAGCGCATATAAAGGGTCACATGAGAGGCCTACCCCAGGGTGGGTTCTTCTGGGCTATGCTAGGCACTTTGGATAGGGTTGCTGCATTACATATGGAACAGATGAACTTGATGTAATAAATTTCACCACGGTTACTTGTGCATTTAGGAGGGGCACGCAGAACCCTTTTCCTTTCCATCTGTCCAGCGTATCACTGCTACCTCCCTCCCGGTAACGGTATGGGGTCCTGCCATGCACCTAGCGTGGACTCCATGCGTGCACTTCACTTAACTCTTCGTCCTCCATACCAATGTACAGGCTGAGGGCCCTGGGGTGAAGATCTGCTCCTGTTGCAACGGGAGACGGATATCTGCAGAAGGAGAGTGCCCACAAGATCTCCCTCACTGCAAGAAGCTTACCCCACCTCTCACATGTGCACACTTATGACAGTCCGCTAGAGAAACATTTGTTACCCTTGGTAGTCACTTTACCTTCACACTGTATAAACTCTTGTACCGTTATCTTCATACCCCAATGTGTTATGTGACCTGAGCTGTAACTATGGGGTTGATTTACTAAATGCAAAAAGACTGTGCACTTTGCAAAGTGCAGTTGCACTCATTTTCCCCAGAGATTGGTAAATGAGCAGAAGCTCTTCTGACTTCCATTATCCAATCATGTGCAAGCAAACATGCTGTTTTTTTTTATCTTGCATGTGATTGGGTAGTCTCTGCAAAGTGAAGCTTTACTTGATTTACTAAGCTCCGGAACACCTGCACTTGCAGAGTGTCTATTTGCCTTTAGTAAATCAATCCATATGTGTGCCCATTATTTGCATTACACCCCTTTAGTAGGGATGAGCCGACCACCCCCCGGTTCGGCTTGCGGCAGAACATGCGAACAGACAAAAAATTTGTGTGAACATGCAAACACAGTTAAAATCTATGAGACTCAAACGTCAAAAGTGCTAATTTTAACCCTTTCACGACTAAGCCTATTTTTGACATTTGGTGTTTACAAGTTAAAATCCGTATTTTTTACTAGAAAATTACTTAGAGCCCCCAAACATTATACAAATTTTTTTAGCAGAGAATCTAGAGAATAAAATGGCAATTGTTGCAATATTTTATGTCACACGGTATTTGTGCAGCGGTGTTTTAAACGCAACTTTTTGGGAAAAGGGACACTTTCATGAATTAAAAAAAAATGAAACCGTAAAGTTAGCCCAGTTTTTTTTGTATAATGTGAAAGATGATGTTACGCCGAGTAAATATATACCAAACATGTCATGCTTTATAATTGCACACACTCGTGGAATGGCGACAAACTACGGTACCTAAAAATCTTCATAGGCGACGCTTTAAATTTTTTTTACGGTTACCAGGTTAGAGTTACAGAGGAGGTCTAGTGCTAGATTTATTGCTCTTGCTCTGACGATCGCGGCGATACCTCACATGTGTGATTTGAACACCGTTTACATATGCGGGCGCGATTTCCGTATGCGTTTTCTTTGCTACGTGAGCTCTCAGAGACGGGGGTGCTTTAAAAAAAAATTTCTTATTTATTTTATTTATTTTTATATTAATAAATTGTGTTTAAAAAGAAAAAAAAAATTTGATCACTTTTATTGCTGTCACAAGGAATGTAAACATCCCTTGTGACAGTAATAGGTGGTGACAGGTACTCTTTATGGAGGGATCGGGGATCTTTTAGCCAGTCTTTTCAATACTTTGCACTTGAAAGTATTCAGATCGCCATTTTTGGCGATTCTGAATACTGTATATTTTTTTTAAACCGGCGCCATTGGCAGCCGAGTAAACAGGAAGTGACGTCATGACGTCGCTTCCGTGTTTACAATCAGGAGACTGGAACTAAGCCATTTCTGGCTTCGTGCCAGTCTGTCCCTAGCCACCAGAGGTGGCGGATTGTCCATCGGGTCTCCCGGTGGGACGGGAGGCCCATTGAGACCGGGAGACCCACCGTTGAGACCGGCGGGAGGCGGCGGGAGGGGGGACATCCCCTCCTGCTCCTCCGGTATAACAGCCGAGCGGCTTTTAGCCGCATCGGTTGTTATCCCTCGAAAGCCGATCGCCGGCTCTAAAAAACGGTACCGGTACCTGCAGCTGCAGGAATCTTCCTGGTTACGGTATAACCCCCGAAATACTCTGAACAGCAGTATACAGGTGGTCCCCGGGTTACAGACAAGATAGGGATTGTAGGTTTGTTGTTAAGTTGAATCTGTTTGTAATTTGGAACAGGTACATTTTTTAAGTGTAGCTCCAAAAATCTATTTTTAAGCTTTTTGGATAATATAGGGAAGGGTTATCACCCCTGTAACATTTGTTGTGCTGTCTGTGCCCCTGTTCAGAAGATTTCACCTCACTTTCTGTCCCAATGACAATTAAATTTTGAAAATTTTGGGTTATTAGGAAAACAAGGACTGGTGATAAAGCATCAGTGGAGACACCTTTTTCCCATATTAACTCTTACAGGAGAGAATTTCCCTTCCTAGGGGTAGATTTCCTCTCACTTCCTGTTGTCTCCTTCCGTTTGTAAGTAGGAGTCGTTTGTAAGTCGGATGTTTGAAAATAGGGGACCGCCCGTATATACTATATGGCCTGCCCTATACACTCTGCGGAGAATTGGGCCTTAGGTGTTGGTGGTACCACAACACTGTAAGCCCTCACAGTTACTCTTGGTGGGCGCTGGAACGGGCCCTGCTGTGAAATATTATATCAAGAATTGTAATTACATGCCCCTGTTAAACAGGGGCAGAAAAATTGGGCCTTAGGCAGTGGTGGTGGTGGAGCCAAAACACTGTAACCCCTCACAGATACTCTTGGTGGGCGCAGGAACGGGCCCTGCTGTGAAATATTAGATCAAAAATTGTAATTACATGCCCCTGTTAAACAGGGGCAGAAAAATTGGGCCTTAGGCAGTGGTGGTGGTGGTGGCACAACACTGTAACCCCTCACAGATACTCTTGGTGGGCGCAGGAATGGGCCCTGCTGTAAAATATTAGATCAAAAATTTTAATTACAATACAGTGCAGTTGCTACTACTTTTCTGGTGGTGTACACAGTACACAATGCAGTGCAGCCGTAGTGCAGTTGCTACTACTTTTCTGGTGGTGTACACAGTACACAATACAGTGTAGTGTGGTTTTGCAAAACAAAATATACATCATGTCCAGAAGGCCACCAAGGAGATGCAGACGCTCACAGGCCTAAAAGAGGGCAAGCAGGCTCTGTGTCTACAGTCAACAGTGCTGGTCATGGACATGGTGCATCCATTGCCAGTGGCCGTGGGGCACACTTGTCCTTTTTTTCTGCTGCTGGCCGTGTTATTGAGCCAGAACACGCAGAAGAGTTGGTGGAGTGGATAGCAAAGCCGTCCTCATCTTCCTCATCCTCTGCCACCCAGGCTCAGAGTAGTTTTCCGCCTTATGCAGCTGCCAAAGCAGCCTATTCCACAGGCTCCTTGTTCACAGTCACTCCTTCCGTAGCCCCACCATCATGCACGGAGGAGTCCCCCAAACTATTCAACCACAGTGTCGGGTACATGCTGCTGGAGGATGCACAGTGATTTGAAGGCTCCGTTGTTGGCTCCCAGGTTGAGGAAGGGAGTAAAGTGAGCCTAGAGGGGGTGCCCAAGAAGGACAAGAAACTGGCAGTCATGTTCCCCCAGCTGCAGCATAGTGCCAAGTTTGCTCCAGTGACGAGGAGGGAGAGGATGATGAGGTCACTGACTCTACTTGGGTGTCTGATAGAATAGAGGAGGAGGAGGAGGCACAACTCCAATGAGGCAGGATGTCCTCTAGGGAGCAGTTTAAGGGCAGCCTCCCTACTGCATCACACCGCAGAGCTCCGCAGGTGCAAGGCACTGCTGACTCCCCGCTGATTTTGAAAAGTTCCTTAGTGTAGGCCTTTTTGGACACATGTGCAGCAGATCGCACCGTTGCTGTTTGCAACCTATGTCTGAAGCGGATCAAGCGTGGCCACAACAGCCACTTGGGCACCACATGCTTGACCAGACATATGACGACCTCCCATGCAGTCTTTTTCCCGTATACTATATTTGAGATTTAATATCTCTCAGATATGATTTGGGTTAAATGAAAGTTCTTTAACCATGAGTGAAAGCTTTAACAACATTTATTGGTGAGTAGGTGAAAGTCTATCTAATCTATCTATAGTCTACACCAAGGAAGAAAATATTAGGTTAAAATAAGAGAATTACATGAAGGAATACAAAGTATATTCCTGAATACATTAATCTACAAACATATTTAGTTTAAGTAAAACATATTTAAGTAAAATGCAGACCTTTGCCATAATTACCCTTTGCACCAAGGTTCCATTCTGATGGTTGCTCTCCCATAAAAGTGTGTGTTTCCCTCCCATCTAGTCTGTGTATATCATTACATGCTGATGCCTCATTGGTTGGCATAGCGTGGCTCTGATTGGTGAGCTTCCCTATTCCTGGTTAAGGACTGGCTACATCTTCAATCCCTATACTTTGCATAAGTCAGCCCCCTTTAATGCAAATCCTTGTAACTATTCTGAGCAGGAGCTTAACTTGAATTTTCCCGGGAAGTTAAGTATTGATTACGGGTTGGCCTTCCTTCACTGCATATCCCAGCACGGGATCCTTTGAAGTGAGTATGTGTAAAACAATGAGTTTTGGATCCCATTGTTTGTATACACAAGCCTAGGCACCGACTTGTCAGGTCTACCAGAGATTTCTGTGAAGATAATATGTTCCGCCCTACATAGATAAAAGCTTAATTAACCACTTCAATACAGGGCACTTATACACCTTACTGCCCAGACCAATTTTCAGCGCTGTCGCAGTTTGAATAACAATTGCGTGGTCATGCTACACTGTACCCAAACTACATTTTTATCTTTTTGTTCCCACAAATAGAGCTTTCTTTTGGTGGTATTTGATCACCTCGGTGGTTTTTATTTTTTGCTAAACAAATAAAAAAAGACCAAAAATTGCGAAAAAATAAAAGTTTTGCTTTTGTTTCTGTTAAAAAAATTTGCAAATAAGTAAGTTTTCTCTTTTACTGATGGGCACTGATAAGGCGGCACTGACAGGCACTGATACGGTGGCACCGATGAGGTGGCACCAATGAGCGGGCACTGACGATGGGCACTGATATGCGGCACTGATGGGCACTGGTAGGTGGCACTGATGGGTGGCACTGACATGCAGCACTGATGGGCATTGATACGCGGCACTGATGGGCACTCATGGGTGGCACTGGGTGACACTGGTTGGCACTGATGGGCACTGATAGGCAACACTGATGGGCACTGAAAGGCGGCACTACTGGGCACTGATAGGGTGGCACTGATAGGCGGCACTGCTGGGCACTGATAGGCGGCACTGCTGGGCACTGATACGTTGCACTGATACGCTGCACTGATATGAGGCACTGATAGGCATCCCTGGTGGCACTGGCAGTGGTAGGCATTGGAGTGGGCACTGATTGGCAGCTGCCTAGGCACAGATTGGCAGCTGCCTGGGCAAATCTTGGTATTTCCCTGGGGGTCTAGGGGGCATACCTGCTGGTCCAGTGTGGTGGCTATCTTGGTGGTCCTGGGCGGCTTCCCTGGTGGTCCTGGGCGGGATCCGAGAGGGGGTTGTGCTGATAAACAATCAGCACAGACCCCCCCTGTCAGGAGAGCAGCCGATCGACTCTCCTCTACTCGCGTCTGTCAGACGCGAGTGAGGAAAAGCCGATCACAGGTTCTTCCTATTTACATCACAATCAGCCGTGATTGGACACGGCTAATCACATGGTAAAGAGTCTCCGTCAGAGACTCTTTACCTAGATCGGTGTTGGGGGATGTCAGACACACCGCAACAATGATCGCCGCGTTGCACGCCCCCCGGGGCGCACAGTGGCTCATTATCCTGATCACGCCATATGACATCCGGTCAGGATAATGAAACCACTTTGCCGCCCTCATTTTGCTATATGGCGGGCGGCAAGTGTTTAAATATATTCGTAATTACAATATTTTACAGATATTAATGTAGATTTCACATAAACTCATAAGGCAACTAGTCTGTTGGCAACAGCACTTGAAAGACCCACATCAAAGAAAAAGGCAGACTTCTCCTTGCTCCTCATCTGGTATCTCCAACCCTACTATACCTCCAGTCCTCTCGAAAACCTGCACTGAGAGGAATGAAGGTATAGCAATAGGTGTCCCAAGTACTTGCAGCCAATCTGCTAGCAGTACACCACCGTGTGATTTTAGCAGGCAAATTTCCCTACCCCAGTTGCTAAACCATAAAAAGAAATTCAGTCCCAGCCATCCACATGCTCAGCGACTGAATGCTAGCTTGGCCAAATTGCTAGCACTTCAACTACTGCCTTTTCAGCTGGTAGACTCTGCCCCCTTTTGTGAATTTGTGGAATGTGCTATACCTCAGTTGCAGGTTCCAAAACGCCATTTATTTTCATGGAAGGCCATTCCAGCTCTTTACTGGCATGTGGAAGGCAATGTTTTTGTCTTGTTGGACAGGGCGGTCAGCAGTAAGGTGTATATTACCGCAGACTCATGGTCTAGCAGGCATGGGCAGGGATGTTACCTTTCCTTCACGGCACACTGAGTAACTCTGCTGGCAGCTGGGGAGGATGCAGGACAGGGTTCAGTATTAATGGAGCTTCTTCCACCACCACGCCTCCAAAATGCTAGCGGTGATTCTGCCACAGCTCTCTCCTCCACCCCTCCTCTTCTTCTTCCTCTATGGTCTCTTCTGCAGATTTGTTCTCTGAACCAGTGGTGCTCCGTAAACGTTCAAGGGGCTATGCAAGCACTCAGGCAAAGAGATGCCATGCGGTGCATGAGTTACATAGTAGGTGAGGTTGAAAAAAGACATTGAGTCCAACCTATGTGTGTGATTATGTCAGTATTACATTGTATTTATGTTGCGGTCGTTCAGGTGCTTATCTAATATTTTCCTGAAACTATCGATGCCCCCCGCTGAGACCACCACCTGTGGAAGGGAATTCCACATCCTTGAAGCTCTTACAGTAAAGAACCCTCTACGTAGTTTAAGGTTAAACCACTGCTTAGGGGACAGGAGCCACACTGGGGAAGGGATTCTGTCAGCTCTGCAGGGGCAGGTGCAGAGGTGGTTGACGCCACGCCAGCTCCAGCCAGGGATGGTTGTATGCGACAATGGCACCAACCTTCTTTCCGCCCTCCGACTGGGACACTTGACCCATGTTCCATGTTTGGAACACATCCTGAATTTGGTGGTGCAGCGGTTCTTGAGCAGGTACCCAGGCTTACAAGATCTCCTGAGGCAGGCCAGAAAAGTCTGTGGTCATTTCCAACGGTCATACAATACCAGTGCTTGGCTGGCTGACATTGAAAGGGAATACAACCTGCCCACCAACAGCCTCATTTGTGACATGTCCACCAGGTGGAACTCAATGCTGGCAATGCTGCAGTGGCTGCACACGCAGCAGAGGGCCATCAATGAGTACCTGTGTGAGTATGGCACCAGGACAGGGTCAGGGGAGCTTGGCTTCTTTTTGCCATGCCAGTGGCTACTGATCAAGGATGCATGCACTGTCCTGTCACCATTTGATGAGGCCACGAGGATGGTGAGCAGCGACAATGCATGCATCAGTGATACTGTCCCGCTTGTCTTCCTGTTGGAGCACACACTTCATGAAAAAATGGAACAAACGTTGAGGATAACACTTAGCAGCTTCAAGGGATGGTTTTCAGTCCCCAGAAACCCAAGGAGCTGTACGTGGCTGGGAGGAGGTTGTAACGGATCATGTGATCCTTAGTGACCCAGAGGACTCAGAATCGAATACCTCTGCAAACTTTCGCAGGTTTTGCAGAATCAGGGAGGCAATGCAGCGTAAGGACCCTAGGATTCGTGGTATCAAAGAGAGGGATCTTTACTGGCTGGCAACCCTTCTTGATCCACGTTACAAGGATAAGGTTGCAGAACTTATCCTGCCTTCGCAGAGGGAGCAGAGGATAAAAATCTTCAGGAGGCCTTGAAGAAAGGTTTGTGTAATGCATTTCCAGACCCTGTGAGGTTGCAATTTCCTGGTGCTGAACAAAGTGTTGCTGAGGCTTCGTTCAGTCAGAGGAAGAGCAGTGGAGAAGGTGGCCAGCTGACCGATGCCTTTAGACAATTTTTCAGTCCTCAGCACCAAGGTCTGATCGGTTCAAGCAACAATCGCCAGCGTCTGCATTACATGGTGCAGTAATATCTAGGGGCAAGAGCAGACTTGGAGACCTTTCTAACAGAGCATCCACTGGGTTACTGGTTCTTGAGGATGGACCACTGGCCAGAACTAGCTCAATGTGCAATTGATCTACTGGCCTGTCCTGCATCCAACATTCTTTTTGAACGCACATTCAGTGCTGCTGGAGGGTTTGTAACGGATCATAGAGTGCGCCTGTCCACAGACTCCGTTGATAGGCTCACATTCATAAAAATCAATCAGTCTTAGATCAGCAGCAGCTATCAAGCACCTGATGCTGATGTAACTGATTAATTTTTCTATGGATGTGGGATCCCTTGAAGACTGCCTATGCTGAGTGACTATCCTATTCCTCTTCAATCTTGATGATGCTAGCTTCCAACAATATTTTTGGTTTAGGGCATCACCACTGCCTAAGGCCCAATTTTTCTTGTCCCTGTTTAACAGGGGCATGTAATTACAATTTTTGATCTAATATTTCACAGCAGGGCCCATTCCTGCACCCAACAAGAGTATCTGTAAGGGGTTACAGTGTTGTAGCACCACCACCACCAAAGGCCCAATTTTTCTGCCCCTGTCCCAGCAGCAGAAAAAAAGGACAAGCGTGCCCATGGCCACCTGCAGAAGATGCACCATGTCCATGACCAGCACTGTGGTCATGGTGCATGCTTTGGCCAATGATCATACAGCAATGCACTGCGCTCCCGCAGTGCATTATGAGCTGTTACGTGTGGCTTGAATTTGGCGCGAACGGCCCATAATGTTCGGTTTTCGATGGACAGGCGAACAGCCAATGTTCGAGTCGAACTCATGTTCGACCCGAACAGAAAGCTCATCCCTACCCTTTAGTAACTTCAGACCAGGCAAAGGCAAAGTTACAAACACTTTACTTAAAAATCAACATGATGACATACACAGACAACAGTCCAAAATAAAGTGCAATACTTTCCCTAACATCCCTGATCCATAACTCATGCTTGTGGCTGCCCCAGCATACCTGCACAGGAAAGAGCCCATTCTTGGCAGAGTCCATGCTTGGTTTTTTCAGGGAGGATTGCAAGTCCGAAAAATCCCCCTTGGTATTGGGAACTCCAACCTCGGCATGGCACTAAGGACCCAGTCTCTCCTCTTAGTATGTACCCCCCCCCAGGATCCAGGCCTCCATCCCTTTTATAGCACACAGGACTGGGGGGTCAGAAGCATGAAAACCTGCCAAAAAGACCCAGCAAACACAATTAACCACAACCTTCCCAATCGGGGCAGCATTAACCACCACTGATTACTGGACAGAGATGCAAACTGACCATGCAAGGATTGATGTTGCTTCTTAGTGTATTCAGGAGCAAACATTAACCTTAACATATACCTTTTCCCTTTAAAGGATTATTTTTTTTTCCAATAAGGTAAGGCAGCATTTTGGGATGGGGGAAAGGCGATAAATAAGTGGACCTTCCTTTCAAGCTTATGCATTCATCTACAATAATCCCGGGTATTTCTCAACACTACTGATAGAAACCAGCCCCAAGCATAACTTATATCTTCTATATCTGGTGGAGGTTATCAATAACTTCCCAGTCTTAGCAATTCTTGCTATGCAGCAGTTTTCCCATGCACAGCAGGAGCGTGAGGTGAAAAAGTCATTGCCTATCAGTCACCTTCCATAATCAATTTGTATTCTCTGTTTTGGTGTGACTCATTTACAACAGCTGTTGCAGGACACAAGGCAGAACCCATTCATCACGTTAACACCTACACCTGAATATTATCTTTTAATAATCAAATTATGAAGATTTTGCATGAACAGCTGCAAGCCAGTAGGTGTGGTGCTGGTGTGGAAAAAATAGATAAGGATCCTCTTGGAGATTAAGCCTATAAAAGAAGGTTGTGTAAAGATTTGTATCTCCTTATTATCAGTTCTGTCAAGTTACAATTCAGATTTCCAAAGCATGGCAATATGACAGTAGTAAACCTAATGGATCTTTAAGCACAGCTGTCAAGGTTTTGCTTTATTTTTTTGTTGTAATTTGGATCACCAAAGATATTTGTAGGTGGGGTGCAGCATGGTGCTACAGAATAACACACTCAGTCTCAGTGCAGTGAAAGAACTTGTATTGAAATAATGCAGAGAGAAGTAACCCGGTGGGAAGACAGCCCAGCTGGGAACACTCACAGTTCCAACAGCATGTATAGAGCAGAATGCAACTAATTGCCAGGTTCTGTAGAGAGGGGAAGAATGCAGCCTGGCCATCTTGTGCCCAACAGGCAGGAATCCAGAGAAGATGCGAGCCCTTTGCTTTACCTCCTTGTCAGAAACCTTTCCCTACCGCTAGTATTGTCCCTACCAGGCAGGTTAGCCGTCCCTACTCTACCAACTCGCAAAATGCGCACCAAACCTGGGAGCCTGACCCAAGATGACTGCCAGAATCACATGGGGCAGCAGCATCCAATCAGATGCTTCCCCAGTGACCCAGGAAACCATAGAGGAAGTATGTTCCTCTTGACTTCCTCTCCAACAGCGCCTCTGCGAAAGAGCTCCACTTGCAGTGGAAAAAGTAGACTGCACCTGTCTACTGTACATATTAGCTTGGTAAAAAATGTCACATGAACAACAGGCAGATCCTGGATGAAAGCTGGGAGGTTGGAGAACCCTCTGCTTTGAGCAACAAACATGAATTGGTGTGGCTATCTTCCCAAACAGGTGCTCAGTCTTTGCCGTGTGATCTTCAGTATGGTAGTTCGGTAGTTCGGTGGCTGGCTCATGGTCTTCAGGTTCTCTCTCTTGGCAACATCTGGTTTTAGAACCCAAACCCGAGCTACTTGCTATCTGCTGGTGGCTTATGTCTCTGGGTTACCTGAAATTCTGGATAATTCCTGGACCTCCTATTTTAGCCTCATCTCTGTACAGACTGTTTCCAGATTGTTGTACCTGTGCCATAATATTCCTTAAATTGGCAGGGACTTGTTTAGGCAAATTCGTAACACAGGCAGAAGGTCAAGGCACAAGGAGTTCAGTCAGATGTGTGAGGTTGATGTAGGCATCAAACAGATGACCAATAGGGAACAGGCTGGAGAACTAAACAGGGTAGCGGTCAAAAAAGCAAGTAAGTCCCTTTCTGGGAAGTGAGAGACATTCAATGTCAATTCAAGATGTATATAAAGAGAAGGGGAGAAGGGGGAACCATCAAACTTACACATGTTTAAAACCTAGAGCATTCTCACATTAACAGGAGCTTCAAGGGAAAAAAAAGTCTGGATGGCCAAACTCCAATTAAATCACCCTGAACCATGTATTAAAACGACAATCCATACAGCAAAATGTTGGTAAAAAGTACAGCACAGCTTACCAGGAGCTTCAAGGGTTGAAAATTAAGCCATACTATCCAAGATACATACAACAGCACTCATAGGTTTCCAGAGCCACACACTTGGCCTGTGCACCCAACATACATCCTACAGCACTCATTTGGGTTTCTGGGCTGCACACATAGAAAGTGAACCCAAGACACACCCTGTATCACTCATTTGGTTCTCTGAGCAGGGTTGCCTGATATTTACTTAAGGACTCATTACTTATCTTGGGAAGCCTTACCAATCCTCTTCCACTTTGATTGCACTTCAATTACTTATTTTACTGAAGTCATGTCAAATGCAGAACATAACATATTGATCGTCATATGAGGAATTCACTTGATCAGCATTGTTACTCAACTCTGGTTGATTATGTATTTCTAGCCATGAAGCACTTCTTCTCAACATAAGTCTTCCAAAGCTTCCCAAGGCACAAGGGACAGTGAATTTAAGAGATCACATTGGCAGGCCTAGTTGACTAACACCACACAGAGATAGGTGTTCTTCCATTGACTGACTCCAAACAATGACTTATGACACCACAGAAACAGGCCCCCTTTCACCTATTCAGATAACCTCTCCTTCCATAGCATGGTGGAAATGTAGGGCCAAGCCTCTTGAAGAGCCTATAACTCCTTACACACAGAACAGACTTCAAAAAGAACACATGGTGCAGACATTCCATGCCATGCATTATCAACCTCTAAAGGGAAATTGAGCCACTATATACCCTCAGACATTGGCCAAATGAGGTACAAGTGGAGAGACACGGACAGGGTAAAGACTGAGAGATAGATGCATTCTAACGAACAATAGTTAAAAGCCAGGGACTGCAATGACAAAGGTCCACAGTTCACTAGCAGAGCCCCTACACAGAAATAAAGCATGTCCAGGGGTGGGCATACTATTTGTGCAGACAAGGGCCTATTTGTGCAGGCGAGGTTCCTCTGGTAGTTAGGGACCAATTTATACCAGGTGCAGGAATCTGGATGATGTTCACTGTCTGATTTCCTCTCACTTCCTGTTTTGGCTATGGGACAGGAAGTGAAGTGAAATTTCCCCATTGGGACGCAATGGCAAATAAGAAATTGTCAGGGTTATAGCCCTCCCTTACTCTATCCATAAAAATAAAATAAAGTTTTGCCCATAGTTTTCATTTAAAGTGGTACTAAAGGCTTTTTTTTTTAATTACCTGCCCTTTAAAATGATATTAAAACAGAAGATAGAAAGCCTAAAAAAGGGAAGCTGATGCAGCCACCATATCTAAGAATTGGTAAGCTGCAATATAATAAATGTTTGCGTCTGGGTTTAATACTGCTTTAAAGTGATATTAAAGTTACATTTTTTTTAAATAACAAGCATGCTATACTTACCTGCTCTGTGCAGTGTTTTTACACAGAGCAGCCCTGATTCTCTTCTCGGGTTCCCTGCCAGCGCTCCTGTCTCCTCCCTCCTGCCTAGTGCCCCCACAGCAAGCAGCTTGCAATGGGGGCTCCTAAACCGCGTGTTCATTCACACACAGAGTCACGTCTCGGCCCCACCCCCTCTCTCTCCTTATTGGCTCACTGGCTGTTAATGACAGAGGCTCCCGCCACTGTCTCAGCCTATGAGGAGGGAGAGTTCCCAGGGAGCACAGGCTCTCATGCACATCTCATGCACATCGCTGGAGGATTATCGGGCTCAGGTAAGTATTAGGGGGGCTGGGGGGAAACTGCTACACAGAGAAGGTTTTGCATGAAGGTAAAAAAACCTTCAGCCTTTACAAACACTTTAAGGTTTAGAAGCACTTTAAGCAGATAACAAATTACCAATTCTCGTGTTTCAATCATGACCCCAGGCACTTTGAACTTCAATTTTTTTTCCATTTTATTTCTACAGAAATCTCCCAGCCCTTCTGTAGAATCCAATGACCTCCCCGGTGAAAATGAATTGATTATAAGTCCCTGTGATTCATGGTTGAGCAAGGGATGGAGGTATTCCTCAAGGGAATCTCGGTCTCTTTTCTCCTAACTATTCCACCAGGAGTTGAAAGTTCAGCCTAGCGGGGAGTAAAATGAAGACAAACCATGATGTGGGAATCTTTGGGGTTCTGATGAAGATGGAAAACTTTTTTTTTGGAGAAGGAAAAAATGTGAAACAGATGTTTAGTGCTTCTCTTGAACAGTTCAGGCAGTTTTCAATTACGCCAAAATTAGAGCAATAATGAGAAACAAAGCGAGGTTATTTTCTAGCCGTGGCTACGGCTATGTGGATCGGTAGCCTATCTGCGAGTGACATCTCCGATTGCTTTCCTAAACATGTCTAATCATGTTGTACATACAAGCTGATTACAATCTAGTAACGTGACCCGGTCACTGGAAAGAGGTGTTTCCCGACCACCTTCCCAGAGCTGATTCGTTCTGCTCATTTTCTGCCTGTTAGAAGCCAATGTTTCTTACAAATTGATGGTGTCATTGTTTGTTTTATGACCCGGATTTCGGAGCGCAGCGATGGCTCATGGAGGGCTGACCTCAAGTGGAAGGCAATCATGTTTGTATAATGATTTAAGCCTTGTTCATAAGTACGATTTTCCTGCATCTTTCTGCAGGGGCTTTTCTCATTTCAAAATCTTTGCTCGTGAAAGAACTTCTTTGTATGTGTCAGCCATTTTTTCCTTAAAGTGACCCGGCCACGACAAGGGGCCTTACAAACCAACCTTACCTGCTTACATATAAGGTGCCTACATGTAATTTTGTCTTTAAAGAATAAAAAATATATCAAATAAAAAAATATAGCATATACCATTATGAGTGTGTTATTTCATAAACAGGTGCATCTCATAAAATAAGAATATCATCAAAAAGTTTATTTATTTCAGTAATTCAATTCAATAAATGAAACGTATATATTATATATAGATGCGTTACACACAGAGTAATATATTTCAAGCATTTCTTTCTTTTAATGTTGATGATTATGGCTTACAGCTAGTGAAAACCCCAAATTCAGTATCTCAGAAAATTAGATTATTACAGAAGACCAATAAAAATTAGTATTTTTAATAGTGCCACCTTATCAGTGCCAACTCATCAGTGCCCATCAGTGCCAACTCATCAGTGCCCATCAGTGCCAACTCATCAGTGCCCATCAGTGCTGTCTCATCAGTGTCTATCAGTGCCGTCTCATCAGTGCCCATCAGTGCTGTCTCATCAGTGTCTATCAGTGCTGTCTCATCAGTGCCCATCAGTGCTGTCTCATCAGTGTCTATCAGTGCTGTCTCATCAGTGTCTATCAGTGCTGTCTCATCAGTGTCTATCAGTAAAAGAGAAAACAACATTTTATAACAGAAACAAAGAAAACCTTTTTTTTCCCCAAAATGTCGGTCTTTTTTAGTTTGTTTAGCAAAAAATAAAAACCCCAGAGGTGATCAAATACCACCAAAAGAAAGCTCTATTTGTGGGAAGAAAATTATAAAAATGTAGTTTGGGTACAGTGTTGTATGACCGCGCTATTGTCATTCAAAGTGCGACAGTGCTGAAAGCTGAACATTGTCCTGGGCAGGTAGGGGGGAAAGTGCCCAGTATTGAAGTGGTTAATGGCATCCCAGTCTTAGTCCATAGGGTCCAATATTGATTTGGCCCACCCTTTGCAGCTATAAGAACTTCAACTCTTCTGGGAAGGCCGTCCACAAGGTTTAGGAGTGTGTCTATGGAAATGTTTGACCATTCTTCCAGAAGCACATTTGTGAGGTCAGGCACTGATGTTGGATGAGAAGGCCTGGCTCACAGTCTCCACTCTAATTCATCCTAAAGGTGTTATATGGGGTTGAGGTCAGGACTCTGTGCAGGCCAGTCAAATTCCTCCACCCCAAACTCGCTCATCCATGTCTTTATGGACCTTGCTTTGTGCACTGGTCCAAATCATTTGGTGGAGGGGGGATTATGGTGTGGAGTTGTTCTTTAGGGGTTGGGCTCCTTAGTTCCAGTCTATTAGTTGCGTGTGTCTGTTACAGATGGAATGCCCTCTAGCAGCGAGGGAGTCGCTAGTCTGCTGCCATCGGTCTTTGTCCCAGAGCATCGGGAGCAGATTTGCGCTGAGAGGTCCCCTTGCTGAATAGAGGTACAGAAGTTCAAGAAGTAAGTACACGTGTGGAGCCTGCGCAGAGTGCACAGCGGGGCCCACTCCACTACTGGGGAAGGGTAGTGGAAAGAGTTGGACAGGTATTTGTGGACAAGGCTTAGCTTGTCCCTCTTAAATGCAAGTTATGGAGAAGGTGCACATTTTCACAGAACCTGAGAGTTAACTGGAGAACAGTTGCAGTGATAGTGTACATGGTGTACTTTCATCTCTAAAAGTAGAGGTTCACCTTAGGGTCGAGAACTTGACTCCCAACCACACTGCCAAGAGTACCAGTACCTAGTTTAATGATCATGGTATCACTGTGCTTGATTGGCCAGCGAACTTGCCTGACCTAAACTCCATAGAGAATCTGTGGGGTATTGTCAAGAGGAAGAGACACCAGACCCAACAATGCAAACGAGCAGACGCCCACTATCAAAGCAACCTGTACTTCCATAACACCTCAGCAGTGCCACAGACTGATCACCTCCATGCCATGCTGCATTGATGCAGTAATTCTTGCAAACGGAGCCCCAACCAAGTATTGAGTCCATACTATACTGTACATGGACATACTTTTCAGTAAACCAACATTTCTGTATTAAAAATCCTTTTTTTTTAATTGGTATGAATATGAGTTTCACTTTTTTAATTGAATTACTGAAATAACTTAACTTTTTGATGATATTCTAATTTTATGAGATGCGCCTGTATATATAGTATAGGTTTGATGATTTTTTTAGACTTGAATAATAAAATCTGTTTCTTTTTTAGGTAAATATCACTCTTCTTGTGTGAACTTTCCTTAGAAAAAAATGCTGTTGGAACAATGCTATCCTCTAATACAATGGGAAAGTAGATACCATTTTTGTAAATTAGGCAAATGTAAATGATTTGATGTACATATTTTAGCAGCTCCCATTATTTTGGAGGAGTTCTGGTCAAACACCAATCCCAAACTGTGTCAATTAAAGTCAACAATAGCTTGACCTTTTGACATATTTGACCTGTGGCATGTATGTAAGGTGTAGGGTGCATTGCAGTAGGTGGTTGACACCTCCTCCAGATGTTCTCCTCCTCTTTGGGCACCAATTTGGATTACATAAGAGGTCTACTCCGTGGGTGGGTTCTTCTGGGATAGGCTAGGCACCTGTGACAGGTTTACTTTACTACATGTGGTACTTGTGGTACCTTTACTCTTAAGTCGTTTTCATCAATGCCCTGAAACAAGGCTGAGGCTGTCGTGGGGGAATACTCAACCTTAAGGTGGACCTCTACTTTTAGAGTTGAAAGTACACCATTTACACTTGCACTGCAACTGTTTCTCAGTTAACTCTCAGGTTCCATGACAATGTGCACCTTTTCCATAACTTGCATTTAGGCATTTAAGAGGGACACGCTAAGCCTTGTTCACAACCACCTGTCAAACTCTTTCCACTACCATTCCCCAGTTGTGGAGTGGGCCCCGCTGTGCACTCTGCGCAAACTCCACGTGTGTACTTAACTCCTGAACGTCTGTACCTCTGTACAGCAAGGGGACCTCTCAGTGCAAATCTGCTCCGTTGCTCTGGGACACAGACCGCTGGCGGAAGGAGTGCCTACAACATCCAGCAGACTAGCGACTCCCTCCCTGCTAGAGGACATTCCATTTGTAACAGGCACATGCAACTGATAGACTGGAACTAAGAAACCAAGCCCAACCCCTGGAGAACAACCTCACACCATAATCCCCCCTCCGCCAAATGATTTGGACCAGTGTGTAAAGCAAGGTCCATAAAGACACAGATGAGTGAGTTTGGGGTGGAGGAACTTGACTGGCCTGCACACAGTCCTGACCTCAACCCGATAGAACACCTTTAGGATGAATTAGAGCGGAGACTGCGAGCCAGGCCTTCTCGTCCAACATCAGTGCCTGACCTCACAAATGCGCTTCTGGAAGAATGGTCAAACATTCCCATAGACACACTACTAAACCTCGTGGACAGCCTTCCCAAAAGAGTTGAAGCTGTTATAGCTGCAAAGGGTGGGCCAACTCAATATTGAACCCTACGGACTAAGACTGGGATGCCATTAAAGTTCATGTGCGTGTGTAGGCAGGTGTTCCAATACTTTTGACAACATAGTGTATTTGACTGCAAAAGTGGAAATACCCTTTAATGTTAAAAATGACCTTTCCATTTTAATCAGCAGCCACTATAATTTTCTGTGAAATTCAATCCAATATGGTAACCTGGAAGCGTTTCTTCACAGCTGGTGTACGGAATGCCCCCAGAAGTGACATTTCCTACTTGTGTGTTTGGCTTTGATTTGTGTTATGTTTATGCAAAAGATACAAGTCAAATTTTCGGCACCCGCTTGCAAAAGGAATTACAGTTTTGGTGGGATACTACCCAAAGGATAAATACTCCTAAAGGGATTCGGATACTACAGCTTTTCTCATTAGAACACTGGGAGTGTACCAGGTGATTATAATGACCCAGACCCTCCCATTCAGAATTAGTCTTCAAGTAACATGGTGAAACAAACAGCTATTTCTTCAGGGCAACAAAAAGGTAGGTATCAGCAACAAAGTTTGTTAAAACCCATGTAAGTGGCATAAATCACCCAAAGCAGATGTTTTTTTTTCTCAACAAAAGTTGAATGTAGAGCCAAAATTCTTTCATTGCATGGATAGAGTAGGTAAAGGTTGGACTATCTGTATTTTTTTTTGTGTGTGTTCCGGCTGTGTTATTTCTGGGTGGATTTGTTTTCCCTAGTGGCCATTAGCAGAAAGTAAGAACTTCTAACTTCTGCATCGTACTTACAATGTCTTATGTCCCCTTTGGATACATTTCCCATCGTTCCTTGTTCTCACAGAAAGTGATGGGTAATCTTGCAATAAAACCTGACCGAGACTCTAATGCCGCGTACACATGACCAAACTTTCCGTCAGAATAGACTCCGATGGTCTTTCCAACGGAGTTCCGCTGAAACGGACTTGCCTACACACAATCACAGCAAAGTCGGATCGTTTAGAACGCAATGACGTACGATGGGACTAGAAAAAGGAAGTTCAATAGCCAGTAGCCAATAGTTGCCCTTGCGTCGTTTTTGGTCCGTCGGACTAGCCTACATACGAACGATTTTCCTGATAGGGATTGAGTCCATCGGAAAGATTTGAAACATGTTCTATTTCTACGTCCGTCAGAATTTTAGAAAGAAAAAGTCAGATGAAGCCCACACGCGATCAGCATGTCCGACGGAATGATACCGTCGGACCTTTATTGTCGGAAAGTCCGGTCGTGTGTACACGGCATAACACTTCGTGTGCTGTCCTGGATGTCCCATAAGACCAGTGCAAACTCTATCAACTGCTTTCAAGCTGGAGCTTAGGCAAACCCTTGGCAACGGCATGCCACAAAGCAACACAGGGGCTTGTGAGAAGTATCTGAATTGCATTATGGGGAAGTTGGAATTTACTTAGGTATTACTCACAAGATACTGGGGTTCAAATGGTGGGTAAGGCAGCAATTTAAAGAAACCAGTGCTAACAGCAGCCCTCCCTCCTTAGATAGCACTGGCAATTTAAAGAAACCAGTGCTAACAGCAGCCCTCCTCCTTAGATCCCAACCATGACACTACCTGCCTGGAGTTTGCATGTTCTCACTGTGCCTGCGTGGGTTTCCTCCGGGTACTCCGGTTTCCTCCCACACTCCAAAGACATGCTGGTAGGTTAATTGGCTTCTGTCCAAAATTGGCCCTAGTATATGAATGGGGACCTTTGATTGAGGGTAGGGACTGATGTGAGTGTGCGATGTACAGGGTTAGGAACAAGGGTCAGGGTTGTAGACACACACTCACTCAGGTTGAACTGGATGGACTGGTGTCTTTATTCAACCTTACTATGTAACTATGTAACTATGTAACTCATGGTAAAAAGAACCCTTCAGAGTAGAAATATAGGAACTACCAGAGATGACTTGTTTTTCTAAGTTACAAACCCCAAGGTTGTTCTTCCTCATGTCTGATCCTGAGCAATTGACTCACGTCTTCCTTGAGCTTTCTTGGTCTTCACATCGATTTACCTAAAGAATATTAATGCTTTTTCATCCTCTCCTGGGGCTATGGCATACAACACGTGAAACAGTTCTAGTGTTTGTCTTAACAATCCTAATCAAGAAGCTGAATTATCCAACTTTTCTGTCTGCTGGGTGCTGAGCCTGCTGATAGAATAACTGAAGCCATGTTACCCCAGTTTTTGTTAAACCTTTCTTGTAAACATTCAAGAAGGTCATTCCCTGAAATTCAGATTTTGATGGCTGTAGCCATCCAAGTCTAGTCTTACTTTTATAATTCTTAAACTAATCAAACGTGTGGCTAACCGAGGGCTCAAAGGTTCCAGTAAAGGCCAGGAGCGTCAAGTCAGCTGTCACCAGGGATCCCATTGGTGTTATTCACAATAGAATACTAATGGGAGCAGCACAGTCGTGCACAGGTTTTGTGTTTGTCAGCAGGCCGTCGGGGCAACGTTTATCGTGAGTGATGATGGATCTACATCTCTGGACAATCTGATTGACAGTGAATCTACACAATGTTTTTTTGTTTTTTTTGTTTTTGTAAATGTAGCACTACCCCTGCAGGAGCCACTGGGTAATTTTGGACCTCGCTAACACCACCAGTATACCTGTCTGTAAACCTCAGCAGGCACAATAAAATTAGACTCACAAATCTCTAAAAGAATAACAGATTGTATGGACAGGTTAAAGCTCATAAAAGTATCAGAATATATGGGCACGTTAAAGTTAACCAGCATACACATAATGCACAAGTCGCTTACAGCTTTAAATTCCAGTATATACTGTGACCCCAAGGGCATAAACGATAGCTCCCTATATGAGGCTCCCCAAGTGACCAACAAAAATAACAACGCAGATCAACTATGCCACTTGAGAGCTTTCAGACAAAGGGGCTAGGTTTAGGCCTGAGATATAAAGACCTACAGTTAAACAAAGGTCTGCCCGCAGGATCAAGTGATTCTGATTATAGTCTCTGCTGTTTTAATTATCCTGCCAGATACGTTGGCATGAAGATGTTGGCATGCAGGGAAGTAAGGGTGTATCTGTAGATTGGGTTTTATAATATTGTACCTGGGAAGTTGGCTTGATCAGTGGAGGAGAATCTTTAGATGCAGATGAGTACTCTAGACAGACGCAGGTACAGTTGCAGCAATTAAATGTTAGGGTGTGCACAGTAGCAGCAGTCCTGAGTACCAGAACAAGTAATCTGGCTGCCCTGGGCCCAGGGGCGGACTGACAACTCATGGGGCCCCCGGGCAATAGGAGATCATGGGGCCCCCGGGCAATAGGAGAAGATCATGGGGCCCCCGGGCAATAGGAGAAGATCATGGGGCCCCCGGGCAATAGGAGAAGATTATGGGGCACCCAGACAATAGGAGATTATGGGCCCCCCAGGCAATAGATTATGGGGCCACACAGTATACACACACACACACACAGTATACACACACAGACACACAATGTACACACACAGTATACACACACAGAATACACATACACACACTGAAAAGGTACTGGAGAGGCGGGGCAGCTATAATCTTGGGATTTTTAAAAAAACACAGATTTTTACATACTGTCCCTGTTTTTTTGAGGCTGGCAACCCCTTAGTGGCATGGGGCCCTCGGGCAGTGCCCAAGTGCCCGAATGGTCAGTCCGCCCCTGCCTGGGCCTAGCCTAGCAACAACATGAACATTTAGCACAATGATGGGTACAGGGTATATATCTGCAGCTTCCTGCAAGTTAGGACTGACAACATAAACAAGGGCTCAGCTTAACTGTGGGTCTGTGGCCCACTCACCACTCTCTTTCTAGGTAATTTTCCTGTAGCAGTTGTTGCTTCTCTCATTCTCTCTCTGGTTGGCCCACTTCCCAACTGCCCCGCTTCTTCCTGGGCTTTTCCTTTTATCAGACCCCTCCTGCTTTCAGGTATCCCTGGGTACTGTAGTTGATTTCCCAGTGGATGGTCGTGTTGTTGGAGAAGGATGCATGCAGGCTGTGATGGAGCATCTGAGCAAAGAAAGAATAGCGCCCATGGGACTTTAAATGAGGTGAGCACAGAAAGGTCAATAAGAATATACAAAGTAAACACAGTTAATTAATTTATTAAAAATGTATAACGATCATTGTATATGGGATGCATAAACAAAGGTGCCAAGCCACTTGGCAGTGATCGATATAGCATACCAAGCGGCCACATACATATATTGAAATTGTTGATGCACAGTAATACACAGGCATCATAAACTCAACCCGTTTCGCGAGTCACTACATTACCAGATATGCTCATAATATTACCTGATTGGGTCATACACTATATAGACCCTTCATATATATATGAAGATATATATATCTTCAGATATACATATTTGTTGCAGCTGCCAATCATGTTGGACATCAAAGGGTACATCATCTGGCTCCCATGTTATGCTTGCCCTCCATTGGTCCCCCGGGGGGGTCTTTGCTGGTTCCCTTCCTTCAGCTCCCGGTACAGACACACCTTGCCGCCACCTGTGGGTTAATTGGCGTTTGAGATGTTGGCTTAATCCATATGTGAGTATGGAATCTCTTTGCGTTAGGTCCTCCATATTTGGTTTATGACATTTATCTTTATGTTATATATTTCCTATTTATATTTTTATTCTGTAGATACACTGCATTTACATCTACTCCTGAAGAAGCGAGCAGTGACTTGCGAAAAGCGTAGAGTTTATGATGCCTGTGTAATACTGTATATCAACAATATATGTATGTGGCCGCTTGGTATGCTAAAACGTTTTTTTTTTAATGACAGTCTACTGACTGGAGTGGTATCAGAAGAAAAGCCAATGTAGCAGCAATATTTAAAAAAGGGCCAAAATACATCCCTGGGAATTACAGACCAGTTAGCCTAAAATCAATAGTAAGGATGAGCCGAACACCCCCAGGTTCGGTTCGCACCAGAACTTGCGAACAGGCAACAAATTCGGACGAACACCTTTAAAGTCTATGGGAAACAAATATGAAAAATCAAAAGTGCTCATTTTAAAGGCTTATATGCAAGTTATTGTTATAAAAAGTGTTTGGGGACCCGGGTCCTGCCCCAGGGGACATGAATCAATGCAAAAAAATGTTTTAAAAACAGCCCTTTTTTCGGGAGCAGTGATTTTAATAATGCTTAAAGTGAAATAATAAAAATTAAATATTCCTTTAAATATCGTGCCTGGGGGGTGTCTATAGTACAAAATGACATTTCTAAAGGAAAAAAATGTCATTTAAAACTGATCGCATCTGTAATGAATTGTCGGGTCTTGGCAATATAGATAAAACTCATTGAAAAAAACGGCATTGGTCCCCCCCCAGTCCATTACCAGGCCCTTTGGGTCTGGTATGAAAATTAAGGGGAACCCTGTGCCAAATTTAAAAAAAAATGGTGTAGGGGTCCCCCCCCCAAAATCCATACCAGGCCCTTCAGGCATGGTAGGGATTTTAAGGGGAACCCTGTGCCAAAATGAAAAAAAAAATGGCGAAGGGGTCTCCCCCAAAATCCATACCAGACCCTTATCCGAGCATGCAACCTGGCAGGCCGCAGGAAAAGAGGGGGGGACAAGAGAGCGCCTCCCCTCCTGAACAGTACCAGGCCACATGCCCTTAACATGGGGAGGGTGCTTTGGAGTAGCCCCCAAAGCACCTTGTCCCCATGTTGATGGGGACAAGGGCCTCATCCGCAAAACCCTTGCCCGGTGGTTGTGGGGGGTCTACCGGCGGTGGGCTAATAGGAATCTGGAAGCCCCCTTTAACAAGGTGACTCTGTCCCCATCTGACGCCACGTGACATCAGAGGAAGGCGGGATTGATCGTTTATGTCACCGAGTGGCCCTACCCTCTATATAACTATAAAGCTGTATAACAGCTGTCATCAAGAAGAAGCATCACTCGGCGGGAGCCTCCCATGGAGGTGGAGCTATTGCAGCTTTCTTTTTTCTTTTTTTCAGCTCGTCAGGCAGCGTGAGATGGATCTACATTACGGGACATTTTATTTTTTTTATTTTTTAATAAAGGACTTGTCCCAAAGTGTCGCCTGTCTTCTTTACTATTTTTGCACTTTTTTTGGTGAAATGGTAGGGGTGCAATGTACCCGTTACCAATTCACATAGGGGGGGAGGCCGGGATCTGGGGTTCCCCTTGTTAAAGGGGGCTTCCAGATTCTGATAAGCCCCCCGCCCACAGACCCCCACCACCACCAGGAAAGGGTTGTGGGGATGAGGCCCTTTTCCCCATCAACATGGGGACAAGGTGCTTTGGGGGGCTACTCCAAAGCACCCTCCCCATGTTGAGGGCATGTGGCCTGGTACAGTTCAGGGGGGGGCGCTCTCCCCCCCTCCACCCCTCTTTTCTTGTGGTCTGCCAGGTTGCATGCTCAGATAAGGGTCTGGTATGGATTTTGGGGGGACCCCTACGCCATTTTTAAAAAAAAATTGGCGCAGGGTTCCCCTTAATATCCATACCAAACCTGAAGGGCCTGGTATGGATTTTGGGGGAATCCCTACTCAATTTTTAGGGGTTACCCTTAATATTCATACCAGATCCAAAGGGCCTGGTAATGGACTGGGGGGAACCCATGTCGTTTTTTTCAATGACTTTTATCTATATTGCCGAGACCCGACAATTCATTACAGCAGCAATCAGTTTTAAATTACTTTTTTTCCTTTAGAAATGTCATTTTGCTGCGGTACTGTTCTAAACACGGGAAAACTGCACCACTTTATAGACACCACCCAGGCATGATATTTAAGGGAATATTTCATTTTTATTGTTTCACTTTAAGCATTATTAAAATCACTGCTCCCGAAAAAACGGCTGTTTTTAAAACTTTTTTTTGCATTGATACATGTCCCCTGGGGTGTCCCCAAACACTTTTTATGACAATACCATGCATATAAGCTTTTAAAATTAGCACTTTTGGTTTTTCATGTTAGTGTCCCATAGACTTTAACGGGGTTCTATGGCTTTCGCATTTGCCGCGAACACCGCATAATGTTTGTTGTTCACGCACAACCAAAGTTCGGCTCAAACATATGCTCAGGCCGAACTGTTCGCCCATCCCTAATCAATAGTATGCAAGCTCTTGGAGGGGATGATAAGGGACTATATACAAGATTTTAGTAATAAGAACGGTATCATTAGCAGTAATCAGCATGGATTCATGAAGAATCGTTCTTGCCAAACCAATCTACTAACCTTCTATGAGGAGGTGAGTTGCCATCTAGATAAAGGAAGGCCCGTAGACATGGTGTATCTGGATTTTGCAAAAGCATTTGACACAGTTACCCATAAACGTTTACTGTACAAAATAAGGTCTGTTGGCATGGACCATAGGGTGAGTACATGGATTGAAAACTGGCTACAAGGGAGAGTTCAGAGGGTGGTGATAAATGGGGAGTACTCAGAATGGTCAGGGGTGGGTAGTGGGGTCACCCAGGGTTCTGTGTTGGGACCAATCCTATTTAATTTGTTCATAAACGACCTGGAGGATGGGATAAACAGTTCAATCTCTGTATTTGCGGATGATACTAAGCTAAGCAGGGCAATAGCTTCTCCGCAGGATGTGGAAACCTTGCAAGAAGATCTGAACAAATTAATGGGGTGGGCAACTACATGGCAAATGAGGTTCAATGTAGAAAAATGTAAAATAATGCATTTGGGTGGCAAAAATATGAAGGCAATGTATACACTGGGGGGAGAACCTCTGGGGGAATCTAGGATGGAAAAGGACCTGATAGGCTCAGCAATGGCATGCAATGCCAAGCTGCTGCTAACAAAGCAAACTGAATATTGGCATGCATTAAAAAGGGCATTAATTCCAGAGATAAAGCAATAATTCTCCCGCTCTACAAGACTCTGGTCCAGCCGCACCTGGAGTATGCTGTCCAGTTCTGGGCACCAGTCCTCAGGAAGGATGTGCTGGAAATGGAGCAAGTACAAAGAAGGGCAACAAAGCTAATAAAGGGTCTGGAGGATATTAGTTATGAGGAAAGGTTGCGAGCACTGAACTTATTCTCTCTGGAGAAGAGACGCTTGAGAGGGGATATGATTTCAATATACAAATACCGTACTGGTGACCCCACAATAGGGATAAAACTTTTTCGCAGAAGAGAGTGCAACAAGACTCGTGGCCATTCACTAAAATTAGAAGAAAAGAGGTTTAACCTTAAACTGTGTAGAGGGTTCAAGAGCGGCAAGGATGTGGAATTCCCTTCCACAGGCGGTGGTCTCAGCGGGGGGCATCGATAGTTTCAAGAAACTATTAGATAAGCACCTGAACGACCACAACATACAGGGATATACAATGTAATACTGGCATTTAATCACACACATAGGTTGGACTTGATGGACTTGTGTCTTTTTTCAATCTCGCCTATTATGTAACTATGTATGCTGTATCCATCACTGCCAAGTGGCTTGGCACCTTTGTTTATGTATCCCACATACAATGATTGTTATACTATTTTAATTAATTTATAAACTGTGCTTACTCTTATTGACCTTTTTGTGCTGACCTCATTTAAAGTCCTACGGGCGCTATTCTTTGTTGTTATATTTAATTTGGTGATGGAGGTTTGTCACTGGCAACACCAGACCATTTTCTCTTTGTACGACTTGTTGGATTTTGGACTGTGATTATTACTTTAGAGAGCGAACCTCTTGTTTGGAATGTGGTGTATGTAGCATATTTGACACAAAGATTGAATCCGTTTTTATACCCTCTCCAGTGCTCTATAAAAAAAAAATATATATTTTTTTTCAATAATTATTAAAGTATAACTAAGGCAATTTGTTTTTTAACATTTTGGATAGAATGGAGAGGGATTAGAACACCTGTCAGTTTTTATTACTGTCTGCATCTCCTGTTAGGGAGTTTTTTCCTATTTACCATTATCAATAAAAGTAAAAGTAAGAGAAAAACTAAAACCAAAACTTTGGGTTCTCGCCAGAAATGTAATAGAGGGGAAATCTTCCAATGGGAGTGTTAGTTCTGGTGACCTGGGGAGCCCCAAGGGAATACCTTAAGGGGATTTCCTCTCATTTCCTGTTTTGGCTCTGGAACAGGATGTGAAGTTAAATCTCCCCAATGGGACACAGATGGCAAAAAAAACTGATAGTTATAACCTCTCCTTACTGTATGAATGAATCCAAAATGAAAAAAAAAGTTGCCTATAGTTCTGCTTTAATTAAGCAAATAATGATGATATGCCCTTTTACATTGGGGCTCAGAGGAATAGCGCCCCTTAATTTGGTTAGTGAAGAAATGCCCCTTACACTGGTTGACGGTGAGAAAAATCCCCCTTCACATTGGTGGATACCTCTTACATTGGTGGTCAGTGGGAAGATATCTCCTTACATTGGTCTGGAAAAATTGGAAAGGAGGAAAGGGTCAGGAGCACCACGTCCCAGAAAGTAGGTTTAGAGAAAATAGGCACATTGAGGCCATAAATTGGCCCCAGGGACTTTTGAACGGTGCTAGGATCAATAAGGTAGAAAGTATAGAATAAAACAGATCTTTTATTTAACAATCTTTAAAAACAGACATTGGCCAAAAACAACATTAGAAATAGATTTACAAAGCAAATACAGAAATTCATGGATACAGAGATTAATACCACTCTCTCAACATGTTTCGCTTTCCTAAGCTTCTTCAGGAGATATATTGTGGTATTTTGGTCAGCTATAAAGGTAGAAAAGATATATATAGATAAGAATTACATGTCTGCTAATGTAATGGTGGGTAACTAACTGTCTGCTAACAGTTAGTTACCCACCAGCTGTCTGTGGGTGTTCTGGTCCTGTATGCTGCCCATTCTCGACTGCCATCCTGCTGCATTACAAGAACCATTCATTTACATATACAGCAATTTGGCTTTTCACCATCCTTTGGATGTGACTCTGGGTTATCTGTGAATTGATTCTATTAAAGGTACACAACTATATTTCTATCCTGGATGATTTTTCACCCCCATGCATAGCGTTTCTGCTAGCCAACCCTATATTTTTGAAGCTGATTTTATGTTAATACCCCTGTATTTAACTCTTCTCTCCTTTAGAGAATTTCATCCACTCTTAGAATCTTTTATCCCTCTCTGCATGCCTTTTTCAATGAGGTGTGGACTGAAGAGCAAAACATCAGCCAAGCACAAATCAATTTTTCACTATATATTTTTCTTTCTACGGGTAAGATCGAAAAGAAATTTGTGACGTGGTATGTGACGTGGTGTTTGTAATTTTTTTTTTGTTTTTGTTACAATATTAATTGTCATATATCTGTATATATATTAACATTTTTTCTGATATGTTTTCATTTGTATATATTTTTCATTTTTAATAATTTTTTCCCGCCATGATTAAACCAATATAATTTATGATTCGAAATTCATTAGCAGACATGTAATTCTTATCTATATATATCTTTTCTACCTTTATAGCTGACCAAAATACCACAATATAACTCCTGAAGAAGCTTAGGAAAGCGAAACATGTTGAGAGAGTGGTATTAATCTCTGTATCAATGAATTTCTGTATTTGCTTTGTAAATCTATTTCTAATGTTGTTTTTGGCCAATGTCTGTTTTTAAAGATTGTTAAATAAAAGATCTGTTTTATTCTATACTTTCTACCTTATTGATCCTAGCACCCTTCAAAAGTCCCTGGGGCCAATTTATGGCCTCAATGTCCCTATCCTTACATTGGTCGTCAGTGAGAAGAATGCTCTTTACATTAGACATGTGGACTGCCGAAAAATGTGTTTGTTTTTGTTTCATTCTTTTTTCTTTTTTTTTTTGTTTTTTGGGTCATTCGTTATGATCGCAATTTGTAAATTCAAAAATACGAAAATAAGAAAGAAAATTAGAAAGAATAACTAACGAACTAACTAATAATAACTAACTATTAAATTATAGGTATTGGAATTTCCTTTCAAATTTTTCTGCTAGTGAACGTAACGAATACGAATTTATCCAAAGTTACGAATTATTTGAAATAACGAATGCCGTATCTAACCGAATGGAACATAACAAATTAATAATAATAAATAAAAAACATTGTATTATTATTATTATTATTTATTATTATTAATGTGTTCCGTTCCATTTGTTTAGATGCGGCATTCGCTATTTGGAATAATTTGTAACTTTGAATAAATTCATATTCGTTATGTTCACTAACAGCCAAATTTGAAAGGGAATTCCAATACCTATAATTTAATAGTTATTATTAGTTAGTTCGTTAGAAAATAAAAGAAAATGAAAGAATAACTAACGAACTAACTAATAATAACTAACTATTAAATTATGGGTATTGGAATTTCCTTTCAAATTTGGCTGTTAGTGAACGTAACGAATACAAATTTATCCGAAGTTAGGAATTATTTGAAATAACGAATGCCACATCTAAACAAATGGAACGGAACAAATCAATAATAAATAATAATAATAATAAAATTAAAACATTTTTAGTATTATTATTAATTATCATTAATTTGTTACGTTCCATTCGGTTAGATACGGCATTCGTTATTTCGGATAATTCGTAACTTTGGATAAATTCATATTCATTATGTTCACTAATAGCCAAATTTGAAAGGAAATTCCAATAATAATTAGTAATAGTTAAGTTATTATTAGTTAGTAATTATTTCAGATTTTTGAATTTTCGTGTTTTCATATTTAGGAATTAACGAATTTGCCGAAATTCGTTAAAAAACTAATTTGAAATGAATTGCACATGTCTACTTAACACTGAAGGTCAGTGGGAAGAATGCTCCTTACATTGGGGATCAGTGGGAAGAATGTCCCTTACATTGGTGATCAGTGGGAAGAATGCTCCTTACATTGGTGATCAGTGGGAAGAATGTCCCTTACATTGGTGATCAGTGAAAAGAATGCCCCTTACATTGGTGATCAGTGGGAAGAATGCTCCTTACATTGGTAATCAGTGGGAAGAATGTCCCTTACATTGGTGATCAGTGGGAAGAATGTCCCTTACATTGGTGATCAGTGGGAAGAATGCTCCTTACATTGGGGATCAGTGGGAAGAATGCTCCTTACATTGGTGATCAGTGGGAAGAATACCCCTTACATTGGTGGTCAGTGGGAAGAATGCTCCTTACATTGGGGATCAGTCGGAAGAGTGCTCCTTACATTGGTGATCAGTGTGAAGAATGCTCCTTACATTGGGGATCAGTGGGAAGAATGCTCCTTACATTGGGGATCAGTGGGAAGAATGCTCCCTACATTGGTGATCAGTGGGAAGAATGCTCCCTACATTGGTGATCAGTGGGAAGAATGCCCCTTACATTAGGGGTCAGTGGGAAGAATGTTTCATACGTTGGTGGCATACAGAAAGCTAAAATAGAGTACTGGCATCGGTGGTTACTTGAAAAAACAGCTTGTCCTTACATATAATGTCAGTGTTGTAAGTATGCAGGTGCCCTTAACAATCCACTGCTTACTGCTCAAGGAACCTCTAGAATCCTCTAGAGGAAGTCTAGTGTTCCACAGAATCCAGAACTCAGGAACAATACAGAATGCAAATGATCCACGGTTGGCATAAAGCAGCCCAGTGTGTACAAAGAAAAACATTCCTAACATTACACCAGCCTCAGCTGCTGACACAAGACTTGTTGGGTCCATGGAATAATACTGTGTATACAAAATACCGACCCTATCTAGTGCATATCATATGAGACATTGCAATCTGTCAAACTAAAGAACATTTTCCCAATCTTCACTTGTTTGTTCTGGTGATCATATGACCTTTATAGCCTCATTTTCCTGGTTTTAGCACACCATGGTCTCTAGCAAAGACTGGGTACTTCTCTGTCTATACCTTACATCTGTCCATGATAATTTGCTTTAAACCTTAACCTCTGAACCCTTTGGACTTGATTCCAGCTCTTGATCCTCTATTGTGCTCCTCATCTGATTTAATCACTATAGAAGGGGAGCATTATCAGTCCAACAATGACAACAAGAACAGTGTTTTATACATGAAGATGTCTACTACATCTTATCCTTTGTTCTGTCTTCGTGCCATCAGGCCATCATGATGTTTCACACCTGCCCCTACACATCAAAAAAAAAAATGCACACCAGAACCAAGCTGGTGATTTCTTACAGATTGAGAAATTTCTACATGAAATAAAATATAATATTTCTCTCTCACACATTTTATTCTTTGTGGTGTTCTGTTTGCCGTTTTGCCATATGCTACATGGTGTGTTTATACTGAACGGGGAGCGATCTGGTTCATTGATCAGAAGATGACAGTTTATATTCAACACTGAATTGACTCCCAGGAATGTCCACAGAGCCGAAGGATTATGATTTACCGGCGGATGATGGAATTCTAAGATAAACTCTGCGAGTAACTTGAGGATAAAATTATTCTGGATCTGGTTTGGGGGTAAAGACCCCGAGCCAAATTCCATTTTTTAAATATATGACAGTTCTGGAGGGCTGAAAGTGGACTGAAAAGATGAAAAGATTATGGCAGGGTTGCACTGTTTTATGATTGAAGGGCTTTTTATTTGGATAGGGGATAAAAGAACAACTATAGTGCAAAGTCATTATGATGTTTTATATATATATATATAGATTGATGGATGAATGAATGTACTGATGAATGGATGGGGGATGGGTGGATGGATGGGTAAATATCCCAATAGTTTTAGTAGATAGATAGCATATATAAAGAGCCAAGTCCCACATGCTACTATTAATCAGGTTATTGTATTATTTATTGGAAGAAATCATTAGCCCAGTGCAATGCCTTTATGGGTTTGGGATATGTGACCCCATAGACATCCTGCAGAATTTGCTTTCAACTAGAGATGGGCTGAACGACCCCCTCTTCGGTTTGCACCAGAACTCTGGAACATCGTGAAAATTCGGAGCCGAATAATGAACCCCATTGAAGTCTATGGGACCCGAACTGGAAAAATCAAAAGTGCCCCTTTTGAGGGCTTGGATGCAACTTATTGGGCATACAAAGGATCTGGGTACTGCCCTAGGGGACATGTATCAATAAAAAAAAAGTTTGTAAAAAATATAATTTTTAAATGAGCAGTGATTTACTCATGCTTAAAGTGAAATAATACATTTTTTAAATTCCTCTAAATATAGTGCCTGGGGGCCCCTTAGTCTGCCTGTAAAGTGACGCATCTGTACTGTGTATAGAACCTGCTGCAGCAAAAATTATATTTATAAAGCCAATAAAATGACATTTTCCCTCCAAGCTTTCTTTATTTTGTAAACAACAGCTTGAGGAACCAGGCTGTATGATGAGGCCACAATTTAGTGCACTCGGAACAAGATTAGAGATTTTTTGGATACATTTTGGTGTCTGTTTCGCAGACTTTGGATAGAAGTAACAGGTGTGGAAAAATTGAGCTTTGGGTGTTGGTGTTGTCTTCACACCATAACTCTATAGAGGTACTCTTGATGAAAGAGGTCAAGCAGGTGCGGAAAAATTGGTCCTTGGATGTTAATTGTGCCCATGAAACCTATACCAAAAAATGTCTTCACGATAAAATCAACACTCACAAAGCTAGGCAGCCTAGAGTGTCTTGCACAGATTCCACATCTCCAAAAAATCGTAATCAGCGGCATCGGCATCAGGGGCTTTATAGCTGCTGCTAATCCAGGAATAATTCATTTGGATAAATGTCAGACGGTCAATGGAGTCTGTGGACAGAAGCGCTCTTTTATCTGTCACAAAAGCTCCAGCAGCACTGAATATTAAGTTCTGGTCAGTGGTCTATTCTCATGACCCAGTAACCCAGTGGATCGTCAACTATAAAGCTCTCCATGACTGTTTTGGCCCCTAGATAATCTCCCACCATATGATGCAGACGCTGCCGATGGGATGTGGAAGCTGACAGCCCTGGGTGCCGAGGACTAAAATAATTTCGAAATGCATGACTGAGGCAGCCCCCTTCTCCACTGCTCTTCTCTCGACCAACAGAAGCCTCAAAACTAGCCTTTCCATGAGACCGTAACCTAGCAGTGTCTGAAAAGGCATTACATAAACTCCTCTTTAAGGTGTTCTCAAGATATTTCATCCTCTGCTCCCTCTGTGAGGATGGGATGAGTTCTGAGACTTTCCCCTTGTAACGGTGGTCAAGGAGGATTGCCAACCAATAGTGATACTTCTCCTTGATGCCACAAATTCTCAGGGCCTTTCACAGGCTTTGAAGAATGAGGGAGCTCATGCATTGCGAGTTTCTGGAGGCATGAGAAGCAGAGTCCTCTGGGTCACTGAGGATTACAGTATTTGGAACTGCCTCCTCCCAGCCATGTACTACTCCTGAGGGTTCTGGGGATGCAAAACCATCTGTTAAGGTTTGACATATGTCTTTCTATGCTTCAATGCCTCCAAAACTAACATAATATTCCTCTTCCTCCTGTGTGTTCTGTGGTGTCGCAAGAATGGTGTGCATAAAGCGGGCCTTGAGAGGAAAGGAAGTCCTCCTATTCCATCCGCTGTTTGCCACGAGTGCCCTGTCCATAATGCCACGCAGAGTCTGCTCCAGCAGGAACACAACAGGGATTGTGTCACTGATGCATGCATTGTCGCAGCTCACCATCCTTGTCGCGGTGACAATGCATTGCATGCATCCTTTATCAGCAGCCATTGGCGCGGGGGAAAAAAAGCTGAGCCGGCCTTAGCCTGTCATTGTGGTGACACAGGTACTTGTTGATGGCCCTCTGCTGCATTTGCAGCTGCTGCAGCATTGCCACAGTTGAGTTCCACCTGGTAGGCATGTCACAAATTAGTCGGTTTACGAGCAGGTGGAATTCCCACTAAATTCCACTAGTAGGCTACAGACTCTTCTGGCCTACTTTAGCCAATCTTCCAACTCTGGGTACCTCCTTAAGAAACGCTGCACCACCAAATTGAGGACATGTGAAAGGCATGGCACATGTGTCAAGCTTCCCTGTCTAAGAGCAGACAGGAGGTTTGTGCTATTATCCCACACCACCATTCCTGTCTCCAGCTGGTGAGGCGTGAACCACCTCTGCACCTGCCCCTGCAGGGCTAAAAGAATCCCTGCTCTGGTGTGGCTCCTGTCCCCTTGACAGACCAGGTGAAGCACTGCATGGCATCTTTTAGCCTGACTCATTGAATAGTCCCTTGAATGCTTTAGGGGTACTGGTGGTTCATAGGACAATTCAGCAGAGGAGGGCATGGAGGAGGAGGAGAAGGGGGTGGAGCTGACAAATCTCACATCATCACCACCAGCTGTATGGAGACGTGGTGGCAAATCAAGCTGCAGCACTGAGCCCTGTCCTGCATCCTTCCAAGTTGCAGGCAGAGTTACCCAGTGTGCTGTGAACAAAATAAAGTGTCCCTGACGATGCTGGACCATGTGTCAGCAGTAACGTGAACCTTGGTGCTGACTGCCTTGCCTAACAATGCCACAACATTCCTCTCCACGTAATGGTACAGAGTTGGAATGACCTTACGTGCAAAGAAACAGCAACAGGGAACCTGCCATTGTGGTACAGCACATTCTGCAAAATCACAGAACGTGGCAGAATCCACCAGACGGCAAGGCAGGAGTTGTAAAGCTAGCAGCTTTGACAAGCTTGATTTTAGTTGCTGGGCATGAGATTGGCAGTGACTATTTTTTTTGCTGCAACAGCTGGGGCAGAGAAATTTGCCTGCTATAGTCTACAGCTGGTGGTGTGCTGCTGGCAGATGTGCTTTAAGGACCTGTGACACTTCGCTATACCATCATCCCTGTCGGTGGAGGCTGCTGAGAGACCATGAGATATAGTGAAAGTTGACCTGAAAGGTTAGGCGTGAGGAGGAGCAGAATTGCATCCCTTTTGTTAGACTTTCAGGTGCTCATGCCAACGCGCTGGGCGGTTTGAGGTTAAATGTCTTGTCAAGCATGTGCTACCCAAATGGCTGGTGTTTTTTCCACGCTTGACTTGCTTGAGGTAAAGTTTGCATATTGCAACAGTGAGATTGGCTGCACATGTGCTAAAAAAGGCCCAGACACTTGAGCTGTGGGAAGTGGGCTGGGAGATAACAGCTCCACAATGTGATGGAATAGGGTGGCTACTCTTTACTCTTCCATGATGGATGCCTCTTTGGCGTTGTGCCTCATCATCACTTTCCTATTCTGCTCTATCTGGGACCCAAGTCGTGTCAGTGACCTCATCATCATCCCCTCTATCCTCATCACTGGAGCCAACTTGGCAATAAGCTGCGGCTGGGGGAACATGACAGCCAATTTGTTGTTTGCCAGTGTCCCCCCCTCTCTGTAGGCTCATGTTCCTACCTTCCTCAACCTCAGAACCAACATCAGAATCAAGCAATGGCTGTGCATCATCAAGGAGCAAGTGGCTGATGCTGTGTTCAAATAACTCAGCTGACTTCTCCATGCATGATGCTGGGGCTATGGCAGGAGTAGCTGTGGACAAGGAGGCAGAATAAGCGTTGGCAGCTGCGGTGGACTGGTCACTAGTTTCTGCTTGGTTGACGGAGGATGAGGATGGTTTAGTAAGCCAGTCCACCACCTCTTCTGCATGCTGTGGCTGGATAGCACAGGCAACATCACTAAACAGAGGAAATGATGCCCTGCCTGAAGACAGACCATGTCCACCTTTGCCTGTGGAAACAGACGCTGCTGGTCCCCTCACAGTGCCATGGGAACGTCTGTGTCTCCTTGTTGGGTAAGGAGAAATGTGTACTTGGATGCACTTTAATCAATGGAAAGCGGTCTTTGGTGCGCTTTAACTTGATTACTCACTACACAGACACACTCCACTGACACACTGCAATATATTGCAGTAAAACTGCACTGATGCAATTCAATATACTACTGTAAAAGTGCACTAACGCACCCCAATATACTGCAGTAAATGTGCACTAACACACGTCAATAAACTGCAGTAAATGCGCACTAACACAGTTCAATATAGGGCAGTAAACGTGCAGTAAGGCACGTCAATATACTGCAGTAAAAGTGCACTAACACACATCAATATACTGCAGTAAAAGTGCACTAACGCACCTCCATATACTGCAGTAAACCTGCCCGGAAACAATAAACTGACACTATAGTAAAAATGAACAGTATGAACTATCACTATATTCACACTACACTTACACTCTACACTCACAATAGCACACTAACTCGCTAGTAGCAAAAGGACGGAGAGCATTTTGGGACTTTAAATATACCCAGGTGTGCACACTTACCATGCAAAAAGAAAAAAATCCTATATCATACAGTTTGTATAAAGATCATTTTTATTTCATACAATATAAAAACACATATTGTTGTCTGTGAAATACATTACAAAGACAAGCACATTAAATCATCTGAGAAGGTCAACGTGTTTCGCGGATCATCCGATTTATCAGGACCAACAGAATTGAGTGTATTAAAAACAAGTAAATCACAGGGAGTTAAAAACAAATCTACAATAAAAGCAAAAATGGAAGAAAAATAAGCAACAGTAAAAAAATACAGCATATTCATGAGTTGTTGGTACAAATCAGGTTATTGCATTTATCTGAATATAATCATACACAGTTCAATACATTCCTCATGCAACAATCAATTAGTATCTAAGATCTTATCAATTCATTAGGGGAAAAACATAAGTTACTTACCCAGGATGGATGCAATATAGTGTGCTCATGGCTTTATGGAAGGAGAAATTGAAGGTCTCAGAGACAGACTGCAAGCTCACGAGAAGACAACCCTCAAGCACATAAACATAAACCAGAGCAAGCTGCAACAGCCAAAGAAGGAACAATAAAATAAAATATCAACCCACAAAGGGTCCATCAATGCACCCGCGGGTGTACCTAGATGGCGTCCAAACCGAAAATGTGTCACCTGAGGCAGGAAATACTGACCATTGATATCCTGTACACCCAGAATGCCTGGCAATGCCAAGCAGCATAAAGCAGAGGTATACATTCGGCGCCACCTAGCTGCCCAGGTAAGAATACTGGGCAGCAGTCCCACATCATCAGCAAGCGGATCCTCATCAGAAAAACAAAAAGCCAAGGGTGCCAACTCTAAAAGTCTGTGCACAGATGCACACATCTACACAGCAAAAGCAAAGCAACTCACACAAGCATTAGAAATCAAATCTGGCAAAGTGGAGGGAGGACATGAGCCAGCAGAGCTGGAAAAGACCACCATTACCATCCACATCAAGCACGAAGCCTTAAAATAATAAGAGGAGAAGGAAAAATTGCACTAACATAGAAAGACACATATGTGGGAGTGTGAAGGAGCTGCACACCCCGATACAAGTATTTGAAAAAAAAGGATGGAGGATTCCCCATGGGGCTTTTTAGCAGCAATAAAGAGTCAGTATTTGATAAAAATTATTGATTTTATTATAAAAGGACAATTGGACATGAGTAAAGTACAAAAGTTAAAATATGAGCTCTGGTGTACACAAGGCGAAACAATCTAAACTAAGAAAGAACATACATCAAGGTATAATTTCCTGTATTAAGATAGAAATATACATTGTGAAATAGGAAAAATAAAAGGAAACCGAAATGTGACCCACAACCGCCCAAACATAAAGGAGTAGAGACTCACCTCCATCCCTAGGACATTATAAGAACAATAAAAAGAGCGATTATGGGACTTTAAATGAGGTGTATGTCTCTACAAATATGGAATGTCAACTTATTGGTAGTAACCAATCCCCAAAGGGTAGTCCCTGTCATGAACAAAATAATATTTCTTGTGTACAATATAGGCACGATATAAACATATTCGATGCACAATAGTCACATATTTAATGTTTATACATAAAAGGACATGATTGGTACAAACAACAATAATGAAGAATTAATGTACAGATTTGATAATAATAAATATTTATAAACAACATAGTAAGATAATTCATAGTATTCAAGCACGCTGTAAACCTGGCACCCTTGAGTATGGACTCAACGCGTTTCATGGCGTTTAAAGTCAATCGTCAGGAGTAGGATGCTAAAAAATAAGTAAAAAATGGAAAGTAAATAAATTAAATAAATTTGCCTACATCAGAGATCTATATAGTAGGTTAGGCTCACTAGTTAGAAAGAAGATGTAATGATGGTACTAACCTGTAGCGTATCCAATGGGTGTATACCCATTGCTACTGTGTTAAGATGAACAAAGCCTGGGTATGTTTGTCTCACCCGGGGGTTGAGGCGTGGATACCCAGCCCAGTGCAATCCCCCCAAACCCAGCGCCCATACGGATATGCAGGCTAGGTGGGGGGTGGAGGGGCCAGCCAGCCGAGGATAGGAGGATAGACCACACATAGGGGGACCAAGGTGGGGAGTTAAAGGGCCCAGGATAAGGTATGGTTACTGTATATTAGGTAAATCCAGGAACGAAGTGTCCATTAGAATCCTACAATACATACAAGAAAGGGGCTAAGTATATATAATTACATGTATTGTATACATATAAAGATATGAATATCAAAACCTGGGGAAACCTTCACATACCTAGGTCAGGCAAAATGAGGATGAATATTGTTGTCCCAGATAGATGGTAATCGCCTATGAGTGGCCCCCAGCTCCCTCCCGGCTGATATACCCGCCAAAAGGGGCGGGACCCCGCCAACGTCATGCGTGCACGCTAAGCGGCGAGGAGGAGATACACTCCATAGTCGCCGCAGCGTGAGATGATCAAAGTACACACCCCTCGGTCGGCACGTAGGGAGAGGCCGCGCGAGAGAGTGCGTGAGCATGACGTCGAGGTGCTAAGGTCAACCCCTACCCCGTCACATATGGGACGGGCGAAGGGGAGGAACTGAGCACCTCGCAACCCCGGAGCGAGACCACAGAACCCATGGCCATGGACATAAGACTAGGGGAAGTAGATCGAGCTAGTGTAAAAACCCCTAGATAGAGAGCCTAAAACTTGTTAAATAAAGATGACTACATGGACATAGGAATTATGGATAATCTTGCTGGGAAGGAAATCTAATAATTAATATAATATAATGTAGTATAACCTATGTTAAAGCTAAAGTAGGGGTCTATGGATATGTCTGAATAAATAGATATAACTGAAAGTAATATGTTGGGCATAGGGGGTCACATCAGGGAATGGGTGTCTTCCACCCTAATATACATAGGAAAAATAAAAGGAAACCGAAATGTGACCCACAACCGCCCAAACATAAAGGAGTAGAGACTCACCTCCATCCCTAGGACATTATAAGAACAATAAAAAGAGCGATTATGGGACTTTAAATGAGGTGTATGTCTCTACAAATATGGAATGTCAACTTATTGGTAGTAACCAATCCCCAAAGGGTAGTCCCTGTCATGAACAAAATAATATTTCTTGTGTACAATATAGGCACGATATAAACATATTCGATGCACAATAGTCACATATTTAATGTTTATACATAAAAGGACATGATTGGTACAAACAACAATAATGAAGAATTAATGTACAGATTTGATAATAATAAATATTTATAAACAACATAGTAAGATAATTCATAGTATTCAAGCACGCTGTAAACCTGGCACCCTTGAGTATGGACTCAACGCGTTTCATGGCGTTTAAAGCCAATCGTCAGGAGTAGGATGCTAAAAAATAAGTAAAAAATGGAAAGTAAATAAATAAATTAAATAAATTTGCCTACGTCAGAGATCTATATAGTAGGTTAGGCTCACTAGTTAGAAAGAAGATGTAATGATGGTACTAACCTGTAGCGTATCCAATGGGTGTATACCCATTGCTACTGTGTTAAGATGAACAAAGCCTGGGTATGTTTGTCTCACCCGGGGTTGAGGCGGGGATACCCAGCCCAGTGCAATCCCCCCAAACCCAGCGCCCATACGGATATGCAGGCTAGGTGGGGGGTGGAGGGGCCAGCCAGCCTAGGATAGGAGGATAGACCACACATAGGGGGACCAAGGTGGGTAGTTAAAGGGCCCAGGATAAGGTATGGTTACTGTATATTAGGTAAATCCAGGAACGAAGTGTCCATTAGAATCCTACAATACATACAAGAAAGGGGCTAAGTATATATAATTACATGTATTGTATACATATAAAGATATGAATATCAAAACCTGGGGAAACCTTCACATACCTAGGTCAGGCAAAATGAGGATGAATATTGTTGTCCCAGATAGATGGTAATCGCCTATGAGTGGCCCCCAGCTCCCTCCCGGCTGATATACCCGCCAAAAGGGGCGGGACCCCGCCAACGTCATGCATGCACGCTAAGCGGCGAGGAGGAGATACACTCCATAGTCGCCGCAGCGTGAGATGATCAAAGTACACACCCCTCGGTCGGCACGTAGGGAGAGGCCGCGCGAGAGAGTGCGTGAGCATGACGTCGAGGTGCTAAGGTCAACCCCTACCCCGTCACATATGGGACGGGCGAAGGGGAGGAACTGAGCATCTCGCAACCCCGGAGCGAGACCACAGAACCCATGGCCATGGACATATCCGTATGGGCGCCTGCATATCTGTATGGGCGCTGGGTTTGGGGGGATTGCACTGGGCTGGGTATCCCCGCCTCAACCCCGGGTGAGACAAACATACCCAGGCTTTGTTCATCTTAACACAGTAGCAATGGGTATACACCCATTGGATACGCTACAGGTTAGTACCATCATTACATCTTCTTTCTAACTAGTGAGCCTAACCTACTATATAGATCTCTGACGTAGGCAAATTTATTTAATTTATTTATTTACTTTCCATTTTTTACTTATTTTTTAGCATCCTACTCCTGACGATTGGCTTTAAACGCCATGAAACGCGTTGAGTCCATACTCAAGGGTGCCAGGTTTACAGCGTGCTTGAATACTATGAATTATCTTACTATGTTGTTTATAAATATTTATTATTATCAAATCTGTACATTAATTCTTCATTATTGTTGTTTGTACCAATCATGTCCTTTTATGTATAAACATTAAATATGTGACTATTGTGCATCGAATATGTTTATATCGTGCCTATATTGTACACAAGAAATATTATTTTGTTCATGACAGGGACTACCCTTTGGGGATTGGTTACTACCAATAAGTTGACATTCCATATTTGTAGAGACATACACCTCATTTAAAGTCCCATAATCGCTCTTTTTATTGTTCTTATACATTGTGAAATAGTTCCCTATAGTATTAATAATAGCACCATCCGATGTATGAAAACACCCAAATGCATTTTGACCTAAAGGGTTATGGTCTTCTTCAGGGGTTTCCTATATTTCTGTTAATACATCAAAGGGACAAATTTCAATATTTTACAAAATTTAGTATTTAACGTCCGATACAAACACATTTTGATATGCAGTTTTGAGGGTCTCCCTCTTTTAAACCGCTCTTAAAAATGTCTGTCCGTCTTTCTTCCCATCCTTGAAATGCTAATTATACATAATTGCAATTTCCAGGTGTTCTCACCCACATGCTTCCCCTGTGGGGGCCTTATCATTGTGTGACCACTTGTAAGTCTCATGGGCTGGGGTCGCCCCTAGGGATGCAGGCGTGGACAATCCACCAGTGGGGTCTGGGATTGTCTGTGAGGGATCCTTTGGATTTTAAAGAAGTCTCTGGTTAAGCAAACCCATTTGATGGAAAGGGTAAATATACTGCGATATATAATTTAATATATGATACTGCATATCAAAATGTGTTTGTATCGGACATTAAATACTAAATTTTGTAAAATATTGAAATTTGTCCCTTTGATGTATTAACAGAAATATAAGAACCCCCTGAAGAAGACCATAACACTTTAGGTCGAAATGCATTGGGGTATTTCCATACATCGGATGGTGCTATTATTAATACTGTAGGGAACTATTTCACAATGTATATTTCTATCTTAATACAGGAAATTATTCCTTGATGTATGTTCTTGCTTAGTTTATATTGTTTCACCTTGTGCATATCAGAGCTCATATTTTAACTTTTGTACTTTACTCATGTCCAATTGTCCTTTTATAATAAAATCAATAATTTTTATGAAATACTGACTCTTTATTGCTGCTAAAAAGCCCCATGTGGAATCCTCCATCCTTTTTTTTCAAGCAAAAATTGCAAGACTAAAGAAAAAATATTCTAATGAAAAAGCATGAGGAATGTGTACAGTAAATACATAAACAGCTCATAGTGATCAATAAATATATATAGTCCTCCCTATTGTCTACTGACCCATTATGTGATAATGGGATGGTGTCCTACCCTTAATTATTTATCAAATAAAGCATCATATCCCTATAACTGGTGTAATGCAAATAAAACAATTAACTCGCAAATCGAGCATTATATCTCTATAACAGGTATCATGTGAGTTGATTAATTAAAGAGGAGAAGGAAAAAGTAGGGAAAAAAAGGGTCAAGAAAAAGGGGCAAGAAAATGGGCAAAACTGATGAATTAATTTAACCCCGGCGGTTTTGTCGCTTTAAGGCAGGGGTAGGCAACATCGGCCCTCCAGCTGTTTTGAAATTACAAGTCCCATTAAGACATTACAAGACACTGACAATCACAGGCATGACTCCTAGAGGCAGAGCCATGATCGGATTTGTAGTTTCACCACATCTGGAGGGCCGAGGTTGCCTACCCCTGCTTTAAGGGAATAAATCTATCTTGTTTAGATTTGCAATATTTTGCGATCCAAATTGCCCCATCTAGGGGCAGGGTGAATGCGTTCCAGGGCAAGGAATCGGAGACTGTCTGGTTTGTATTGAGGTTTGGTGGCGAAATGCCTGGCTACGGGATTTTCGATTATACCTAAAGTTGCATCCACAATATGGTCTTTAATGGCACGTTACAATTCTCTCTTTGTTCTACCTATGTAAAATGAACTGCAGCTACATGTTAGAAGATATAAAATGCCAATAGTATTGCAGTTTACAAAGTGTCTTGGAGAGAATGGTATGAAGTTAGGTAGAAGCACATTCTTGCTGTTGTTAATATACTTGCAATAGTCGCATTTGCCACATTTAAAAGTGTCCTTTGGGAGCATTCCACAGGGATCTGTAGAGCCACCAGAAGAGAAGTGGCTGGATACCAGTGTATCCTTGATGGATTTGTTGCGACAAAATGTGATGCTTATCATCCACATATCGTCCAGCGGCTGGGTCACCTGTGAGGAGGTGCCAGTGTTTACCCAGAATTTGCCTTATCTGGTCAGATTGGTTGTTAAACTTGATAATCGGGTATATTTTAGATGATGTATCATCTTGTGTGCCTTGAAGCAAGAGTAGATCGCTTGGGCTGTCTCTTGCCCACTGGTAGGCCATTTTAAGGCATTTACAGTTGTATCCCCTTTGCAGGAATCTCTTTTGTAACTCACCCGCCTGCCTTACAAAATACGCATCATTTGTGCAGTTCCGGCCGTTTTGTGTAGGTGCATTGATGAGCCCTTTGTGGGTTTATAGTTTTTTTTATTGTTCCTTCTTTGGCTGTTGCAGCTTGCTCTGGTCTATGTTTATGTACTTGAGGGTTGTCTTCTCATGAGCCGGCAGGCTGTCTCTGAGACCTTCAATTTCTCCTTCCATAAAGCATTGAGCACACTATATTGCATCCATCCTGGGTAAGAAACTTATGTTTTTCCCTAATGGATTGATAAGATCTTAGATACTAATTCATTGTTGCATGAGGAATGTATTGAACTGTGTATGATTATATTCAGATAATTGTGATACACCCAAGTCTATTGGTCCCGATGAAGCGGATGATCCGCGAAATGCGTTGACCCTTCTCAGAAGATTTACTGCGCTTATCTTTGTAATGTATTTCACAGACAACAATATGTGTTTTTTTATTGTATAATCTAAAAATGATAAGGATATATTCAGCGCTGACTAACACAAGGACAAATATCAAAATAAATGCTAGCAGACACTAAAGGTAAATTCAACAACACCTATCATATGCAAAAATAAACAAACAGTACTGCGCAAATATAAATGTCCATATAAAGATGCATAAAGTAAAACAGATGGAGTAAGGGAGTGCGACCACCGGTGAACACACAGGACGACAGGGATAATAACTTCAGTGACTACAATCCCTTCACCACACATGGATGGCCCCTCACCTTAAAGATTCGACCTGAGACAGGTCACACAGCTCATACACCATACAATGGGTGGAACGGTCCAGGTAATCATAACCCTGTTTTCAACACTCATCAAGGTAGAAGGATGTCATATATGCAATAAAAAATAACAAATATAGTGCTCTCTACATGGACGTTTATTGAATGTAAAGATAAAAGATACACTTACAGACCCACGCTGAGGAAGTCCCGCCTACGGACGTAACGCGTACAGGCAGCTAGGAATGCATGACGTCACCCGCGGTCATCTGCTTCTGACACGATTACATGCTGTCTCGCCGGCACTCGGGACTGAGTGCCATTTTTGTAAGTGTATCTTTTATCTTTACATTCAATAAACGTCCACGCAGAGAGCACTATATTTGTTATTTTTTATTGCATATATGACATCTTTCTACCTTGATGAGTGTTGAAAACGGGGTTATGATTACCTGGACCGTTCCACCCATTGTATGGTGTATGAGCTGTGTGACCTGTCTCAGGTTGAATCTTTAAGGTGAGGGGCCATCCATGTGTGGTGAAGGGATTGTAGTCACTGAAGTTATTATCCCTGTCGTCCTGAGTGTTCACCGGTGGTCGCACCCCCTTACTCCATCTGTTTTACTTTATGCATCTTTATATGGACATTTATATTTGCGCAGTACTGTTTGTTTATTTTTTTATTGTATGAAATAAAAAAAATTTTTTATACAAACTGTATGATATAGGAAAAACATTTTTTTTTTTGCATGGTAAGTGTGCACACTGGAGTATATTTAAATATTTAAATCCCAAAATACTATGTCCTTTTGCTACTATATCAGGATGATACCCTAGTGCTCACACATTTTAGGTTTACTGCATTCTTTCCCAAAAATATAAACTCAAAGCACTAACTCGCTAGTAGCAATGAACAGAGCCCTGTTCTATCTATCTCCACTCTAATATCACACTGTAAATGGCTGCTCTGGGAAGGATCCTTTTATAGTGGGGGGTGGGTCTATGAGAAATGAGCCATGATTGGGCACAGACATCATTACTTTTTCCTAGGGTTCCACCAATGCCGATACTAGTATCGGTATCGGCGACGATGTTGAGCATTTGCACGAGTACTTGTACTCGTGCAAATGCTCCTGATCCCTAATCCGATACCTGGGAGTGAAGAGGCAGTGGCGCTCGCTCCTGGAAGTCAGTGGGCGGAGCGGAGAGCGAGTCCTTAACAGGCTGGTAGCAGCAAACGGTAAGCTGGCAGGGGTGCAGAGCTCAAGCCGCATGTTCCATCAGAATCGGCGACCTGGGCCATCGCATTCAGTAACGGAAGTGCCGTTCTGTGTCTCCATCAACAGGTTGAACACCGCAACACCCATCTTGGTACACTCTGCACTCGGCCACAGTAAGTCTGCAGCAGACATCTTGTTACACCCAGCCCATATAGTTCAATAACTATATGGGCTGGGTGTAACAAGATGTCCGCTGCTGCCTTCTGACTGTTGGCTTACTGCGGCCGAGTGCACGGTGTACCAAGATGGGTGTCACAGCATTTGTACTAGCATTGCCACCTATCAGTGCTCATCATTGCTGCATGTCAGTGTCCATCAGTCAGTGCCACCTATCTGTGCTCATCAGTGCTGCATATCAGTGCCACCTATCAGTGCTGCATATCAGTGCCACTTATCAATTCAGTGGCCATCAGTGCTGCATATCAGTGCCACCCAGCAGTTCAGTGCTGCATATCAGTGCCACCCATCAGTGCTCATCAGTGCTGCATATCAGTGCCACCTATCAGTGCTGCATATCAGTGCCACCTATCCAGGGCAGACATCGGAAATTATGGGGCTCCTTACATGGCTTTAGGCCTGGGCCCCCTGGGGCCCGCCCACAGGCCATCCCACCGAGTCCTTCAGTGCACCCACTTTTATTTTAACTATCTTATACCTTTGGAGACTGGAGGGATGGATAGTGCTGGGCATGGGGGGCGATGCGTTGTGGAGAATGGAGGGATGGATGGTGCTGGTGTGGGTTGTGATGCGTTGTGGAGACTGGAGGGATGGATGGTTTTGGGCGTAGGTGGCGATGCGTTGTGGGGACTGGAGGGATGGAGTAGATGCTGGGTAGGGATGAAAATGATTGAGTTGCATTGTGAAAATTAATGAGGATAACTCTGGGTGGGGATGAGAGTTACATAGTGAAGAGGTTCTCCAAAACGTAACTCTCATCTGCACCCAGAGTCATCCATTTTCATAATGCAACTCAATTATACCAGCTTGTCAGCCTCAGGGTGTCCCATCCAAGAAGGAGATAAATAAAGTCCAAATAAAGTCTACAGGCAGCACAGAGGGCACAGGGGGCACAGTCAGCAGCACACATTACATTTTTACGACTTACCCTCCATGCTGCACTCTTGGATCTATCTACATGCACCTGTTATTGCTGTGTCCATGTGCACCGTCGACGAGCTGGCCACTCCCCCTGCCCCTGTGCTGGCCAATCACATTGCAAGCAAACCCAGCAGCAGCCAGCAGGCTCCGCCTCAGCAGGGAATGGATGAGGAGCTTGTTAAATTTCACTACTGTGTGCAGAATACTTAAAAAAAAGATCTGCATAGCCACAGCCAACGGGGGGGGGACAATTGGGAGGGGCAAGTGAAAGTAAAAGTAGGCGGCGGAGGCTTGTCTTGTTTATGCTTCTCTGTAACGGCACGCAGATTAGCAGCAGAGCTCTGTTGTAGGGGGGAGCGGGCCCTGGCCGGCTGGGCCCCTAGGGACACTCGGGCCCCTTACATGAGTACTGCCTGTACTCCCCTGATGGCGGCCCTGCACCTATCAGTTCAGTGCCCATCAGTTCTGAATATTAGTGCAACCTATCAGTTCAGTGCCCATCAGTGCTGCATATTAGTGCCTCCTCATCAGTTCCACCCCATCAGTGCCGCCTCATCAGTGCCCATCAGTGAAGCCTATCATTGCCCATCAGTGCAGCCTCATCAGCGCACATCAGTGAAGGAGAAAAAAATTTACTGTTTACAAAATCACGCTTTGAAAACTGTCACATTAAAAAAAAGTATCAGTACTTGTACTCGGTCTTAAAAAAGTGTTATCGGTGCAACCCTACTTTCTCCAATCATGGCTCTGACAGTGTTCTGTTACCCGACTGGGTAAATCCTTCATTGCTTCAGCCAATCAGGGCATCCAATGATCAAGCGAACGCCCCAACAATTCAGGTGTTCGTCGAACTGGCAAACAGCCAATGCTTGGCCCGTATTCCTACTCGGTCTGAACCGTTCGCCAAACACTACATCCAAATTATATGTAGACTATATGTACAAAATTTTGTGGACACCTATCAAACCAATATGAGCTTGTTGATAGCTTCATGTCCCTATCTCCCTGTCCTTCCTAACTTCTGCTTCTCCCCATTTCTTGTAGGAGCTCTTCAGAGACAGGAAGTGAAAGAGAATGTACCCGGGGGGGGGGGGGGTTGGGCTGGGTCACAGACAGAAAATAAAGATCTGGTAGACTTTTAGTGCTTTCTCCCTCTATCCAAAATGAATATTATATACAATTTTGCTGAAAATAGGCTTTAAAGTGATAAATGTGATATCAAGTTTTTAAGAACTTTCAGCAGTTGATTTAATCACTTACTGAAAATGCAGCTTCTTTACCTTTTAATCCTTGCCTATGCTCCCATTTAAGCTGGTGCCATGATCACTGCCCTCAGTCTGTTGTTTCAGGATTGCTCCTTTCTCTTGTAGAATCCTATGGAGCCATCCTTGCATGCAATCAGTGGCGGATGGTGTTTTTTTGTTTGGGGTGGGTTGCAAACAACCACTCCCCGTCCGCGGCACCTCAAAACCCCCCCAGATGTCAGCTGGTCCACTGGCACTTATCCCATCGGCAGCGGATATCTGTTGGCACATCGGGGATCTTCGGGCACACATCCGTGGGGATCGGCGGACACATCAGGCAGGGGATCAGGCTGCGGCGGGCAGCATCTTATGTGTCCTCTCCTCTTTTGGGAGCACAGTGGCTTCCGCTGTGCATCTCCTCCCCTCCTCCTAGGCGTCCAATAGGATCGCCAGACCTTTCAGCCAATCGGGAAACAGGTATCACACCCCTGCTTCCTGATTGGTGGAGAGGCTGTTCAGTGTTAGAAAAGCGAATATTCATTTGATTTTCTAACACACCTGGGTGGGCTCCAAGTGCAATGCTCTGCTATGCATCAACCTATCCATTAACCATTTAAGGGGGTTGGTGTGGATAGAGGGGGCAGCGCCCATGTGCCCTTAATGGATGGGCCGCCCCTGCATGCAATTACAGAGATGTGTCTCCCTACACTGTGTGCATCATTAGAAACACACAACCCCATAGTCTAAGATGGTATGGCACTCCTCTCCTCCAAGATAACAGACTGGCTGGAGAATGCAAATCCACTGCTAACTCTTCTCTTGTGAAGACCAGAAGTTCAGGGAAGCATCACTGAGAGAGCGGGAGCCAGCAGCACTGAGAGCTGTAAACTGCAAGTAATGGGGTGACAATCTAACAAATAGTTTACCGGGGAATACAAAAGAACAATAATGATTTAATAATACTTTAAATGTATTCATGTCAATAGGCTGTCGACATCCTCATTAAATGCAATAGATTAAAAAAAAAAAAGAAATGAGTATTTTCCAATTTTGAGATGTTAAAGTTCAGACACATCACAGCACAGCTTACAGAAGCTGTATCTGGTTACTGCATTGCTGCTAGCATCATTATACAGTAGAGTTACATGTATATGATTAACTGTGATTCTGTGTTTTAACAATTACAAAGGTGGTGGTCATTTGTATTACTAATTGGAGACTCCAGCCAAGAAAACCGACTTTTTAAGCCCAAGTAAGGTCGAAATGTGGGTGCAGATGTTATGCTGAAGGATTTTTTTTTTTAAAGAAAAGATATACATTGTTAAAATGTAGACAGTCAATCACTGCCTTGGTGGCCACCAGACTTCAGGAATGATCCCATCACTGTAGAGTTCATAGATGCCTACAAAATTTTAAATCCTGCCATCAATATTTTCTATAGCTGTAGAACTGTTGCCATTAAGTGTTAAAGCCCAGAACACTTTTCAAATGTATCAGCTAATAAATAACTGGGAGTTGACTTTTATGACCCAAGTTTCTTGGATAGTTAGGCACTTAGAAAGACAACTAAGAAAAACTTTGTACAAAAAAATAAAAGAATAAACTGTACCATGCAAGGTCTCTTGGACGTCCACAAATTTTCTCTTAGATTACTGGACCTAAAAAGTCATATCCAATGCCAAAAACAGAATAACAGATACAACGTAAAGTAAAAATTTGGCTCTGGACTTTTGTTTAGCTAGTCAAGTTTGGCAAGTGGAAAGTTTTGGAAAAGAAAAATGGCTGTTTTTACAATACCAAAATAAAAGGAGGTTTAAAAGGACATATTGTATGAAGAACTAGGGTTTGCATTTAATATAACTGTACTAACTGTAACTCATTCTTTATAAAAACACAGAAAGCCAAATTCAGAACTGAATGGTTCGAAATTAATATTAATTTGCAGAAATATTTTGGTTATTGTTTAGTTTATTGGCAGACACTTTATGAGTTTTCTATCTCTCCTGTCTATCTAAGCTACATGTCTACCAAATAAGTTATGTCTTCTAATGTGTGTCTTCTTTGGTCTTACGAAAATTGCCAATACCAACATGACCTTGAGTCAAGGATACAACCCTTGGAAATATGTTGGCTGTGCTTTTCTTTTTCACAGTTACCTTGGCTGCAGAAATGTCCTGGCATGTCTCATCTCAGATTAGATGAAGGAATTTACAAATGCTGTCTCAGGAGGCCACGGAAAAGTGAAAAATGCTGCTCTATGGGTAGCCAGGGTGGTCCCACGATTTAGCTGACCTAAGCAGATGACCCGGGCAGCATATATCTGGGCAGAGGAAAAATTTGTTGACGTTCGAAGGGGTCCACATAGATGTTTCTTGCTGTTGTGAAATTCCACAGTGGCCCAAAAATGGTTTCTTTTGCTGGAGTTGAATGCAAATATTTCCAGCTGAAAGAGAGAAGAACACTCTGGAGCTTACCATACACATGATAGGAATATAGAGTGTTCTCCATAACATTCCTAGGATGGCTTTATCTTCTCTTTGTAGACACAAAAGATATGAATGGCAACTCATTTCCATAGACTGCCTTTGGCTCAAAGTAAGTCCCTTTTCTTACAGAGGTAGGAAAAAACTTTCCTTACAGAGGTAGGCAAACATATTAAAACGTATCAAACTGGATTGTATTTCATTATAACATTTTAAATGGTGGCCCTTTCTATAGTCTCGGCACCAACTTGGGACATTGTTGGCTGCATTACTAATGCAGGAATCAAAAGTGACCCCTGAAATTTCCTCAGGTGCCAAGCTACCCAGAAAATATTAACTTTGGCATTTAGTGTTTGATAACAACACATATCCGTGCTTCTTCCATAACACTCTGATGTGCCATTTATGTGCAAACTCACCCTAAAGGCCCACTCACATTTTTTATGCTACATTAACAAATGCATATTAACATGTGTTGTGTTAAGGTAGCTATGGGGCACTTGGTGGTGCCACTGCAGGCTGCGGTGTAGAGCCCCACTGGCACTCAGGATAGCAGGGATGCCAGCGTAAGAAAAACTCATCCAGTGAGCATTTTAGGATGAAAATGTCACTTGCCATGACTGATCCTAGTATGGATGTATATAGTACATGTGAAAGCCCCAGTCAATGCAGTTCCTCAATGGCGTGGCCCGAGGAGCGGCATTGACTGAGGCTTTACATATATACAACCATACTAGGATCAGCCATGGCGAGTGGCGTTTTCGTGCTAAGGTGTTAAGGCAGGCAATTCATTCAAAAGAGTTGCCAGCATATCACAACACCCAGTATGGGTGTTACTTTTTTTTCTTTTTTGGGTCTTTTATTTTTTGGACTGTAGAATGTAAAGGTCCTTCTTTGGGTGCCCATGTGACTGCCTGGTTAATATGAACACTTATCATTGGCTGTAATGTGGTGGCGTTTTCTTTCAACACCATTGGCTGTTTAAACTGTCATGCCATGATGTCATGAAGAGGGGAAGAAGCAAGAAAGGTTGGCAGCGGGCCCGGACGTCAGCACTGGATCAGAAGTCCTGACTCATGGAAGAACCACTGTGGAGGGTCAGGTAGGTAAAAAAAAACACCAGAGATGTTGTGAGATTATTCATAGCGATTAGTCTGTTTACTATTTGCGTGTGTTCTAACTTCACTCCGTACATCAACAAAAGCTTGAATTTCAATAAAGTTGTGATTTTTTTTGTGCCCAAAGTATATGAAGATCAATGTAAAGTTTAACTCCAAGCATTTGTAGCGCTCACCCCCAATGGAGCCACCGTTTTCCGTGTCCACCTTTCTCAGGGCCCACAGCTCTGCAAGCGACGCCATGCGCTCTGACACACTTATGCCGCGTACACACGAGCGGACTTTACGGCAGACTTTGCCCGGCGGACGGGATTTCGTCGGACAATTTGATCGTGTGTGGGCTCCAGCGGACTTGCGCAAATGTTGGACGGACTTGAAACATGTTTTAAATCTATCCGTCGAACTCGAGTCCGGTCGAAAAGTTCGCTCGTCTGTATGCTAGTACGACGGACAAAAAGCCACGCTAGGGCAGCTATTGGCTATGAACTTCCTTATTTTAGTCCGGTCGTACGTCATCACGTAGGAATTCGACAGACTTTGGTGGATTGTGTGTAGGCAAGTCCGTTCATTCAGAAAGTCCGTCGTAAAGTACGTCGAAAAGTCCGCCGGGCAAAGTCTGCCGTAAAGTCCAAACGTGTGTACGCGGCATGAGGCTGAAGAGGGGATATTTATTGCAAATACCCAAAAAAACTTAAAGAAATAGAAACAGCAGTAGTTGAACAACAACTATATGGTTGGCAACAAATAAGTGGAACAGAGAGTAACTCCTGCACCGTGCAGGAGTTACTTTATGGATGTGCACAAAGCAAGGTCCATAAAGATGAGCGAGTTTGGGATGGATAAACTTAACTGGCCTGCTCAGAGTCCTGACCTCAACCCGATAGAACACCTTTGGGATGAATTTGAGCGGAGACTGTGAGCCAGGCCTTCTCGTCCAACATCAGTGCCTGACCTCACAAATGCTCTTCTGGAAGAATGGTCAAACATTCCCATAGACACACTCCTAAACCTTGTGGACAGCCTTCCCTGAAGAGTTAAAGCTGTTAGTTGCAAAGAGGCTAACTCAATATTGAACCCTATGGACTAAAGCCTCGTACACACGATTGGATTTTCCGCAGACAAAACCTCGGACTTTTGTCCGAAGGGCGTTGGCCAGGAACTTGTCTTGCATACAAACGGCAAGGAATTGTCGGCCAACAAACACGAACGTAGTGACGTACTACGTGGTTTTTCAGCTCATTAGCGCCACCCTTTGGGCTCCTTCTGCTAATTTCGTGTTAGTAGAAGTTTGGTGAGTGGTGATTCGCGCTTTTCATTTTGCGCTTTTCAGTTCGTTTCTGAACAGCCGTTAGTCAACCAGACATGTTGCGGAATCGGAGTTGATAACGTGTTATTTATTATTGGCCTTGGAGTTATTGCTTTGACCCAAGTCCAGTCCAGGAAACATTCCCATAGACACACTCCTAAACCTTGTGGACAGCCTTCCCAGAAGAGTTGAAGCTGTTATAGCTGCAAAGGGTGGGCCAACTCAATATTGAATCCCACAGACTAAGACTGGGATGCCATTAAAGCTCATGGTAAAGGCAGACCCAATACTTTTGACAATATAATGTAGTTTAGATGGGTGACAACCTTAAAACATGGCTGCTGAATGTTCCACCATTCATTATTATGCAAATAAAAGTATATAAAAATCTGCTGTGTTAACGCTAGCAGCAGACTGCATCATATTTGTCTGTAATACTGTTGTTATAGTAATTGTACACCTCTGAAATAAAAAATGAACAAAGCATATCCTTCTATAGTGTATACATGCCTTGATCCAAACCAACTAGTGTGATTTCTGTCTGCTCTCTCATGCTTCTGCTATCTGCATGAGTCCCTTCTGACAATCTATGCTGACAACAAGCAATCCTGGGAGACAGGACTCATGGGGCCCCTGGGCAATAGGAGAAGATTATGGGGCCCCGGGCAATAGGAGATTATGGGGCCCCCAGGCAATAGATTATGGGGCCATACAGTATACACACACACATACAGTATACACACACAAACAGTATACACACACAGACACACAATATACACACACAGTATACACACACAGAATAGGTACCGGAGAGGCGGAGCAGCTATAATCTTGGGATTTAAAAAAAAAAAAAAAAAAAAACAGATTTTTACATACTGTCCATGCTTTTATTGAGGCTGGCAACCCCGATGGGGCCCCTTAGTGGCATGGGGCCCTCGGGCAGTGCCCGAGTGCCCGAATGGTCAGTCCCATGGTCCCACCCCCCCCAACTCCAGGACACAACAGGTGACTGACAGCCCCAGCTGTGCATGTTTCCCTATGTGATGGTGTGTGGGTGGAGTGTGTTCATTCCCTTCACTCAGGTCTCAGATTACACTCAGCTCTGTGCTCTATGCTGTGAAGTGTATAACAACAGCTTCCTGCCCTCTGAAGCTAAAGAATGCAAAATGTATGCTTTACTTGGCTGGGGAGGAGAGATGGCTTTAGGTAAACAGAAACAACCTATGTGGGAGGATTTGTTTCCACTCTGTGCATGGCCTGATGCTAGTCACTTCAGTGGGTATATATATATAGGGATTTACAACCATTTTAAACACTTTAAAACAACATGACCAAATATTATTAAACAGGATTTATATAGCGCCAACAGTTTGTGCAACATGAGGGCAGACAGTACAGTTACAACACCACTTAATACAGGAGGAATCAGAGGGCCCTGCTCATTAAAGCTTACAATCTAAAAGGGAGGGTCAAGTGATATAGAAGGTAATAGCTGTGGGGGGATGAGCTGATTGATAAAATGGAACAATCTTTATGTTCTGCAGAATAGGCTTCTCTATAGAGAAGGGTTTTTAGCGATCGCCTAAAAGCAAGCTGAGTAGGTGATAGTCGGACAGATTGGGGTAGGGAGTTCCAGAGGATGGGAGAGGCTTGGTGAAAAGTCCTGGAGGTGAGCATGGGAAGAGGTGACGAGGGAGCTTGAGAGCAGAAGGTCTTGGGAGGAACGAAGAGAACGAGTAGGTTACTGATCCTTAGCTGACCAACAGCTACACTGAGAATGTCCTAAGCCCACTTTCTTGGCAATAAAGTCCCAAGCACATCATTTTTAGGGAGTGATTGTTGTCTCAGGATGTACAGAATGGTGGGTGCCAGTCACTTTAGTTTGAGCTTGTTGTACTTTTATTGCACTAGTGCATGGAGCACAGGAAGGAGGGTGGAGGGTACACAAGATACTTGAAGGTTTATACATAGAACTCAGTCTCTGGTTTTCTGCGCATCATTATAAACTTTCTTTGCCCCTCTCTAACATGGCTATGCTGGCTGCACACTTAAACGTACAATGTGGCTCCTTGACAATTGAAGTTCTAGTGGTGTCTCAATCTTAGCATTCAAGGCAGGACAGCATGGAAAGGTTCCTTTGTTGACATTCCACTCAGTGACTCACCACCTCCATTGTGGGTGGACAACTGCAGTTTGTTTCCTCTAGGCCAGGGGTACGCAACCTTACAGAGGTGGAGATCTACCTGAACAACACGAGAGAAATCAAAATTCACCGGTCACAGTTCCGCCTCTTCATACCTGATTTAAACCTTTACTTGCAGGACTACTGTGTCGTAATTGTGTGCATTGCATAGCAATCATGGGTTTAAATCAGGTGTTGAGAAGGCAACATATCACCTCCTCACCACCTATAAACACACACTTGTGCTCGTTCACACGTAAAGTTATGGGGTGGTAAAACAGCTGGATATATTAGAATTCTATGGCTAAGTGCAGCAAACCCACAGGAAAGCTGCAGGTACACTGCACTGCACCCACAATATGGGTAAACCGCAGCACATCGGTGTGAAAGCAGCCCTATACTATTATGCCCAGTGCGTTGATTCACACTGACCTGAAGATCTCTTTTCTCCTGCTGCTGGCACCACTCTGGAGACCCCTAGCCAGGATAAGAGGTGGAGTGCAGTTGGTATCACTCCACATGGGACAGAAGCCAGCACTACAGAGGAGGCATTGACTTATACTGCTCTTGCTCCCTTCTCTAACTTTACAAGTAGTCCCTCTGCGATGCACTCTGATGCTCTGGAATGGCGGGTCAGCAAACTTAGACCGAGATATACCAGCCACCTGTCCCTGATCTACTGGTAGATCACGATCTACAGGTTGCTGACCCCCGCTCTAGGCCCAAGTAGAACACCCATGGCTGTCAGCATCTTTAGAGGTACCTCCCAGGAGGGGAGATTCTTGCGACACTTCAAACCCATAGGCCCAAAGGCCAATAATAAGATTTTTTTTTACACTTGTGTCCTCACTAGGAAAAAGCCCAAGAGGGTACACCATCTGCATGGAAGTGCCTCAGATATTCAATATCTTATCCAGCTAGAGTTGCCACCTCATCCCTTTAAACCCGAACACATATTAATTACACAGGTTCTGTGGCTAATTGAATGCAGGTAAGGCACTAAGTAAGTTTAATTACCACCTTAATCAGCCAAAGAACCTGTGTAATTAATATGTGTTCGGGTTTAAAGGGATGAGGTGGCAACCCTATATCCAGCATGCATTAGTAAGCTTTTCAAGCCTGCTGATTGCCTAGGGGTCTCCAAACTACAGCCCTCCAGTTGTTCAAGAAATTCCCATCATGCCTAGTCATGTCTGTGAATGTCAGAGTTTTACAATGCCTCATGGGACAGCAACAGTTGGAGGGCCATAGTTTGGAGATCCCTGGTAGGACATCATCTATATTACAAAATGTCACATCTAGTACACCCTGCTAGAGCTAACTCAAAGAGCAAGTGACTGAAATAAATCCCTCCATACTAGTAGAACACTAGCTGATACATACAGACAAGCTGCTTAAAGTCTGTTTTCTACAGGAAAACAAAATTTACAAAAAGAGAATTTTGCAAAAATTCTACTTTCCTACATTATTTATTATTATCATTTTTTATCCCCCAAAATGTTATTTTATTTCTATTTTCTTCCAGTAAAACGAACAGACAAAGTGGGTTCTCTCCATGCACTTCAGGCATTTCATCAGTAGCTTTGAGAACCACTTTAAGTCAACCAAGCTATTTCAGAAACGGGAATAGAAGGAATCTGAACTATTTCTGGCAGCAGGTTGGCTTGTGGATGTTTAATCCATCTCTGAATGACTATCCTCACCGGGAAATCTCACTTCTTCTTACCAGAGTTTTCCAAATTTTTCTCAAGTTTCCGACCTCAGATTTTTGCCACATAACGCGGATCCGTTACTCACTGGTCTTGGGCAGCTCTCTGATTTCCAAGCCTGATCCCGGTATTACTCGGTGTTGTTTTTACTCAATCCCTTGTTTGGCATCCGATTTTGGCTGCCATTGCACCAGTAGATATTTTCGTTTCTACTGCGAGTGGTAAAATAAAGGTCAGAGGGTTTTAGAAAAGGACAGATACCATAAAAAAGGAAAAGGTCTAACCTGAAAATAAACATGTTAATCCACAATTATACAAGCCTACCTAGATCTTTTGAAGCTGTAGTGTGGCTGTGTTGTATAAAAAATGTGTCCTGGTCCAGATATTCCATCTATTAAAGAATGGATTCAGGAAAAATTCTGATATTTCTGCTTTGAAGAGAATACAGTAGATATCTACAAATACATTTGCAACCTTTAAAGTGTCACTAAAAGCTCATCATGAAAAACTATCAATAAATGATGTATTACATACTGTTCATACTCAGTCCCAATGGGATTCGTTTTCTGTATTCTGCAAACAAAAACTTGCTTGAACCTGCTGCTCTCTGTCTCCACCTTCTGTCCATGTCCCCAATTCAGCTGGGGATTTTGCAGAGCGGTGTTGGCAACTCTGCACATGCTCAGTTTTCAGAAGGTTTCTATGCTGAGCATTTCCTCCCTATCACATCTGAGCAGCCCATGTGAGTATAGACCAGTGATGGCGAACCTTGGCACCACAGATGTTTTGGAACTACATTTCCCACAATGCTCAACTACACTGCAGAGTGCATGAGCATCATAGGAAATGTAGTTCCAAAACATCTGGGGTGCCAAGGTTCGCCATCACTGCTATAGAGTCACACATGTGGGCATATACACAGTGGTAAATGACAGCCCACTCCCTCCCTCCTCCTCCATGCCCACTAACCAGCTAAACACAATGGGGGCGGGATATTACTTGTAGATTGATGGAGGCTTCACCTCCCTATTATAAGACACAGGCTGGAGCGGTGTGACACAGCCTATGACTGGCAGAAATCCGCCCACACCATGTTATTGCCAAAAATTTATAAAGATTTGATTTCAAATATATATTTGTATGACAATTTAAAACAGTTTATTGATATTATTTATATATTTTTACTCTGTATTCCAAAGGCTGTTTTTTTATTTTATTTTGAACATGTGACCAGCAGCAGAGGACTAGAAGCGCCTCCTGCTTATGTTTTCCTGCAGACCGGCTGGGAAAGAGCTGGGTCATGTGACAGCTGGATATCGATTAGGAAAAAGGTACGAAGATGTTTTTTTTTTATTTATATGAAAATAATTACATCCATCATTCCCATACAGAAATAAAAGGTACAATGTAAATTAACCACTTCAGCCCCGGAAAATTTTCCCCCTTAATGACCGGGTCATTTTTTGTGATTCGGCAGTGCGTCGCTTTAACTGACAATTGCGCGGTCGTGCGACACTGTACCCAAACAAAATTGACGTCCTTTTTTTCCCCACAATTAGAGCTTTCTTTTTATCACTTCTGCGGTGTTTATTTTTTGCGCTAAACAAGAAAAGAGTGATTTTGAAAAAAAAAAATATCATTTACTTTTTGCTATAATAAATATCCCCCAATTTTTTTTTTTTTTTTAAATTTTTTCATCAGTTTATACCGATATATATTCTTCTACATATGTTTGGTAAAAAAAAAAAATTGCAACAAGCGTATATTAATTCGTTTGCGCAAAAGTTATAGCGTCTACAAAATAGGGGAAAGATTTATTTTTATTATTTATTTATTTTTTACTAGTAATGGAGATGATCAGCGATTTTTTAGCAGGGCTCCGACATTGCGGCGGACAGATCGGACACTTCTGACACTTTTTTTGGGACCATTGACATTTATACAGCGATCAGTGCTATAAAAAAATGCACTGATTACTGTATAAATAAATGTCACTGGCAGGGAAGGAGTTAACACTAGGGGGCGATCAAGGGGTCAAATGTGTTCCCTCATGCGTGTTTCTAACTATGGGGGGGGGGATGGGACTGATTGGAGGAGGAGACATATCGCTGTTCCTGATTACTAGGAACGGGGGTTTCGTTTCAGAACGGGGGTTTCACACACAAATCCCCATTCTGGCTCTCGTGCCCGCGATCGCACGTGGCCGGCGGACATCGCACGCGCATCAGACCCCCGCCGTGCAGCGGCAGCGCCTGCTATGGCTCTTATAGGAGCCAGCATACGGGTACAGCGATTCGCGGGAATGAGCCACTTTGCTGACGTAAACGTATGTGAGCTGGTCGGCAAGCGGTTAACCAGTTTGTGTTTAGTATCACTTATATAACTGGAATATTTGGGTGAACTTTATTCAACAAATCAATTTTTAGTTTGATAATTTTTCGTTCTCTTTCATGATTATACTGTATATAGTGTAGAAAATAATTACCCATCTTGCATGAAGAGGAAATCTTTGACTCACCATTTTTATCTGGACAGGATCACTAAGGAATAATATAGGAATGGTTCAACATGCTCCATTTTGTTGCCATGTATATACATTTTCATACTTATGTATATTTATTTTTTTTTTTTGTATGCACATTACAGAGCTCATTTGTACCTTTCCCCCCCTTTGTTCTCTCCTCCCTACCGCTTATTCTAAATTCCATGTTCTGTTATAAGTCAGGAACTCAATATTGTAATGAATTGCAGCTGTATTTTTCAAATTTATGATATTTTTTTGGATAAATAAAGAACATTTAAAAGAAACGTGTCCTGGGCTCAGTGTTCTGCAGAGTCGGCGTTGGTCTCCCATGCAGTGAAGCTCTTATTATGCAGCCAGGATTAAGTTTTTTGATTGGACTTATTTTTTTTTCACAATTGCCAGGAACTGATATTTTACAATAAAAAAGTACTTCTGTAGCTCTGAGGGGAAGGGAGGGGGTGAAGACAGAAACGCATAAAAAAAAAAAAAAAAAAAATTAAATCAGAGGGATATTTGTCTTGCTCTGAGATTTTAAAGAGAAATATGACATTAAAATATAAAATAAATATTAACCACTTCCATACCGGGCCTATTCTGGCACTCCTCTCCTACATGTAAAAATCATCATTTTTTTTTTTGCTAGAAAATTACTCAGAACCCCCAAACATTACATATATATATATATATTTTTTAGCAGACACCCTAGGGAATAAAATGGTGGTCATTGCAACTTTTTATCTCGCAGGGTATTTGCGCAACAATTTTTCAAACGCTTTTTTTTGGAAAAAAAAAAACAGTTTCATGATTTAAAAAAAAATAACAAAACCGTAAAGTTAGCCCAATTTTTTTGTATAATGTGAAAGATGATGTTACGCCAAGTAAATAGATACCCAACATGTCACGCTTTAAAATTGCGCACACTCATGGATTGACGCCAAACTTCGGTACTTAAAAATCTCCATAGGGTTACAGAGGATGTCTAGTGCTATAATTGTTGCTCGTGCTCTAACGCACGTGACGATACCTCACATGTGTGGTTTGAACGGCGTTTACATATGTGGGCGGGACTTACGTGCGCGAGCTACCGGGGACAGAGGCGTTTTAAATTATTATTTTGTTTATTTTTTTAAATTTTACTTTATTTTATTTTTTTTTTACATTTTCTTTTACATTTATTTTTGATCATTTTTATTCCTATTACAAGGAATGTAAACATCCCAGTAATAGGAATCGTTCGTGACAGGTCCTCTTTATGGAGAGATGCGGGGTCAATAAGACCCAACATCTCTCATCCAGGCTGGAAAGCATGAGATCGGAAAAAAAAATCCACGATCTCATGCTTACCAGCCGCGATCGCGCCTTTGCTCACATCCGCGGCCTGGACGTGACATCATAACGTCACGCCCGGGCCCCCAATGATCATAGAGATGACTGGTGACCATCTTGTCACCGGTAATCTCTATGGTCGTCATCCAACGTCGGCCAATTCTTTCTTCGGGTCCCCGGTGGCACTGGAGAGTCGGGAGAAGCACCGAATGGTGGCGGGAGGGGGTGGGATGTCCACTGAAAACAAGGATATCTGAATGATGCCTGTAGCTGCAGACATCATTCAGATATTCCCACTAAAAGTCAAGGACGTCATATACGTTAATAATAATAAAAAAAAAAATACAGAACATGAAACAGATGTGGAAAAATACCAAGCCTCTATGATTGACTGGAGTAGTTGGAGGTGGTAGATTGAGCTAGTAGACAAGGAAAATACAGTGGGTCAAAGTGATGGCAGTTGTGTACACCTAAGTGAAGTAGATGACAGCTGCTGGAAGCTATGGTATTTGGCTACAATGGATTTAGAACAGCCTCTCAGCCTTTTTCAACCAGGGTGCCCAGGCTCCCCGGGGTGCCTAGAGGTTTCTTCAGGGGTGCCCTGGCAAAAATGCCTAAAAATTGATCAAAAATTGCATACAAGCCAGCAGGTGGCTCAAGCTTGCCTTTTAGTTACACAAAGCCACGCGTTCTCATTATGCACCATTACTTTCTAGATACTGGCATCCTAACAACCAATGGCATCATCAGTTAATAAGGAGGATGTCTGTTGCCTCCACAGTATCCTTGTTTGACCCTCCTGTGCCCCCTCATCCCTCAGCACTGGGGTGACATTAGCTGACTGATGGAGAGAAATTGAGGGAGCAGAGAAACATTGGAATACTAGTCAGTACCAATGTGCAAAAGTGTATTTGCTTTGGAAGAATAAAGCACCTCTAATGTTGGGTGTCCTACATGTGTATGTTGCTGTATTATGTAAAGCTATTAGAATAGTTTTTCACATTTTAGAATGGGCTGCCTCAAGACTGTCCATAATTTAAAAGAGTGCCTTAAGATTGTCTATAATTTTAAAGGGTGCCTCCACTAAAAGTTGCAAAACGCTGATTTAGAACATAAGGTAGATTGCGGTGGCTGGGAATAAATACAGTTGCTTACACAAGATACAGTAGGTTAGGGAAATGCCAGTGGCTGGAGGAGATGGCAGTTGATTACCCTAAATAAAATTAGTAAGAGGGATGCAGTGGCTGAAGGAGATGGCAATTAGGTATAAGGGATGAGATCAATGTGCCGCGCGACCCCTGAAGCTGGTCATTTCTGGTTCTCCCCAATAATTCAGAGGCTGCCCACCACCACATGCACAAGTCCACACACTTTGGCTCCAATAACTCAGTCTAGGTGTTGTCTTTTTAATTGTATTGGTTAAAGAACTTTAAACTGGAGAGGGGTTAGGGCATGGGATACTCCAAAATGCTGCACAATAAACAGGAGCTCACTTTTTTCTAGGCTCACACTCCAGGATTCTGGGACATCATAACGTCACGCCCGGGCCTCCGACGGTCATAGAGATGACTGGTGACCATCTAGTCACCGGAAATCTCTATGGTCGTCATTCGGCGGGGAATGGCCAGTACTCTGAGACCCACAGCTACCATTGGCATTTACATCCCAAAAGCAAACAGTCACCAAGAATCAGTTCAGGGTCATTACTCACAAGCTCCCAGGACAGCTGCACACCTTCCAACTTCTTCCCAACAAGGTCCAATGAGGAAGACGGTCCTTCACCAGATCAGATCTCTATGGTTAAGTCCCACAGCCAGCTCCTCAGAAAGTTCCCTCAAGGTCCGCAGCCCTGACATCATTAAGGCCTCAAGATCAGATTCACAATCCACAGGATATCTCAGAGGCTCAGTAGCCCTTCCCTTGGAACCCTCCTGGGGAAAAAGAACCATCTCTCCAGGGCTTCATACTATTCATCACCTCCTGAACCACCTTCTGGACACTCTTCTCCAGGTATTGGACAGGCCATGATAAATATTCAGGCTGATAATCTGAATCTCCCTCCCTATGTTATGGGAGGTTATTCCAGATGCGGGGGGGGGGGGGGGGGGTTGCAAACTCCTGGCCTGTGAAACTCTGAACAGATCAGAACAATCACTGTTCCCTTGACTACAGACGGAGCCAAAAACTAAATTTGCCTAGCATCCTACCCTGGGAGGGTGCTACGATTGTAATTGGGTGTGGTTCATTGAACTACTCCTAAAATCAGATATTAATTTGAACCCCATTGGAGTCAATGGAAGACAAATCTTTAATTACATGCAGACTAACCTAAATACATACAGTATCTCACAAAAGTGAGTACACCCCTCACATTTTTCTAAATATTTTATTCTATCTTTTCATGTGACAACACTGAAGAAATGACACTTTGCTACAATGTAAAGTAGTGAGTGTACAGCTTGTATAACAGTGTAAATTTGCTGTCCCCTCAAAATAACTCAACACACAGCCATTAATGTCTAAACCACTGGCAACAAAAGTGAGTACACCCCTAAGTGAAAATGTCCAAATTGGGCCCAATTAGCCATTTTCCCTCCCCGGTGTCATGTGACTCATTAGTGTTACAAGGTCTCAGGTGTGAATGGGGAGCAGGTTGTTAAATTTGGTGTTATCGCTCTCACTCTCTCATACTAGTCACTGGAAGTTCAACATGGCACCTCATGGCAAAGAACTCTCTGAGGATCTGAAAAAAAGAATTGTTGCTCTACATAAAGATGGCCTAGGCTATAAGAAGATTGCCAAGACCCTGAAACTGAGCTGCAGCTCTGTGGCCAAGACCATACAGCGGTTTTACAGGACAGGTTCCACTCAGAACAGGCCTCTCCATGGGCGACCAAAGAAGTTGAGGTCACATGCTGAGTGTTATATGCAGAGGTTGTCTTTTGAAAATAGATGTATGAGTGCTACCAGCATTGCTGCAGAGGTTGAAGGGGTGGGGGGGGGGGGGGGGTCAGCCTGTCAGTGCTCAGACCATACTCTGCACATTGCATCAAATTGGTCTGCATGGCTGTCATCCTAGAAGGAAGCCTCTTCTAAAGATGATGAACAAGAAAGCCCGCAAACAGTTTGCTGAAGACAAGCAGCCTAATGCCGCGTACACACGGTTGGATTTTACGACGGGAAATGTTGGATGTGAGCTTGTTGGCTGAAAGTCCGACCGTGTGTACGCTCCATCGAACATTTGCTGTCGGACTTTCCGCCAACAAATGTTTGCTAGCAGGTTCTCAAATTTTCCACCAACAAAACTTTGTTGTCGGACTTTCCGATCGTGTGTACACAAGTCCGCCGCACAAAAGTTCACGCATGCTCGGAATCAAGTACAAGCCGGAAGCGCTCGGTCTTGTAAAACTAGCGTTCGTAATGGAGATATCACATGACTATAGAACTTCCTTTTTCTCGGCTCGCCGTACATCTTGTACATCACTAGTCTGTAATTGTTGGCCAACATTTGTGTGACCGTGTGTATACAAGACAAGTTGGAGCCAACAACCTTCGAACAAAATTTCACGGTTTTGTTGTCAGAAAGTTTGATTGTGTGTACGTGGCATAAGGACATGGATTACTGGAACCATGTCCTGTGGTCTGATGAGACCAAGATAAACTTATTTGGCTCATATGGTGTCATGCGTGTGTGTGGCGGCAACCAGGTGAGGAGTACAAAGACAAGTGTGTTTTGAATACAGTCAAGCATGGTGGTGGGAGTGTCATGGTCTGGGGCTGCATGAGTGCTGCGGGCATTGGGGAGCTACAGATCATTGAGGGAACCATGAATGCCAACATGTACTGTGACATACTGAAGCAAAGCATGATCCCCTCCCTTCGAAGACTGGGCCGCAGGGCAGTATTCCAGCATGATAACGACCCCAAACACACCTCCAAGGCGACCACTGCCTTGCTAAAGAAGTTGAGGGTAAAGGTGATGGACTGGCCAAGCATGTCTCCAGACCTAAACCCTATTGGGCATCTGTGAGGCATCCTCAAAAGGAAGGTGGAGGAGCGCAAGGTCTATAACATCCACCAGCTCCGTGATGTCGTCATGGAGGAGTGGAAGAGGACTCCAGTGGCAACCTGTGAACCTCTAGTGAACTCCATGCCCAAGACGGTGAAGGCAGTGCTGGAAAATAATGGTGGCCACACAAAATATTGACACTTTGGGCCCAATTTGGACATTTTCACTTAGGGGTGTACTCACTTTTGTTGCCAGCTATTTAGACATTAATGGCTGTGTGTTGAGTTATTTTGAGGGGGCAGCAAATTTACACTGTTATACAAGCTGTACACTCACTACTTTACATTGTAGCAAAGTGTCATTTCTTCAGTGTTGTCACATGAAAAGATAGAATAAAATATTTACAAAAATGTGAGGGGTGTACTCACTTTTGTGTGATATTGTATATTGTTCTTGGAGGGTACCTCTATGTTCTCCGGGAGCCGCACTCCTGTGCGTGCTTGTGCACACAGCATAGTGATTGCACTGTGATTGGACACAGAGGATCACATTCAAAAGGGACAGAGCCTATGAGAGTGGTTCTGTACCACATGTCACTGCAGCAGTGCAATCCAGTAACAACAGTCAACAGTGTTAAAATCCATTCCTCTAATGTAATTTACCCTTCTACAATATACATTTACCGGCCACTTTATTAGGTACACCTTGCTGGTACCTGCTTGGGGTTGGCCCCCTTTAGCCTTCAGAATTGCCTTCTTTCTTTGTGGAATAGATTCAACAAGGTGTTGGAAAGATTCCTCAGAGATTTTGGTCCATAGTGACATGATAGCATCACGCAATTGCTGCAGATTTGTTGGCTGCACATCCATGATGCAAATCTCCTGTTCTACCACATCCCAAAGGCGCTCTATTGGATTGAGATCTGGTGAGTGTGGAGGCCATTGGAGTACAGGGACATCATTGTCCAGTGGTGAGATGATTTGAGCTCTGTGACATGGTGATTATCCTGCTGGAAGGAGCCATCAGAAGATGGAGACACTGTAGTCATAAAGGGATGGACATGGTCAGCAACAATACTCAGGTAGGCCGTGGGGTTTAACTGCTTCAGGCCCGAAAGATTTTCCCCCCCTTCCTGACCAGAGCACTTTTTACAATTCGGCACTGCATCACTTTAACTGACAATTGCGCAATTGTGCAACGCTGTACCCAAACGAAATTTGCATCCTTTTTTTTCCCCACAAATAGAGCTTTCTTTTGGTGTTATTTGATCACCTCTGCGGTTTTTATTTTTTGCGCTATAAACAAAAAAAAGATCGACAATTTTGAAAAAAAAAAAACAATAATTTCTACATATTTTTGGTAAAAAAAAAAAAACGCAAAAAGGGGATATTGATTGGTTTGCGCAAAAGTTATAGTGTCTGCAAACAGGAATTATAGATAAATCTTCCCACTTTACATCTATTGCACTAGGGGGTGATCAAGAGGTTAAATATGTGTTCCCTCAGCATGTTCTAACTGTATGGGGATGGGAGTGACTAGGAGAGGAGCCATATCGTTTTTCCTACTTAGTAGGAACAAACGATATGGCTCCTCTCCTCTGACAGCACAGGGATTTGTGTGTTTACACACACAAATCCCCGTGCTGGTGCTCGTGCACGCGATCGCACGTGGCCGGAGGTCCCCCGCCGTGCAGCAGGTGTCACGTGCGCGTGCGCCCTCTGGTGGCCGAGAACAGGTAGGATGTACCCATACAGGATTTCGCTGAGGAGAGCCATTATGCCGCAGTATATCTGTGTGACACAGTCGGCAAGTGGGTAAACAATGCTCATTTGGCACTAAGGGGCCCAGAGTGTGCCAAGAAAATATTCCCCCACACCATTACACCACCACCAGCCTGAACCGGTGATACAAGGCAGGATGGATCCATGCTTTCATGTTTTTTACTCCAAATTCTGACCCCACCATCTGAATGTCTGAAATCGAGACTCATCAGACCAGGCAACTTTTTTCCAATCTTCTATTGTCCAATTTTGGTGATCCTGTGCGAATTGTATCCTCAGTTTCCTGTTCTTAGCTGACAGAAGTGGCACCCGGTGTGGTTTTCTGCTGCTTTAGGTTGGATGTGTTGTGTGTTCAGAGATGGTATTCTGCATATCTTGGTTGTAACGAGTGGTTATCTGAGTTACTGTTGCCTTTCTATCATTTGGAACCAGTCTGCCCATTCTCCTCTGACCTCCTGACATCAACAAGGAATTTTCATCTACACAACTGCCGCTCACTGGATATTTTCTCTTTTTCAGACCATTCTCTGTAAACTCTAGAGATGGTTGTGCTTGGAAATCCCAGTAGATCAGCAGTTTTTGAAATACTCAGACCAGCCCGTCTGGCACCAACAACCATGCCACGTTCAAAGTCACTTAAATCCCCTTTCTTCCCCATTCTGATGCTCGGTTTGAATGTCAGCAAGTCATCTTCACCATGTCTATATGCCTAAATGCATTGAGTGGCTGCCATGTGATTGGCTGATTAGCAATTTGTGTTACCAAACAACTGAACCGGTGTACCTAATACAGTGACTGGTGAGTGTATTTTTGTCAGTGGCATGGAGTTTTTTATTTTTTTATTTTTGGTACTGGTGAACTTTATCCTGATTAGAGCTCTCCTTTAAACTTCCATTACTTTTTCTCCATGAGGAAAGGAACATTATTTATTTCTTCGAGGCTCGGCCACACGGATACTACATATTAAACCAAATTGAAAGTGGCTGCAAGCTGTAAGCCTCAAATTTAATGGCCATTAACAGAGGTCCCATCATTGATCTTACTGCAGTACAGGCTCCATTATCTCTCCCATGGGTTGTCACACTTTATACAGAACCAAAGCGACACACATTGCTAAGAGTGCAACGGGAGGGCCCTTCTCGGCATATTAATCCCCTCTCCGTGTTTTACAAGGAGGGCCGGATTAAAAGGGCCATGAGATTTTTATGACCAGGAGCCGCAACTGTTGTTATTGTTCCATTTTACCCCCTCTTTAATAAAGCCGTTCAGTCTTGGGTGTAATGGGAGCAGAGGATACCTGGAGAGGTGAAAAGCCGGCTCTTTGTGACAGGGACACGCAATCCAGGGAGGGCAGGGAGGAACGGGGGATGCAGACGAAATGGAAAGTATGGCATAAACTGGGGGAAGATTATGGGGGCGCAGACCATAAAATAAGCTTCAACAACTAATACAGCATAGACGCCATTTTTTTTTTTTTTTTTTTTAGAGAAACAGTTTATTAAAGCCTCAACTGTGGCTTATTTTATTGTGAAAGGGTTAGAACTTTAGGTCAACTTTTTATAGCTGACCTCATATGGGAGATTTCTCATTACTTTTGTTTATTTGATGGGTGTCAGATAGAAAAGAAATGGAGGGGGATCCCCCTATGGTATGGTATGTGATGGGTGTCAAACAGAGCAGGAAGTGAGGGGGAATCACCATAGGTTAGGTCAGTGTTTCTCAACTCCAGTCCTCAAGGCGCTCCAACAGGTCATGCTTTCAGGATTTCCCTCAGATGAAATGGCTGTGGTAATTACTAAGGCAGTGAAACTGATCAACTGATCAAATCACCTAATGGAAAGCCTGAAAACATGACCTGTTGGGGCATCTTGAGGACTGGAGCTGAGAAACGCTGGGTTATGTCCATGTGATGGGTGTCAGACAGAAAAGGATGTGAGGGGAATTCCCCCCAAGTTATGCCTATGTGATGGGTTTTAGACAGAGCAGGAAGTGAGGGGAAATCCCCCCCAAGTTATGTCTAATTGATGGGTGTCAGACAGGACTTAAGGTGAGTGGGGATCCCCAAAGGTAATGTCTATGTGATGGGTGTCAGACAGAACAGGAAGTGAGGGGGAATCCCCCCAAGTTGTGTCTATGTGATGGGTGTCAAACAAAGCAGGAAGTGAGGGGGAATCACCATAGGTTAGGTCAGTGTTTCTCAACTCCAGTCCTCAAGGCGCCCCAACAGGTCATGTTTTCAGAATTTCCCTCAGATGAAACAGCTGTGGTAATTACTAAGGCAGTGAAACTGATCAAATCACCTGTGCAAAATAATGGAGAGGATGAAAATATGACCTGTTGGGGTGCCTTGAGGACTGGAGTTGAGAAACACTGGGTTATGTCCATGTGATGGGTGTCAGACAGAACAGGAAGTGAGGGGGAAGCCCCCCAAGTTATATCTATGTGATGGGTGTCAGACAGAACAGGAAGTGAGGGGGAAGCCCCCCAAGTTATATCTATGTGATGGGTGTCAGACAGAACAGGAAGGGAGGGGGAAGCCCCCCAAGTTATATCTACGTGATGGGTGTCAGACAGAACAGGAAGTGAGGGGGAAGCCCCCCAAGTTATATCTATGTGATGGGTGTCAGACAGAACAGGAAGGGAGGGGGAAGCCCCCCAAGTTATATCTATGTGATGGGTGTCAGACAGAACAGGAAGTGAGGGGGAAGCCCCCTAAGTTATATCTATGTGATGGGTGTCAGACAGAATGGGAAGTGAGGGGAATCCCCCAAGTTATGTCTATTTGATGGGTGTCAGACAGAACAGAAAGTGAGGGGGGATCCCCAAAGGTTATGTCTATGTAATGGGTGTCAGACAGAACAGGAAGTGAGGGTGAATCACCATAGTGTTTCTCAACTCCAGTCCTCAAGGCGACCCAACAGGTCATGTTTTCAGACTTCCCTCAGATGAAACGGCTGTGGTAATTACTAAGGCAGTGAAACTGATCAATTTACCTGTGCAAAATAACGGAGAGGCTGAAAACATGACCTGTTGGGGCGCCTTGAGGACTGGAGTTGAGAAACACTGGGTTATGTCTATTTGATGGGTGTCAGACAGAACAGGAAGTGAGGTGAATCCCATAGGTTATGTCTATGTGATGGGTGTCAGACAGAGTAGGAAGTGAGGGGGAATTCCCCCAAGTTATGTCTATGTGATGGGTGTTATACAGAACAGGAAGTGATGGGAAATCCCTGTAGGTTATGTCTATGTGATCAATGTCAGACAAAGCAGAAAGTTGGGGGGATCCCCCTAGGTTTTGTCAGTGTGATGGGTGTTAGACAGAACAGGAAGTGAGGGAGGATTATGTCTATGTGATAGGTGTCATACACAGGGCTTTTTTTCAAGGGGAACTTGGTGGAACTCAGTTCCACCACTTCTGGCTCAGACTCTTTGGTGCCTGCTCACCACAATCACTTGTAAACAAAGACGTCTGGTTTCTGTGACAGCTCTGCATTCTGTATGTAATGCAATCCTGGTAATTAATGCCCCTTTAAGATTCTCCTACTGTTTTGGTGAAATTTGACTGAACACACCCACTATTTGATGTGATTTGGAGGGTGTGTGTAGGGGGAGGGGTTTTGTGGGGCCGTGGTTAAGTTTCAGCACCTATTGTTTGAGAAAAAAAGCTCTGGTCATACAGAACATGAAGTGAGGGGAGATCCCCCTAGGCTATGTCTATGTGATAGGTGTCAGAGAGAGCAGGGAGTGAGGCGGAATCCCCATAGGTTATGCCTATGTGATGGGCGTCAGACAGAACAGGAAGTGAGGGGAAGTCTCTTTACTTTTTTGTCTATTTAATGAGTGTCACGCAGAGTGGGAAGTATAGCTAAATCTCCCCATTTACATCTATTGTATAGGTTTCATATAGGACATTAAGTGAAGGTAAATCACCCCCAGACTAAGTCATTTTAATAGGGGTCAGACAGAACAGGCCGTATAAATAAGTTTTTCCACTTGATGTTTATTTGAAGGGAGTCGGATAGAACAGGAATTATAGATAAATCTTTCAACTTTACATCTATTTCATGGGTGCCAGACAGTACAGGAAATGATGGGAATTCTCCCAACTTTATATCTATTTCATGGGTTAACAGAAAGAAGTGATTTTGAGGGACTTTAAATGAATTTATGGTCTGGTAAGACCATGTATTCCATCCCTTGGGACTTTAATTGAAATTATGGCCCGGTAAGGTCATACATTTCCATCCCTGTAATGATCAAAAGGGGCAGATCAGAGGGGTGGGACTTTGAATGAAGCCGGTGGTTTGCAAGAGAAATGAGTAGATGAACATGGTTAGGTTTATTAAATGCATGCCATAAAGTACAATTAGTAATATTAAATAGAAAGACATGAATTGATATAAAGGTAGTACAATAAAAAGATGATGCTTGGATATCACAATTAATGGCAGGCAAACAATGAGAGGTTCATCAACAGAAATTTAGTAGTAAAATTATAATATCTGATAGAACTTGCAAGGCCTATGGCCTCATAGATCCTGGAGTGGGCATTGACAATAAATTCAGTTTGGTAGGAAGGTATCGATGGAGATATGACAAAAAGGCACCTCTATGCGTTTCATGGCTGGAGGGCCACTAATCAGGAGCAAGCAACATGATGAATCTATAAATAAGAATATTTGCTTAGATAAGATGATGGGAGCAAATGTAGACAGAGGTGGGGGTGTTATCCCCCCAACCAATGCAGGTTAACTCACTGTGGTTTATATGGGGGTGATGTTGAGTCCTGCACACTAAGCCATCCGAAAGTGCTCCCAACCGGGTGCCGCAGCGGACATCTTGGCGGAGGCGCCCCACAGGCATCCACCAGGGCAGGCAATCCTGTGAGTGGGGTTAGAGTAGTTGGTGAACCACAACAAAACACTGAGAGAAAGTGGTGAGAGTTGGTGAAGAACCGTGCTGGAAGAAACGTAAGTGTTGGGAACCGACAGCCAGGGTGACCAGTGAACAGTGAGCCAAAGTGAGGTAGGAAGGGGAGGCCAGCAGGGACTAGTGATCTATTTCATGGGTGTCACACAGAACAAGATTTTTCATTTCTATATGATGGGTGTGTTACAGAACAATAAGTGAGGAACCCCTTAAGCTGTAATTTTGAAGTACTGGAAAACCCCAGCTAAAACAAAAAAAAAAACATTTATAGGTCAGTAAAAAAAAAAAATGTCCCTTACATTGGTGTTCAGTATGAAGAATGCCCACCTTACAGTGGTGGTCAGTGTCAGAATGCCACACTTATAGATAGTTAAAAAGATCATTGATATCAAGCCGCTGACTCTGCCATGTGACGTTCACCACACAAATATGCAAGAACCATTAAATGGTCGGTCAATGACCCACAGTGCAAGAAACCCCTAGCAACCTTTGGAGGAGCCCTAGGGCACCACGGAACTTAGGTTTAGAAGGGCTGGTAAAGACTTAACTAACATTTAACCATAAATTTTGTCTAATTCCTGGAGTTTAGCTTTAATGCACAAACAAACATCCACTTGCCTAATCCACTTTCTGTATGTGGAACTCTTCATATGAATTGTTAATTATAATTTCCATCATACAATTGTTTCATAAAATTGATCATAACCTGTTATTTTAGGGTTAGATTGCTTCACTGCCATCATTAGACGGCTTTAAGAGTTTATTAATTGACATTATATTAATTCAATTAAAGTTTTACACTTTCTTATACTTAATTGATTTTTAGTCTATGTTCAATTTATTTTATTTTATGTTGCTTTTTTTTTTAACTTTTATTTTCATACTATTATGTAATATATCTGTCTTCCTTTTAAAACCATAAACCATACATTTCATCAGGACCAATAGGTTTTCATTTATGGTTACTAATATTTTCATAGGGTACACAAAACTATGTATTTTGTTATAAATTGATTGACATATGATTTTTTGTGGACTTTTTTTTCTGTAACCCTGATTCAGGGTGAGTGTTTTACACAAGTGGTCTCCATAGTGCAGCCTTTTGCTTGCCTTTGTCTTTCCCTTGCAGCACTATTCCTTCCACTAACAACATCAATGAGACGCCATTCCTTTTGCTGACACTAATGCCCCGTACACACGGTTGGATTTTCCGATGGAAAATATCCGATCGGAGCGTGTTGTTGGAAATTCCGACCGTGTGTGGGCTCCATCAAGTTTGAGAGCAGGCTATAAAATTTTCCGACAACAAAATCCGTTGTCGGAAATTCCGATCGTGTGTACACAAATCCGACGGACAAAGTGCCACGCATGCTCAGAATAAATAAAGAGATGAAAGCTATTGGCCACTGCCCCGTTTATAGTCCCGACGTACGTGTTTTACGTCACCGTGTTTAGAACGATCGGATTTTCCGACAACTTTGTGTGACCGTGTGTATGCAAGACAAGTTTGAGCCAACATCCGTCGGAAAAAATCCTAGGATTTTGTTGTCGGAATGTCCGAACAAAGTCCAACCGTGTGTACGGGGCATTACAATAGAGCATTATTCCTCTCACTGACATCACGATGTGGCACTATTCCTCCCACTGATACCACCAATGGGGAATTCCTCTGATACCAACAAAGGGGCACTATTCCTCCCACTAATAACAATGATGGGGCACTATTCCTCCCACTAATACACTAATACCAATGATGGGCACTATTCCTCCCACTGATACCATCAATGGGGATTTCCACTGATGCCAACAAATGGGCACTATTCCTCCCACTAATAACAATGATGGGGCACTATTCCTCCTACTGACACCAATGATGAGGCAGTATTCCTCCCACTGATGCCAATATTGGGGCATTATTCCTCCTAATGACCACAAGTGCTATGTATTTTTTTTTACTCCCACTGTATATTGTCTGAGATATTGTTACCTCCATGATACTAATGATGCCTAGGACATTTTCTACTCTCACTGGCCACCAAGTCTGGTCACCCCTAATACTAATGACGTGCCTTAGGACTACATCATTTGTGATGAAACGCTTATGGAGGAGTGATGTGCTGACGTCACCGCGTTCGTGCAGGTCCCACAGTGACGGGCTGCAACTTTGAGCCAGTCGGCTTGCTTTTATGCCAGAAACTACTTGCATCCTTGTAAGTGTACTACTTTTTTTAACCAATAATTGTCAAAGATTTTATTCTTTGGAAGCTTTTATTTCTCCTTGGGGTTCCTGTACGACCATGCCCAACCGAGGCGGTGGAAGTTCTTGAAGTGCAATCTTCCCTGGACTTACCAAAGGCCCTGGCTGAGCATAGAGCCGAAAGCTCTAAACCCACCCTGTGTGATCTCCCGTGATAGGAGATTATAGGAAGCCGGTAAGTGGCTATTCTCTAAGCGGTGGAAGTCACTTTTCTGAACATCACTTATTTCTTGCTGCACTTTCATTGTGTGATTATCCTGGATATCACTTCACTGGATGGACTAATTTTTTATTCATACTTCACTTTCATTTATATATTTGTTTAGCGCAACTTATTTTTGAATATTTGGTGCGAAGTCTGAAGGACAGTAAAGTAGAGACCCCTGATTTAGACCATGCAAACCAGTTAGCTATCTTACCTTATGACTTAACTTCAACATTAAAGAATTTTGCACTCCTAGATCTTTAGTCTTGTGCTCTCTTTAGGCTTTGCATATGAATATTTTATTTCTGTCTGTGGACCTTTGAAGGAGATTTGCCCTGGTGAACGGTATTAGAAATGTATGTGCTTATGTGCTTTAGTCAACCTACCACTAATGCCCCCAATACTACCCTCTGGAATATGTTCCGCACTGACTATCTCTACCTCTGGGCCATCCCCCCCAACGCCTAGTTTAAAAACCCCTCTAACTTTTTGGCCATCTTTATTCCCAGCTGATCTGCACCCTCCTCATTTAGGTGCAGTCCGTCCCTTCTATAGTACTGTTGATCGACTGAGAAGTCAGCCCAGTCCTCCAGGAACCCAAACCCCTCCTTACTACACCAGCTCTTCAGCCATTTGTTTACTTCCCTAATCTCCCTCTGCCTTTCTGGTGTGGCTCGATGTACCATAGTATTCCTGAGAATAATACCTTGGAGGTCCTTTTCCTCAATTTAGCTCTCAAGTCCCTAAAATCTTTTTTTTAGGACACTCCATCTGCCTCTGACTTTGTCATTGGTGTCACGTGCACCACGACAGCCTGGTCTTCCTCAGCCCCTCCCAGTATTCTGTCCACCAGATCCGAGATGTGCCAAACGCGAGCGCCCGGTAGACAACATACAGTTCGGCGCTTCAGGTCTTTGTTACAGATTGCCCTCTCTGTCCTTCTAAGAATGAAGTCCTCTACCACCAGAAACTGTCCTTCCTTTCGCTCCCCCCCCCCGCACTCTCACTGGAAGAGTTCTTCCCCCGGCAACTAGGAGAGTCCCTCAGCTCCAGCAGTGCTGGTCCCTGACTGGTTTCACCAATGTCACTTAATGGAGCGTACTTATTATGCCTTGCTGTAAAAAATTGCAATGATATGCACCTGTCAAACAGGTACAGAAAAATTAGTGTTTGGGTGTCGGGGGCACCTTCCCACGGTAACCCTATAGAGGTACTCTTGATGAAAGCAAGAATTGGCTTTGCTGTAAAAAATTGCAACGATATGCACCTGTAAAACAGGTGCTAAAAAATAGGTCTTTGAGTGTTAATTGTGCCCATGAAACCCATACCAAAAACATTCTTCCAGATGAAATGATTAAACACCGTCAAAGCTAGGCAGCCTCGAAGTCATCCCAAGACATCCCAAAAAGACTTAATCAATGACATCGGCATCAGGGACTTATTAGCTGGCAATCCAGGACTGATTCATTTTTATAAAAGTCAAACGGTCCACGGAGTCTGTGGACAGACATGTTCTATGATTAATAACAAAACCTCCTGCAGCACTGAATGCCCGTTCTGAAAGCACGCTGGATACAGGGCAGCCCAATTTAATAGCATACTGGGAAAGTTCTGGCCAGTGGTCTATTCTCATGACCCAGTAAGTTAGTGGATCATCAGCTGGAAAGCTCTCCATCTCTGTTTTGGCCCCGAGGTAATCGTCTACCATGTGATGCAGACGCTGCCGATGGGATGTGGAAGCTGACAGCCCTGGGCGGCGAGGACTAAAAAAATTCCGAAATGCCTCACTTAGGCGGTCACTTTCTCCAACGCTCCTCTCTTGACCAACAGAAGACTCAAAACTACATTTTCCACGACACTGTAACCTACTGGAGTCAGGAAAAACATTCAATAAAATCCTCTTTAACGTGTCCCCAAGAGATTTTCTCTTCTGCACTCTCTGTGGCGATGGGATGAGTTCTGAGACCTTCCCCGTATAACAGTTTGCAAGGAGGGTTGCCAACCAGTAATCATTCTCCTTTATGCCACGTATTCTTGGGTCCTTTCACAGGCTTTGAAGCATGAGGTTGCCCATGCGCCTCAAATTTTCCTGAGGCTTGAGAAGCAGACTCCTCAGGGTCACTCAGGATGACAGCATCTGGAACTTCCTCCTCCCAGCCGTGTACTACTCCCAAGGGTCCTGGGGTTGGAAAGCCATGGCTTACAGATTGACGCATGTCTTCCTCTTCTTCAAAGCCTATAAAAGTGCCAGAATCCTCCTCCCCCCTCTCCCCCTGTTTGTTCTGTGACATAGGAATGATGGTGTCTGGATAAAGTGGGCCTTGAGAGGAAAGGAAGTCCTCCTCTTCCTCCTGCTGCTCTGCCTCCAGTGCCCTGTCCATAATGCCACACAGAGTCTGCTCCAGCAGAAACACAACAGGGATTGTGTCACTGATGCATGCACTGTCACTGCTCGCAATCCTTGTGGCCTCCTCAGAAGGTGACAATACAGTGCATGCATCCTTAATGATCAGCCATTGGCATGGGGAAAAAAAGCTGAGGCGGCCTGAGCCTGTTGTTGTGCCGTACTGGCACAGGTACTCGTTGACAGCCCTCTGCTGCAAGCATAGCCGCTGCAGCACTCCCAAAGTTGAGTTCCACCTGGTGGGCATGTCACAAATCAGGCGGTTTATGGGCAGGTGGAATTCCCACTGAATTTCAGCGAATTGAGCACTGGCTGTGCATGACCGCCTGAAATGGCTACAGACTCTTCTGACCTGCTTCAGTACATGTTGCAACCCTGGGTACGTACTTAGGAAACGCTGCACCACCAAATTGGGGACATGTGCCAGGCATGGCACATGTGCCAACTTTCCCTGTCTAAGGGCGGACAAGAGGTTTGAGCCATTATCGGACACCACCATTCCTGGCTCCAGCTGGCGTGGTGTGAACCACCTCTGGGCCTGTCCCTGTAGAGCTGCAAGAATCTCTGCTCCGGTGTGGTTCCTATCCCCTAAACACACCAGCTGATGCACCGCATGGCACCTTTTAGCCTGACTCGTGGAATAGCCCTTTGAACGCTTAGGGGGTACCTGATGTTCATAGGACAATTCTGCAGAGGAGGGCATGGAGGTGGTGGAGGAGGAGGAGGGGGTAGAGCTTACAGGTCTGGCATCATCACCACCAGCTGTATGGAGACGTATGATTACCAGTAAAAACAATTAAAAAAATCAAAGTCCCTAAATCTATCCAGTAGTTTGTAGACGTGATAACTTTTGCGCAAACCAATCAATATACGCCTATTCTGATTTTTTTTTTTACCAAAAATATGTAGAAGAATACATATTGGCCTAAACTGATGAATAATATAGTTTTTTTTAAATTTTTTTTGGGGATTACAGGCATACCCCACTTGTAAGTACACAATGGGACCAGAGCATGTATGTA